>NC_054372.1:112414337-112727671 GCF_017654675.1 Xenopus laevis | reverse complement strand
AAAAGAAACATGGAAACATTGAAGATATTTTGCATGGATTTAAACCTAAAGTAAAGCTTATGAATAAGTACACTGTATATGCATCAAAGTTTTGCCAGTCAAAAATTCAGGGACATTTTATTTGTAACTGTAACTCTTCTATAGTAGGGCTTCAAAAGAACATATGTGAACATTGCTAGCACGGTGTTTCATGTTCATCTTTGTTATGTGATACTGCAATCTTCTGTTTTTTTTTTAGTCAATAATATCAATGTAAATCTAGAGTGAAAGATGTAAATATTAAATGAAATGCCATATGGCATATAGCTGTAATTTCATTGACATATGTAGAATTGTCAAAATGGTCTTTATGTCCTACTGCAAATAATGAGTCCTAAAGCAAGTATGGCACTAAAAGAGTATACACTTTTGTTTTGTTATTTAACATTTAAAGAATATGTGTGTGTATCTGTCCAGTAAACACACATTCCAGACACATTTTTTTCAGTTTCTAAATATTTTATTAATAATAATAATAATAATAATAATAATAATAATAAAATAATTTAGCTTTAAAATAAAATCAAATTTTTATCAAAATTAAATATTTGTTTATATTAAAAAATCTGAATATAAAAAATTTGTTTGAATAAAAAAGTGAAAAACATTTGAATACCTTGAATTTTTAAATTTTTTATGATTTTTTTTGTTTTTAGTGGGTAAAATGCAAAACTTGCATTGAAAAAGCACTTTACATTTGCCATAGCCAGTTCCCATTGACTACTACATGAACTTGCCAGTTTACAGTTTACATTATAGGGGCACATTTACTAACGGTCGAATTTCGAAGTTTTAAAAACTTTGAAATTCTACCATCGAATTTGATACTTCGATAGTTGACGTATTTTTTAGATTGAAAACGGAAGATCGATTAAATCTTAGATGCGAACGATTTTTAAAAAAAATACTTTGACTTCTAAAAATGTTGCCAAATACTGCCTATGGGTTCTAGGAGGTCCCCATAGGCTAACATAGCAATTCAGCAGGTTTAAGGTGGACGAAGTGTCGAAGTCGAAGTTTTTTAAAGAGACAGTACTTCAATTTTCGAATGGTCAAATATTAGAAGTCTTTTCAATTCGAATCAAATTTTGGCCTATTCGATGGTCGAAGTACCCAAAAATTACTTCAAAATCCGAAGTTTTTGAATTAGTTAGCCAAAAATTGCAAACTCACTGAACAGAAATGTACCATGTGGCCCCCCTTCAAGTCGCTGACTAACTCAGACTTATAGAGCTGAAAAGCAGGAAGTTGGATTCTGGCTGTTTTATTAGACATCTGTTCACTCCAGCCTTTATACATTACATTTATGCCTAACTAACTATATTAGAAACATTTTTTATTTTGCACAGCCTATGTATTTATCCAGTTTTTCATTTCACACTGAACTATTCCTTTAATAAATGTCTCCACATCACACTTTTCTTCATGTACGCGTGTATAAAATCCTGCAAAATGTTTTGGTTTTCAAGGCCTTAAATTAGGATTATATTGATGTGCTCTATGAATATATATATATATATAATATTTTTTACAATAGCTACCTCACTTCTAAATTTCTTCTAAATTTCTTATTCTTCTAAATCAGTTTTTGTGAAAATTTTGTAAAAATTCACCAGTGTATTTTCCTTATACTATTACTGCTGTGAACATTTGCACTCTTGGCAAAATTCATTCTTGTGCTCTCGGCAAATTGGCAAATATTGACTGAGGAATACATGTGAATGCTCACCAATATGAAGGGAATTCACCAATTCATATAATTTTTAGTAAAAATACCCCATATTTAAAATTTTGCCCCATAGTAAAAATTCCCCAAAGAGTTTAACTGTTCTAATGTGTTTGCCATCTTCCTCCTCCACGTTTAATTCTGTTCAAAACTCCACATAGTCCTGAAATTATGTGATTATTATAGTGAATTTATAGTTTTAAGAGTTGGCAGGAGACTGAAATATTGGAAACAAAGCAGGTGAGCATGTAATTGTGTATAGGATGTTTTGCTGTTTAAAAACAGATCTTATTTCAAACTCCTCAACTCATTGTTAGTACAATATATACAAAGCAGTCATTTCAATTACTTAAGTAAATCAGCTGATGGCCTAGGAAAAATAGCACCATTCACTGTGTGTCTTCTTACAGACACTCTCTTCAGCATGTCAGTCTTTGCAATAGTTCCTGCTTCATCTATATATTTTCTTATTTTTATAATAATACCAATATCATTTTGAAATTTACATTTTCCATATTCTATGTAAAATTATTTGTTAGGGACATTGTATGTCTATTTTTTTTTTTTACAATATCCTAGTTGTGATGTATTCCACGAGAAACTATTCTCTTTGAAAATGGCTGTTCATCTGGTGAATTATCTCTTGTGTACTGACAGTGCTAACATATTGAGATGAAGAAAAAAAAATAAACATCTAATTAAAGGAGGAAACTACAGAGCATACCTTGCTTTTAAAAAGTCTTTCAAGTGTTTTAATGCATAATACAGTATTATGAATCTGTGCTGTCAACATATGGTCTCAGACTAATTAAAGTACACAGCACATTTGCGTAGTATATAAAGTCAGCCTCATAATTGTTTTCAAATGTGTCCAGGGTTACCTTCATTTTGCAAGCTCAGTTGAGTTTACCCCTTCCGTTGGGATACGTAGCATCCCAAGAAACAATATTTTTTCCTTCTTTCCATTATGCCATATATTTGGGAATTACCGTAATATGAAATATGAAGTATCATTTCTTTATACATGCTGAAGAATAATTTTCCCCACAAACTTTATAAGTTCCAATGCTATAACAATTCTGAAACATGATGGACACATTTAGGGGCCTATTTATTAAACCTCAAAAATGTTGGTCAAGTCTTTAAAAGGGAAAAACTAGATTTTTTAGAGGAAATAAAAAACTAAAATTCAGGATTTGGTTTTGGGAGTTTGGTAAAAAAATTTTTTTAATACAGTATGAAAAAATCTAATTTTAGTAAATACCCCCCTTAATGTGACTTATCCACTTTATCCATTCTAAGGATCTATGCAGCAATTTCACTTATAAGATTAAATATGTATGCAAACACTCTTTAATGGCAATGAAGGGTATGGTGCTTAAGGGGCCACTTCCTTTGAAATCAAATTAAAAACAACTGTGTGAACTTGGATGCCAGTGGCTGTAAAACAAAATATTAACTGTTTTTTGAATAGATCACAATCAATCTCTCTGTCCTGCTTAGATGGTACCAACATCAATATTTTCAATCGTTTGTGTTTCAAAATTGATCATCCCTTTATGGTACTCTTACTCTTTTAGCTGTAGTGTTCACAACACCCCAGAGGTAGTACTCACAGATTGGTGAAATAGTGCACAGCGCTACCCAGTGATCAGAGTGGTCACTTACTCCAGGAATCTCCTATTACAGAGTCCCTATACTGATGGGTGAAAAGCCTGGGTATAAACCATTTGTGTTGGAGCATTTGGCTGCTCTTATAACTACCCTGATAATGCCTCTCACTCCTAGAGTGAGCTATAACAAATGTTTCATTTCACTTAATTCATCATCCTTCAGCTAGAACAGATCCAAGAGACAGAACATGAGGTGGCTTCTTCTTCTAAAGATTATGGAACCCCGAACCCACCAGGCCAGATATTGAACTGCCAGGGAAATGTCTTACACTGGATGTAATGCACCCAAGATCAAACCATTCAAAACAAGCAGACCATTATTCCTCCTCCACCAAACATAGCACCAATGTTAGCATACAGACAGGTATTTTTATGTCAGACTACCAGACTGTTAGACTGTGAAAAGTAATTTAAATCTCCAGCATTTCTACTACTGCATAGTTCAGTGCCACTCAGCTTGGTATTGCATATGGTTATGCTAGGTTTGTTGCCTCTGATATATAACCTATTATGTTGTTCTGACAACATATTGTTTCAAATGAAGGCTAAGAATTTGATTCCCTAGTTTAGACATATCAAATCCCAGTGGGAGGCTCAAGATACAGGCCAAGTTTAGCAATACTTGTTTAGCTTTTGTTTTAGTATCACTCTATTTGTAGTTTACCATTTTTAGTGTAATATGAAGTATCGGCACAGTTTCATGTGAATTTCCTATGTCTGTGCTTTCTGTACAGGCTGAAGGGTTTTTGTTGTTCAACTGTTTTTATACAAATTGCTTTTCATTTGGAATTTCCTATATGAAATATTAAAGGTGTTTACATCAGTAAAGTGCGTTCAACTGTACAAATCGTATGCATTCAGAACAGAAACCCAGTTCAAGCTAAAAACAATTCACTACATCTGGAAATACAATATATCTAAAATGCTAATTTATAGAATTCTGTATGTGTTGTAAAATGATTGTGAAATGTGGTTTATGAATATTATTTGTATAATAAAAGGTATAGGAAACATAGGAACATAAATAAGCAGTAGCTAAGAACACATGTATATGATAAATAACATTATACATTCATTAAACACAAGTACATTACATGGGAATATGTTAAAATGCCAGTTAAGTGGTTGGCAAAATACTATACTGCATTAATCATATAAATGAATAACTACACACCAAGTAATATAGCAGAATAAAGAGTCAATGAGGTTAAAAAAGGAAATTCTATGAGATTGCCCAGCATCACTGGCCCACATTAAGAAAAAAACAAACTTCCAACATTTGGGTTTCTTGGTATTTAGGATTGAACAAACTTTTTTTGCCTGGTAGGTAGGGATGTCGCGGACTGTTCGCCGGCGAACTTGTTCGCGCGAACATCGGCTGTTCGCGTCCGCCGCAAGTTCGCGAACGTCGCGCTACGTTCGCCATTTTGGGTTCGCCTTACCTGGCGCTTTTTTTTGACCTCTCACCCCAGACCAGCAGATACATGGCAGCCAATCAGGAAGCTCTCCCTCCTGGACCACCCCCACACCCCCTGGACCACTCCCCTTCCATATATAAACTGAAGCCCTGCAGCGTTTTTTCATTCTGCCTGTGTGTGCTTGGAAGAGCTAGTGTAGGGAGAGAGCTGCTAGTGATTTCACTGATTTGAGGGACAGTTGATAGTAAGTTTGCTGGCTAGTAATCTACTTGATACTGCTATGTATTGGAGGGACAGAAGTCTGCAGGGATTTGAGGGACATTTTAGGGTAGCTTTGCTGGCTAGTAATCTACCTTCTACTGCAGTGCTCTGTATGTAGCTGCCTGCTGTGGGCACTGATCTCTTCTGATCTCATCTGCTGACTGCTGTAATAACCCAATAGTCCTTGTAAGGACTGCTTTTATTTTCTTTTTTGTTGTTTTACTTTGCTACTTTAACAGCCAAGTGCTATTAGTCTAGCAGTGTTGGGGAGTGGGACTGGTGTGCTACTGTGCTGCTCCTAGTAGTTCAGCAGCACCAACCCGAGAATATTTTTTTTTTTTAATATACATATAATTTTTTTTTTTATTTTACTTATCTTACTGTTCTTTAAGGTGTCCAGTGCTGTTTGCTGTTCTTCATAGTAGTGCACCAATAGTAGTGCACTTGCAGGCATTATTTGCCCAGTGGCCATCTAGCTGTGTGAGCTTGTTCACATTCTGTCTAAATATCAATAATAATACCGTCTCCAGAAACACCACCTGAGTGTCGTTTTTCAAGCAGCAATAATATATTCCGTATCCACCACTGCTGTAGTGTATACGTTGACCTTGTAGGCATTATTTGCCCAGTGTGTTCTTCATTTTCAAACCACTGCCACTTAGCTGTGTGAGCTTGTTCACATTCTGTCTAAATATCAATAATAATACCGTCTCCAGAAACACCACCTGAGTGACGTTTTTCAAGCAGCAATAATATATTCCGTATCCACCACTGCTGTAGTGTATACGTTGACCTTGTAGGCATTATTTGCCCAGTGTGTTCTTCATTTTCAAACCACTGCCACTTAGCTGTGTGAGCTTGTTCACATTCTGTCTAAATATCAATAATAATACCGTCTCCAGAAACACCACCTGAGTGACGTTTTTCAAGCAGCAATAATATATTCCGTATCCACCACTGCTGTAGTGTATACGTTGACCTTGTAGGCATTATTTGCCCAGTGTGTTCTTCATTTTCAAACCACTGCCACTTAGCTGTGTGAGCTTGTTCACATTCTGTCTAAATATCAATAATAATACCGTCTCCAGAAACACCACCTGAGTGACGTTTTTCAAGCAGCAATAATATATTCCGTATCCACCACTGCTGTAGTGTATACGTTGACCTTGTAGGCATTATTTGCCCAGTGTGTTCTTCATTTTCAAACCACTGCCACTTAGCTGTGTGAGCTTGTTCACATTCTGTCTAAATATCAATAATAATACCGTCTCCAGAAACACCACCTGAGTGACGTTTTTCAAGCAGCAATAATATATTCCGTATCCACCACTGCTGTAGTGTATACGTTGACCTTGTAGGCATTATTTGCCCAGTGTGTTCTTCATTTTCAAACCACTGCCACTTAGCTGTGTGAGCTTGTTCACATTCTGTCTAAATATCAATAATAATACCGTCTCCAGAAACACCACCTGAGTGACGTTTTTCAAGCAGCAATAATATATTCCGTATCCACCACTGCTGTAGTGTATACGTTGACCTTGTAGGCATTATTTGCCCAGTGTGTTCTTCATTTTCAAACCACTGCCACTTAGCTGTGTGAGCTTGTTCACATTCTGTCTAAATATCAATAATAATACCGTCTCTAGAAACACCACCCGAGTGACGTTTTTCAGGCAGCAATAATATATTCCGTATCCACTGCTGTAGTAGTGTATACGTTGACCTTGTAGGCCTTGTTTGCCCAGTGTGTTCTTCTTCTTCTTCATTTTCAAACAACTCCCATCTAGCTGTGTGAGCTTGTTCACATTTTGTCTAAATATCAATAATAATACCGTCTCTAGAAACACCACCCGAGTGACGTTTTTCAGGCAGCAATAATATATTCCGTATCCACTGCTGTAGTAGTGTATACGTTGACCTTGTAGGCCTTGTTTGCCCAGTGTGTTCTTCTTCTTCTTCATTTTCAAACAACTCCCATCTAGCTCTGTGAGCTTGTTCACATTCTGTCTAAATATCAATAATAATACCGTCTCCAGAAACACCACCTGAGTTGTTGTTGTTTTTGTTTTAAAAATAATGCCAGGCAAAGGCAGGCCGCCACGCAGAGGCACTAGGGGCCGTGCTGCTATGCTATCCTGTGGCCCTAAGAAATTGCCCAGTTTTAAAAAGGCAATGACCCTGAACTCCCAAAATGCTGAAGAGGTAGTTGACTGGCTTACACAGCACACCCCATCCTCTACCGTTTCTAACTTTACCACAACATCCTCATCCTCCACTGCTATGGGCACCCCACGTAACACTTCCTCCACCACCGGCGCCCCTTCTTCACTGGAGTCAGAGGAGTTATTTTCACATGAGTTTCTTGAACTGAGTGATGCGCAACCATTATTGGCAGAAGAAGATGAAGGAGATGAGGACGTTACACCAGATTTAATTCTGGCAGAGAACACAACAGAGATGGACATAATGAGTGATGAGGAGGAGGTCCCCGCTGCTGCTTCCTTCTGTGAGCTGTTAGAAGAAATTGATGCATCTGAGGAGAATGATGATGAGGAGATTGATGTTTTGTGGGTGCCCAGTAGAAGAGAGCAAGAGGAGGATAGTTCAGATGGAGAGACGGAGAGTCAGAGAGGCAGGAGGAGAATAAGACTTAGAAGAAGCAGGGAGGACAGCTCGCAGGGAACAGTAGGGCAACAACATGTATCGGCACCTGTGGTCAGCCGGCCAACGCACCCGCCATTGCCGCCAACGCCGCCGACTTCTACTTTTACCCCCAGATTGCCAGCCTCAAAAAGGTCAGCAGTGTGGGATTTTTTTAATGTGTGTGCCTCTGACAAAAGCGTTGTAATTTGCAATGAGTGCAGTCAGAAACTGAGTCTTGGGAAGCCCAACAGCCACATAGGTACAACTTCTATGCGAAGGCACATGAACGGCAAGCACAAAGCACTTTGGGAGCAACACCTCAAAGGCAACAGGCAAACTAAAAGCCACCCTCCTTCTGGTCCAGCATCTTACTGCTCTACCTCTGCTGTCCTTGACCCGTCTGAACCACCCTCCACTCCGCCTTCCACCTTGACCACCAGTTCCCATTCCCAGTCATCTGCCCCCAGCCAAGTTTCTGTGAGGGCCATGTTTGAGTGTAAGAAGCCAATGTCTGTGAGTCACCCCCTTGCCCGGCGTCTGACAGCTGGCTTGTCTGCACTCTTAGCCCGCCAGCTTTTACCATACCAGCTGGTGGACTCTGAGGCCTTCCGCAAATTTGTAGCAATTGGGACACCGCAGTGGAAGGTACCCAGCCGCAATTTTTTTTCAAAAAAGGGAATACCACACCTGTACCACCATGTGCAGAGCCAAGTCACCGCATCTCTGTCACTTAGTGTTGGGCCAAAGGTCCATATGACTACTGACGCATGGTCCTCCAAGCATGGTCAGGGCAGGTATGTCACCTACACTGCCCACTGGGTGAACTTGGTCATGGCTGGGAAGCAGGAAATGTGTGGCTCAACAACGACAGTGGAGTTGGTGTCACCGCCACGGATTGCACGCGGTTCTGCCACCACCTCTACTCCTCCTTCGCTCTCTACCTCGTCTTCTTCCTCTTCTTCGTCCTCTGCTGCTGGGTCCTCCTCCTCCTCCACACCTGTGCACCCCCAGCTCCCCCTAGGCTATTCGACGTGCCAGGTACGCCGTTGTCATGCTGTCTTGGGGATGACGTGCCTGGAAAGCAAAAACCATACCGGATCTGTACTCCTGTCATCTCTGCAGTCACAGGCCGATCGGTGGCTGACCCCACACCAACTGAAGATCGGAAAAGTGGTGTGTGACAATGGAAGCAATCTGTTGGCAGCACTGAGACTGGGCAATTTAACACATGTGCCCTGCATGGCACATGTTCTGAATTTAATAGTACAACGTTTTGTCTCAAAGTACCCAGGATTCCAGGATGTTCTCAGGCAGTCCAGGAAGGTGTCGGCCCATTTCAGACGTTCCTATACAGCCATGGCACGCCTTGCTGACATTCAGCAGCGGTACAACATGCCAGTCAGGCGTTTGATTTGCGACAGCCAGACTCGCTGGAATTCAACGCTCCTCATGTTGGAACGTCTGCTGCAACAACAAAGAGCCGTCAACGAATACCTGTTTGAACTGGGTGGTAGGACTGGATCTGCAGAGCTGGGGATTTTTTTCCCCCGTTACTGGGTGCTTATGCGCGATGCCTGCAGGCTCATGCGCCCTTTTGAAGAGGTTACAAATATGGTCAGTCGCACCGAAGGCACCATCAGCGACCTAATACCCTTTGCTTTCTTCCTGGAGCGTGCCGTGCGAGGAGTGACAGATGAGGCTGTAGACCAGCGTGATGAGGAGCAGGAAGCGCACGATTTCTGGTCGGAATCACCAGAACGAACCCAGGCACCTGCTGCAACGCAGGGAGAGGTGTCAGAAGTGGAGTCAGAGGAGGAAGGTGGCTTTGTGGAGGAGGAGGACCAACAGGAGCAGGCTTCCCAGGGGGCTGGTGGTGACCTTTTGGGGACCCCTGGTCTTGTACGTGGCTGGGGGGAGGAGACCGTGGATGATGCAGTCCTTGATAACGAGGAAGCGGAGATGGATACCTCTGCATCCAACCTTGTGAGAATGGGGTCTTTCATGCTGTCATGCCTGTTGAAGGACCCCCGTATCAAGAGGCTTAAGGAGAAGGACCTGTACTGGGTCGCGACTCTACTAGACCCTCGGTACAAGCATAAAGTGGCAGAAATGTTACCAACATACCACAAGTCTGAAAGGATGCTGCATTTACAAACCAGCCTGCAAAACATGTTGTACAATGCTTTTAAGGGTGATGTCACTTCAGGAACTCATCAACATTCCAGGGGCAGAGGTGCCAGTAATCCTGCCACGAGCGCACCTGCAAGGACAAAGCACTTTGGCCACTCTGTAACGTCAGACATGCAAATGTTTTTTTGTCCAAGGCAGCGGCAGAACCCTTCTGGATCCACCCTCAAAGAACGCCTCGACCGGCAGGTAGCGGACTACCTGGCATTAACTGCAGATATCGACACTCTGAGGAGCGATGAACCCCTGGACTACTGGGTGCGCAGGCTTGATCTGTGGCCAGAGCTGTCACAATTTGCCATGAACCTCTTGTCTTGCCCCGCCTCAAGTGTCCTCTCAGAAAGGACCTTCAGTGCAGCAGGAGGGATTGTAACTGAGAAGAGAACTCGCCTAGGTCACAAAAGTGTGGATTACCTGACCTTTATTAAAATGAATGAGGGGTGGATCTCGGAGGGTTACTGCACGCCGGAAGACTTGTTCTGAGTTTCTGATTCTGACTCCCCATGCAGCTGTCCTTCTCTGCACGCCTCATGACTCCACATACAGCTGTCCTTTAGCGTCCTCCTCCCTCCACCACCGTTACAAACTAGGGTGCAAACCCTACTGGTTTAATTTGAATCCAGGTAAATCCTGAGTTTTTCTGGCCTCTGTGCTTCAGTGGCTGCGACCAAAAAAAACAGAATATTTTCAGCATTTATATGGCATATTTTTTCTGGCCTCTGTGCTTCAGTGGCTGCGACTAAAAAAAACTGAATATTTTCAGCATTTATATGGCATATTTTTCCTGGCCTCTGTGCTTCAGTGGCTGCGACCAAAAAAATTGAATATTTTCAGCATTTATATGGCATATTTTTTCTGGCCTCTGTGCTTCAGTGGCTGCGACTAAAAAAAACAGAATATTTTCAGCATTTATATGGCATATTTTTCCTGGCCTCTGTGCTTCAGTGGCTGCGACCAAAAAAATTGAATATTTTCAGCATTTATATGGCATATTTTTTCTGGCCTCTGTGCTTCAGTGGCTGCGACAAAAATAAATGAATATTTTCAGCATTTATATGGCATATTTTTTCTGGCCTCTGTGCTTCAGTGGCTGTGACAAAAAAATGAATATTTTCAGCATTTATATGGCATATTTTTTCTGGCCTCTGTGCTTCAGTGGCTGCGACTAAAAAAAACAGAATATTTTCAGCATTTATATGGCATATTTTTCCTGGCCTCTGTGCTTCAGTGGCTGCGACCAAAAAAACAGAATATTTTCAGCATTTATATGGCATATTTTTCCTGGCCTCTGTGCTTCAGTGGCTGCGACCAAAAAATTGAATATTTTCAGCATTGATATGGCATATTTTTTCTGGCCTCTGTGCTTCAGTGGCTGCGACAAAAATAAATGAATATTTTCAGCATTTATATGGCATATTTTTTCTGGCCTCTGTGCTTCAGTGGCTGTGACAAAAAAATGAATATTTTCAGCATTTATATGGCATATTTTTTCTGGCCTCTGTGCTTCGGTGGCTGCGACTAAAAAAAACAGAATATTTTCAGCATTTATATGGCATATTTTTTCTGGCCTCTGTGCTGCAGTGGCTGTGACCAAAAAAAACAGAATATTTTAAGCATTTATATGGCATATTTTTTCTGGCCTCTGTGCTGCAGTGGCTGCGACAAAAAAAAATTAATATTGTTTGCATTTATATGGCATATTTTTTCTGGCCTCTGTGCTGCAGTGGCTGCCACAAAAAAAAATTAATATTTTCAGCATTTATATGGCATATTGTTTCTGGACTTCTGGTTCAGTGGCTGCGACAAAAAAAACATAATTTTTCAGGAAAGTACACATGCCTAATTTTTCAGGGTTCTGCAACAGTGGCAAAATCGCATCTTTTATGGTCACCGCAGGTGATCAATAAAGTAGACCAAAACTGGGCCCACACTGCAGAATCAGTGTTTTTTGGTTCGCTTCACTGTACATTGAATTACCTCTGCCTGACCGTGCACGTGCGCACAAGCACGGTGACTGCTAAACACACCACTACAGAAATATTGCCACCAACAGGACGAACATCCTGGAGGTGACAAGCAACTAGTAATTAAAAACTATTATTTGCTCACTTGACGGTATCATTCATTAAAGCTCTTTGCGTCTTTTTGCGTTGCAGTAAGCACCGCGTTTCGTCTTTGCGTGTGAACAGGCTGTAACTTTTACACGACTTGATTGGCATGTAGACGCCGGACGTTTTAAAGCATTTTATTACACAGGTTTAGAAATGTAGTGTGATTTCTGCCCTTTACAGCACAAAACGCAGCGCTGTGTCAACAATGGATTTTTTAGAAACATTTTTGCCCTTGATCCCCCTCTGGCATGGCACTGTCCAGGTCGTTGCACCCTTTAAACAACTTTAAAATCATTTTTCTGGCCAGAAATGTCTTTTCTAGCTTTTAAAATTCGCCTTCCCATTGAAGTCTATGGGGTTCGCGACGTTCGCGAACCGTTCGCATTTTTGACGCAAGTTCGCGAATATGTTCGCAAACTTTTTTTCCGACGTTCGCTACATCCCTACTGGTAGGGTTTAATTTTTTTAAAATTTTTGGTTTGTGTCTAGAATTTTCCATGCTTTCTGTTTTGCCAGAAAAAAAATCTGATTGCTGCTCCAAAAACAGCAGATGTCAATATTCTCTGCCCCTTGCTTTCCACATCAATCAGTGGGACCAGAGTGCTATTTAAGATGCTGTCCAGTAGCCTTGTATTTAAGGAATTGGCAACATGGCAGATAAATAGTTATAGAATCGTTGTAGCATAAAATTGCCTTAACCACAATGTAATTCTTATTGATTCTAATGATTCTAATCAGGAAGGCAGTGTTCCAAAAATGGACACATGCTGATGTCCTTGTTGAAATAATTGCCACAGATCTCTGTGCTCTATTTCATATTCAGCAGTGCTGTATTCACAGTTGGGGAGACCTGTCTCCTATCCATTCCCTAACGTGTATGCCACTGAGGTGGGGGTGAAGCCATTCTCTTACTGCCTTCAAGGCTGTAAGGACAGGAATAATCAGCTGTGATTTGCACATAGTAATGAACAAATCTGTCAAAAAATTTGCAAAACTGCCAACAAATTTAGAAAACCCATTGAAGTCAGTTTTATTTGTAAAAACTTCAACCCTGTCTCAGGGTTTTCCAGGTATAAACGCAGTTAAAAGTCAGTAAAATCTGTTAATCACAGATTGGCTAGAGCCAATGTTAATCTAAACAAATTACACATATTTAACAATTGTTGCATTTTAGCCAAAACTAGCTTCAAGGTTAACATCATTGCTGCCAACATTGAGGGGGTTATTTACTAAACTCCGAATGCAAAAATCCCGAAAAATGTGTAATTTTTTTTTTTATAAAATCAGACTTAAAAAATCACAATCTTTTTGGAATTTATTAAATGGAAAAGTCTGAATCTGAAAATCCGGCATCTCAGGCCTTTCGAGGTTGCATATAAGTCCCAATTATTTTTTGA
The DNA here is from genome assembly GCF_017654675.1 of Xenopus laevis. Classification (NCBI taxonomy): domain Eukaryota; kingdom Metazoa; phylum Chordata; class Amphibia; order Anura; family Pipidae; genus Xenopus; species Xenopus laevis. The sequence goes on along the minus strand of NC_054372.1, from coordinate 112,714,216 downwards.
TGTGTGCTCGGTTTTGTGCAATACCCAAAGTTTTTGGGTAAAAATTCTGAAAAAATCGTGAAAATCTTATTTTTTTCCTGCAAAGCAAATTTTCGGGAACATGTAATAATAAATAAGTGTAAAAAACCCATATCGGACTTGATCGGAGTTTGTAGCAGAAAATATTGAAAAAAATTCGGACTTTGATAAATAACCCCCTAAATGTAACATTATATATTACTAAATCTATCTTACCAAACAGAAGGTTTCAAATTCAAAGGCAGCACTATCTGTTAAGGAAAGGAAGAAACACTATTACTATTTGTTCTACATAAAGCTTACCACACTCCATTGGTCATTCAGGCCTAACGGTTCCAAAGCGCATAACTTTTTTATCCACAAGGTATTTTTTTTCTTCTCTTTGAAGTTACTGGATCACCTCTAATACCAGCCACTTTAATTGTGACATGTTATGTCTGTTGTGATTAAAGTGACATGAAACAGGGGTATCAGTATAGGTGTTAGGTTTAAAATTCTTAGGGGCAGATTTACTAACTGTGAAAATGAGCCAGCGTCCACTTGGCACCCAGTGCAACGCGTCGCCAGGCGAAAATTCACTAAAATGAGGAGTTTCGTTGTGGGCACTGAACACTGGCAACTTTTCGCTAGCGTTACTTCGGCAATGCGAGCATTTGACAGTGAAGATGCGCTGGCGTTTATTTCTTGCTATTGAAACTTCGCTAGGGATCTTGGCTCAGGTCAATTTGCATAGGGCGGGAGATTTCACATTTTATGGGCGTCTTTATCTTAAATGTTGTTACATATACTTCCAAATTACACTTTTTAAAACAAACACATGTCCAGGGAACCTTAATAAAGACAATAGAGTTATACTAATGCCCTACACATCTGCCTACGGTAAAATTAATTTTCTATATGTTTACAAATATATGGGGGAAAACGGTTCCCCAAAAAAAGTTTGTTAGGTCTTTTGCAGGCAATCAGGCTGAAAAAAGCAAAAGACACCAGCGTTTTTTGGACTTTGATGCATTTTCAACTCACAGAATATAATGTAAGTGACAGAAGATTGAGAAAGATCTAGCTACTTTAATGTACTTTGCCTGGTCTGAGGTAGCGAAGGTAACTCTGGCGAAAGAGGTAACGTTCAGTAAAATATGCACTTTAGTGAATTTGCAGAGTAATGTCCATTCGCCAGATAGAGTAGATAGAGATAGAGTGTGAATGACCGCTAGCACCTGTCTTTTTCACTAGCGAATTGCCACCTTTGGTAAATCTGCCCCCTGATGTCCCCTTTATGCTCCTTTATTCTGGCTTTTTTATTCTTGATTTTAGTTGCACATTGGGTGATGTTCAAATTACACCTGTAGCATTGGTAATGGTAATTTTATTTTTCTATGTCTATTTCATTTATTTATTTATTTATTTTCTATGTCTATTCCAGTCCAATAACAGCTGTTTTACAAACCAAAGAGGGGGTCGCTTGTATAATTTCAGAAATCATATGTTGATACTTAATACATTTAACATTTTAAATTATTTAAAAAATAAATTAATAAATTAAATAGACTAATTTAATTCACACGTCTACCCTAGGGTATGTAAGATTGATTTTACCCATGATACCCCATTCACATTTCAACTTAGACCCATTAGTGCATTTTATAACTGTTCATGCATGTAAGTTTGTTGAATAATTAAAAAGTAGGACTGAGAATATTCTGTACTGAAAAAATATGTGGCTTGTACATTACATTAGGCACCTTTCATAACACATTTTATTTCCTGGAATGTTACAAAGTTTAAAAATAAATTAGATAATGTAATGCCTTTTCATTCTTTACAATTATTTAAATCTATTTATATTGCGCTTCAAATTCATTCCAGTTTGAAGAGTATTTACTAAAGTATTTAATCTAGTATTTTTTGCATGTGCACATTTAATACTCATTTTAAAAATCTTTGGAAAAATGTTTTCCCTAATATCTATGGTTTTAAAAAAAAAAAGCCAATCTACAATGACCCTTTAGTCAAATCCTTTCAAACTTCGAAAAAATCCATTTAAATTTAGAGTTCTTTAGATTAAAATAGTGTTATTGTCTTAAACTTCCTCAGTTACGAAAGTCTTACAATGCTTAAACTAGGCATTAATAATTCAGATCATTGGTTCCATGGCAGCCAACATAAAAAAGGACTGTTACAAGCAGCTGAAACTGCAGCCTCTGTAACTATTAATTGAATAGTATGGCAGTGCAATTTTATGCTAGAGGAACTTTATGTTGATTAAAAAAAACTAAATAGGTAATTTACTTTCCATTTGCAAACAGAGGGACACAGAAAGGCTGAGAGGGATGGACAGGAACACATGAAATATCCTTTGTGCCTTATTTAATGCCTCAAGTTAATCTGCCTAACTGTATTGGCTATATTTCTTAAATTATAACTGTAATCTGTTAATATTTTGATCAGTAATATTTCAGCTGTATTAATATTTTAATGGCATTTTTATCATCTGCCAGAAATAAATTATTTTATTGAAGACATACTTTTAAAACAATATTTCAAATTTTAACACTATTCATCTTTTGCTATTGCTGGGCTTGCTTGGATTTCTCCTAGAGCAACTGCTTAACATGCTAAAGGTGTTTCCTAATTTGCCTTGACTACTGCAAGGATTCCTTATTTCAACCAAGGAAAAGGCCAGACCCACTTAAAAAAGCAATAAGAATCCCAGTTAATTCAAATGAAATGTTTAGAAAGAATTATCTTGTACACACTGTACACATGAACAAATGAAAAAAAAAAAGGAGTGACTGCAGTGCAGATTTGCTGAATATAGAAGTGGGGCATCACAGCATTTTAATATTATTTTTCAGTTGTTTTTAACACTTTTCTAACTGACAGTGAGGAGAGTGTTTAATGAAATGACACGTGTATGAAAGCATTTAATGTAATGTAAGTTAATAGGAGATTTAATGATTCAGAAACAGCTATTTTCTGCAAGCGTTGGAAATCCTAAACTATTGGGATTTTTTTGTAACTAGCAGTAACCATTGTTACTACTTTGTAAAAAGGATCGTTAATAAATCTGCCCCTGTAAGTTTACTTACAAAGAGACAGCAACTATAACCACAAGAGCTAGATTTTAAATCTGCTTGCAGAAAATCATGAATTGATTGATGTAGAGTAAATTCTTGCAATTTTCAGAATTTACATTTCAGTAAATGTAAAATGTATAATTATAGTGCTATTTTGAAATGTTTTAATAGCATTCTAACTTGGTCACATTTTTGCTATAGATTAAAAAAATAAAAAAAAATATTTAGGTCAAAAGATTTTTGCCATGTACTAAGGGCTATCAATAAGCACACTTTTTCTCCCAGCTATGGTTTCACTGTGGGTGAAATGATTCTCAAATTACAGATCCATGTTTAATGTATAGTAATTACAGTAAGTTTAAAAACTGTAATCAACTCAACAAACAGCTGGCACAAGATAGCAATCACTACGGAAGGAGGAACCAAAAGATATCTTCATTTCTCAGACCTATACTGGTTAAACATGAATGCCCCCACAGGCTTTTTTCTACGAACATGAATGATCCTCAACATGTACAGCAATTACAAATCTAAAAAAACCTCCTTGTTTATATTATTGACCTGATGTTACCATGATGCTACCAATGTGACACTGTGATAAATATGCTGTTATTTAAGATGTTGTGAAAAATTCTCTCAATAAGAAGAAAAATTTAAAAAAAGCAGTGATCAAAATTTAAGATCCCATTGAATTGAAACATCAATGGTTTAATAGTTGACGGCTAATTTAAGTACTTGTCTACTTCGTTCTATGTGCTGTTACTTAATTTCTAAGGGGGTTATTTACTAAAATCCAAATATTTCTCATTATTTTGTTAAAACAACTAAACAAAAAGTTAGAATTGTGAAAAAAATATGAACATTAATAAATCGACCCCTTATGCATAGACATGTCTAAATCTCTGCAGCCCTATAATAAATCTATTGCTCATTAAGAAAAGGATTAAAGCAATGTTATTGATAATGCTGACAGATTACTATTTCAAGAATCAAAAGTCATCTTTATGATAAGAAAACTCTATTTACCTTTATTTAGTCTATTAGGGTTTAATGATTTACCTTAATACAGCTTCTTCCAAAGTGCTGTCTAATTTATTTTAGCAACAAAGAATTTGATGAAAAAAAATCAATTTCATGTAGGTTGGCAATAAAGAAGAGTACCACTGTGCATAGTAGTAAGTAAGGACAAATAAAATGAGATTACACTTTAAGCATACATATTTTAGAGTTAATGGTTTGTAATAGAATGGGATTGTAACTACAGGCAACAGTAGTTTTGAAGAAATGGCTTAATATGGATGAATAGCTCTTCATTTTGTGTCTTTCAAGTAGTATGACTTATTATCATGGTAATACTGCCATTAGTTTCTCTGAAGTTAGGTTTGCACAATAAAAACCTTGTGTTAAGGGATTACTTCACATCAGCAGTTCTTCACTTTAATGCGCTGTTCATTTTTTAGATTACATGCTGGCAATCTTGTAATGCACAACATTTCTTGTATTAGAAATACCTGTATGCTCTTTTTCTACCACAAATTTTTGGTCCAATCTAATCTGTAACTTCTGATACCTTAACTTAATAGTCATCATTTATCTAAAAATCTGGGTTTTTTTAACATCAACTTTCTAAGCTATTTTTATAGTAGATTGTCTCATTCCTTGGCTCATAGTAGTTTCAATATGTTTTTGGGAAATTACTGTATATGTAATAAAGACTTGGGATATATGTATCAAAGGATGAAAATAGTTCCCCATGTTTAACCAGAGGAAAATGTCTTCATAAGGTAACGCTGCATTAGTTACTAGCATAATGGATATAAAAAAGTAAATGTGGTAGAAAATTGGATGTCTATCGTCATAAAAAAGCACACGTATGATATCACAACATTGTGTGGATCCATTTGTTATGTTAGTTATATTATTCTTGTTTTATAGTTTTCCTAAGCATCTTCCTAAATCTCCAGTATTCTGAAACCCTGTGGCTGGCACTATATCATATGTGCCAAACCTATTTCAGGAAACTGGAGAGAGGGAGATAGTGATTGATGCTACCCTGGCTTAGTATTGAGTGCATCCTCCTAATTATGTTGTTTGCCAAATATTATAAATATTTAAAGAAATTAAACTGTCTTGCTCTAAAAGACAAAAAGAGTTAAATTCACCAGGGGTGGCAATTTGTTATTCACCTGGCAGTGAATATAGTCTCTAATGCTGGGCCTAGTCATCAATATCCTAAGCATCTGCATATACAAAAAGTCTAGGCCCTCCACAGGGAATCTTTGAGAACACAAAAGATGATGGTGCAGTGCTGGTTATTGAATTTTTCAAAGAACCAAAAAAATGTTCCTGGGTTAGATTGCTCACTGGTAAATGCAAACAAATTTCCACCCCCCACTGACTCGTTGCAAATCTTAATTGTGCATTACAAATCTTAATTGTACATTGCGAACATCTAACACCTGCTTGAGGGTGATGTAAAGTTTGGGGAGCAAATGTAAACGTTTTCATTAAAAAGTCTTATAACATACACTGTACTCTATTGCAAACAAAAAGCATCACACTTATTATCCTACTGTTGTGTGTGGGGGAAAAGTGTTCACAAAAGCAAATTTGTTCACTGTGCGAACAATTTTTGCATTAGCTATTATATATTATCTTCCCCCATTAATGTCCAGTTTACTAATGAGGTGCAATGAGCAATATGTCAGCCAGTTTAAGACTGAGAATAATTCCATGGTTCCCTTGAGTCAATGCATGGCTTGAGTGAAATTCATCAGAGCACACTGAAGAGAGTGGTGCACTGCAAGTTGTAAAGTGGCATGTATGGATTACAGTACCTTTCTGAATAGCAACAATGCATGCTCAATTTGTGTGCAATTTGCACTTTTGGTAAAAGTACAGTACTTGCTACTACTTGCTATGTCCAATGCTTTATCAGATAAATGCATTTTTTAGGCACAGTGCCTGGTTTGTGAGTAATAATAATAATAATAATAATAATAATAATAATAATAATAATAATAATAATACCATTTCTGAAGAAGAGATAGTTTATTCTTTCTATAATTTTATTGGAAAACACTGCATTTACTTCCCATTGTTATTTATTCATAGAATTTTTTTTTTTTATTTTGTTCTTTTGGAGATTGTCCATTCCAACAACCGGTTATATGTTATATAGTGAAATAAGTGAACTTTACTTGCCAAATTGTAATGTAAAATAGGAGAATACTAAATTAAAATACATAATTTCTTGTGCATGGTTCCCCATTTATATTAAGTAACAAACACATTATCACATTTTCATTTTTTTTTTTTTTTTTAATTTGTTAATGCTAATGTCCCTTTAAAATGCATCTTTTTCATTTGTCATCTCAAGCCATACGACAAATGTAGTTCTACTACAGAGGACCTTTATTTTTTCACTTTATTTTACAAATGCATGTAAAACAGTCCATGTTTAAGACTGGCATGCAGCCCAACATCATACCAAAATGATTGATGATCTTCTTACAGCTGGATTCTGCCAGAGTTCAACAAAAATGCTAGCTAGAATTGTATTTATCATTTTTTTATACAGTTGCAGCAGAGTGTTGGCACAAAATTGAAATGACAGCTTAAACCTGTTTGTGCTAACTCCCACAACTTTCTCTCATTTTAACAAACAACTTAATACTGTTAAAATAAAAGAATTGGCACAAATATAAAAATAAAAGCCACTTTTTGGGCCGGAAAATGTACTCACATTTATGCAACCACCACCTTGCATACTGTATAGTGTGTCAAAAATACAAGACATCGTATTGCTTTTTTCTCTGTAATAATAAAACAATACTTGGAGGCTTATTTATTAAACCACTTTTCTGTAAACTCTTTATTAATGAATTTTCATTAGGAATTGTGGGGGGGGGGTACAGAAGGAAGAAAGGGGGAACAGAGAGTATAAACATTAACAGATCTATACAGTTTACTAATAATTGTGGAATAATTTCTTAAAGGGGACCCAAAAACATACTGCAAATCCTATTTTATCATGTTATCATGTTAGATAAAAAAGAAGAATTTGGATTCCATGTTCAATTTGAAAAGGACTTTTATTATACAGCTTTTTATGACTGGGTGACAAGTCCACTTTAACTCAAGTTCTTGAGATAGAACTCAAAAGAGAATGTTATGGGTTTTTTTTTCCTATAATAGTATGTGTGGTGTGTATAAAATAAATCTTATGGTTTGAAAGATTTATTATAAAGTTAAGACTTGGCATTGTTCATTTTATATCTTAATCAATTTAATCAATTTAAGATAGTTAATCCAAGAGGACCACATTTGCCAATATTTTGCATTTGTGTTGTGTATAATTGCTGTAATCTCTGTAATCTCCATTTTCCTGGTTTCTTCCAGGAAGCGGATTCATTCTTGGCATGCTGGTGGTGAAATATCCTTCCATTTTTTTGGAATCATAGGTTTTGCCATTTGTAACATGTATAATAATATGTTTGTTATTATTTTTTCTGAATCTTGGTCATAGTGAAGTATCAGTTTTGGTAAAAAGTTTGTGGCTATTTTTTCCACTTTTTCCATAATCAGTTTTGTTTTCTTCCAGAATGCTTTCAGTTTGCTGCAGTTGTACAAAATGTGGCTGTATGTACCTTGTTGTTTAGTGCATCTCCAACACAAATTGTGAGCATTAGAAAACATTTGCTTCAATCTGGATGGGGTATAGTACATCTTGATATCAATTTGTGTACAAAATACTGTGTCTTAGATACAGTAAATGATTTGTGTATTAAAGTATATATTTGTTTCAATTGGTCCTGATATAACTGTAAATTCAATTCATTTTCCCATTTGATCTGGTGAGTTAGTTTTGATCATTGGCTGTATTAAAGAAGTTGTCAATATATAGTAGAGAGAGGTTTGATCAGTTTAGTGTGTGTTGCAATGTATGTATGTATGTATATTTTTATTTGTAAAGCGCTCCTTGAGGGCAAAGCACTGTACAACAAAACAATAAATTAGTAGTAACAAACAAGGGGTCTTTGGAATAAAAAGTAACAATAAGTGCATTATTAGAAATACAATTCACATAAATATAAAAAATATAATTACAATACAGTGTCAAGGAAACAAAAGGCTAGAGGACCCTACCCGTAGGGCTTACAGTCTAAATGGGAGGGTAACATACAGACACAATTCAGAGGGGTATTAAAGTGGTTGTTCATCTTCAGTTTTTAGTATGATGTAGAGATGGACATTCTAAGACCATTTGCAATTGGTTTTCATTTTTTATTATTTGTGGTTTTTGAGTTATTTAGCTTTTTATTCAGCAGTTCTCCAGTTTGTAATTTCAGCCGTCTGGTTGCTAGGGTCCAAATTTCCCTAGCAACCATGCATTGATTTGAATAAGAGACTGGAATATGAATAGGAGAGGCCTGAATCGAAACATGAGTAATAAAAAGTAGCAATAACAATAAAGTTATAGCTCTACAGAACATTTGTTTTTAGATGGGGTCAGTGACCCCAATTCGAAATCTAAGAAGAATCGAAAGAAAAAGGAAAAAAACGATAAAAAATAAACAATGAAGACCAATTCAAAAGTTGATAAGAACTGTCTATTCTATAACATACTAAAAGTTAATTTAAAGGTGAACCACCCCTTTAAGGTGCTGTGGGTTATGGTTTGTTACACTACAATAATATGTTCGCACCAGGTGTATTGTCTTTTTGTGTTAATGATTTGAGAAGTGTTTATATAATGATTGATTTGGGTATAGTTCCATAAATCTCGTGGGTGCATAAACCTTATAATTATTTATTATGCTCTGAAGCTGCTAAAAATTCAAATCCGAAAAATGTCCAGATAAAACCTGTTGATATAATGTAGAAGTCAATGGCAGATGGTCCCTTTAACAATTGGAACATGTTTTTTACCTTCAGGATTTTCTATAGTTTCAGGCAGTTTGTGCTGGTTTTTGTTTGATGGTCATTTGAGTTTTCTGGAGACAATTCAGTAAAGTCAATGTTTTGGAGCGTCAATTCTAAAATGTTGCACAATTCAAATTGACTTTCAATTTTGACAAAACTTTTTGGGAGTTTGGTTGATTTTTTTTTAATAAAGTGAGAAAGTTTTATTAAATAACCCCCCTAAATTTTCGAAAAAACAATACATTTTTTCATTATTTTATAAAACAATTTTTCTAACAGATTGGACCAAATGCCCATCCAATGTACTTGTAAAGAAATTGTGTTTTCGGTTGATGCAGGGGCCTCCTTCCTACTGTGTCTTTTACCACAGGGTACATTGACTCTCTAAATATTTAACTTTTTTATTTATTGTAATGATTATCTTCCCTGTGTGTAATTTTTACTTTGTAAGGTTGCACAATGCTGAATATCCGTGTAACACTTTATAATAATATTATAAAGACATATATACATGTTTCCCCACAAAAGAACTTGGGTGAACAATCCCCTCAAAAGCATTGGGTAAACAATCCCATCTTAGATAGTCATTCCTCTGAGTAATTATTCCATTTCTGCTACCAGTTTAGTTGCACATCTTATTAATATCCTTCATAAGGACTGAAGCCTAAAAACTGCACTGCAAACTCAAGGTGGGGCCTTATCAGGGATATATAAAGATACAGAATTGCATTTTCATCCCTCAAATGCACTTTTTAATGCAAGAGTACTTTATTTGCTTAAGAATACACTGGCAGACACTGCCTATAGTTTTTTAAAAAAACAACTAAATCCTTTTTAATTATGTAAGCTCCCCCCCCACATCGCTTGCATTTAGTGTATCACTAACATTGATGTTATCCTACATGGAACTTAGACTTTGGCTTATGGATCATTTTCACTAAATCTGCATTTCCTTGCTGTTGACTCAACCTTCTTGATACATCTAGGATCAGAGCTACATTTTCTGCTTAGTTTTGATAAGCATTGGTGAGCCGAGAATCACTGTATATGTGTTTAACTCTATGACAATAATTGGAGCCACTCACAGCCTTTGGCTATTGAACAGCTTATTAAACTGTTGATACAGGCATACACTTTCTTGGTATTGATCTGAAAGCAAAACAAACACAGAAAATGCTTTATTATATTTAAAAAATTTGTTTGTAGTTGTATATAGCAATGCTTTGTGTTCCAACAAAGTTCAGAATTGAAAGGACAATATTAATATACATCTCTGTATCTTATAACAAACAAACAACACAGAGCCACTACAAAATCCTTGGGATTTCTGCTGTAGTCACTGCAAACCAGCATTTCAGGGCCTCACATTGTAAGCCACAAGCAAAGCATTGTTCTGTTGCAGAGGTTGTTTATATCCCAATGACAAATGAGCATCACAGAGTAGAACCCTAGTGTATATTCTTTTCTGCTACTGCAACTATGTGATGAATGTGATGAAATCTACAATGTACTGTGACATGATTGTATGCATTTCCATATAATACTTGCAGAATGTATTCAAACATTATATTATAAAATATACAGGTATGGGATCCATTATCCGGAAACCCATTATTCAGAAAGTTCCAAATTATGGAAAGGCTCCCATAGACTCCATTATAATCAAATAATCCATATTTTCAAAAATGATTTCCTTTTTCTCTGTAATAATAAAACAGTACCTTGTACTTGATCCAAACTAAGATATAATGAATCCTTGTTGGAAGCAAAACCAATCTGTTGGGTTTATTTAATGTTTGAATTATTTTGTAGTAGAGAAGTTATGAAGATCCAAATTACGGAAAGCATATATATATATATATGTAAACCTAAAAAATATATATATTATATATATATATATATATATATATGTAAACCTAAAAATAGGCGTTTTTAGCGATCCTCTTGTGGTCAAATTGAATTTTGCCAAATCGATCTATAGGAAATATTTGGGCTGGGTTTTTCAACGGAAGTGGGGGCAAGAGAGCACGGGGTCTAATCCTTCTTTATTCTATACAACCTCTTACAATCTTCCTTCCTTTCTAAGGGACCGACGGTTTGTGGCTTTTTAGGGATACCTAGCCTCTTAATAACACTTAGGGCAAGTTAAATACCAAGGCCACAGCCCCGGTTACCCTGTCCTGCCTTATCTTTGTGGTGTCCCAGGCTTTAGAAAAAATCAGGCAGTTAGTTTATGGGACAACTCCACCATCTATTTTTTCTATTTTCTGTAATCTAAATTTATGGATTGTGACTTCAATTGCTAACCCACTACCTAAAGTTGGTCATTTTTCTATATATATTTTTAATTGATTTTTTTCTTTGGGGCCTAATATTCTAATTTATTGCACAGCACTTTACTTAAATCCATGAATTTTTCTAATTATGGATGAATTTATAGCAGCACTAGCACTTTATTAATTCTATTACAACTCTCTATGAATTGTTGTCAGTAAACAAGTGTAATAAATCACGTTGCAGTATTTCTGGCCAATTTTAGAATCATAACAATTGGTGGGGTTTCTTTTTCTTTTCTAAAATAATTTTTGTTTTTTCTGACATCTGTCAGACCTCAACTAATAGTTGTGAATATAATTTCTTGGTATTTGAATAAAGGTTTCGTTTTTTATTAAAAAAAGGCGTTTTTAGCGATCCTCTTGTGGTCAAATTGAATTTTTGCCAAATCGATCTATAGGAAATATTTGGGCTGGGTTTTTCAACGGAAGTGGGGGCAAGAGAGCACGGGGTCTAATCCTTCTTTATTCTATACAACCTCTTACAATCTTCCTTCCTTTCTAAGGGACCGACGGTTTGTGGCTTTTTAGGGATACCTAGCCTCTTAATAACACTTAGGGCAAGTTAAATACCAAGGCCACAGCCCCGGTTACCCTGTCCTGCCTTATCTTTGTGGTGTCCCAGGCTTTAGAAAAAATCAGGCAGTTAGTTTATGGGACAACTCCACCATCTATTTTTTCTATTTTCTGTAATCTAAATTTATGGATTGTGACTTCAATTGCTAACCCACTACCTAAAGTTGGTCATTTTTCTATATATATTTTTAATTGATTTTTTTCTTTGGGGCCTAATATTCTAATTTATTGCACAGCACTTTACTTAAATCCATGAATTTTTCTAATTATGGATGAATTTATAGCAGCACTAGCACTTTATTAATTCTATTACAACTCTCTATGAATTGTTGTCAGTAAACAAGTGTAATAAATCACGTTGCAGTATTTCTGGCCAATTTTAGAATCATAACAATTGGTGGGGTTTCTTTTTCTTTTCTAAAATATATATATATGTATAAACATATTTTTTATTTTTAAAAAAGTATCTACTAACATGCATTTACAATTATTTATTTAACAAATTATGACAACTTCCTTCCTAGACACTTCCAATGAGCACTAGCAAGTACAGGATGCTTTGTAGGTATTGTGATGTTACTTCAGTGTCTAACTTAGTCAATGACATCCATAGAAAGAAAGATTGGCCACTCCTGAACTTGACATGCAAGGCCTCCATCATAAAGTCATTAAACAAAATCCTATCACAAGAGCAAGATAAATGATTCTTACAATGGATGCCTGCAAATAATCAAAATATTCCCTCTCACAAGACACAGAGAGACCAGGAAGGGTAGAACTACAAACATAAATTTTTGCTTTTGTGTAATGGTGCAACAATGTTTTTTTTGGGGTGCTGCTTTTATAATTAAAGCAAGTGTTAAGTAATTAGTACATTTAGGAGACGAACACCAGTGCTCCCACTACAACATCAAGCCACAGCATAAATAATTTAGTTAAAGCTTTACAGAAGGGGTAGATTGTCAATATGTTGTATTGTGGTAGTAGGTTTATGGAGTAGTACAAGTAAATAAGCTGTTGGCAATTCAAAAAGAACAATGATGGGCCAGGCCAGCTGGGCACCTTAAGCAACCCAGCCGGTCACGTTGGCCCCCGCCGCAGCGCAACCATGTGCCACCATGCGCAAAGCACTTTGATTTCAAAGAGCGCACCCACTTCACTCGGGTAACATTTGCCGGACTAGGTGTAGGCTGCATATGAGGTACTGCACGTGCCTGGAGCCCTCCAAGCTTTGCACCCTAGGCACATGCCTCTTCTGCCTACCCCTAGTTCCGGCCCTGAAAGAGAGCAAGAGACGGCAGCATATTAAGTAAACTGTCTACTTAATTTAGTCAAGAGTCAAGGTGGTTTCACCAGGTTATCCTTAATCTGAATATATATATATTTTTATGCAAATGGTTTATTTAGATCAAGCAGGTTTTAACATACAGTATGCGCTATTTTTATAGAGCCCTACATTGTTCTGGGGTATAGTTTTCTGTTATAATAAAATAGTACTGTTGTGCTACTTAACATTGGAAACCTGTCAAGCCCCCATCTGCTCTTGGGGCCAAGTGCAGTTGTGGGGTCTGCTTCCTCTGTAATTAAGTCGCTGATATTGAGAGTGAGTACAGGGTTACAGGTAAATGAAATCATTCACAAATCCTCTTGGAGCACTGGCATAATATCTGATTAGGGACACTTGCAGACAATGCCTTAACCACTGTAAAGTGCATTCATTATAATCTTTCTATTTCTACCTTTAATTTACACCCACTTAGAGTTCATTGGGGCGTTGTAATATGTTTCAAAAAGTAAAAAACAAATACCATTGCGAACAATTTTTTTTACTAAAGCGTAATGAATGATGTGAGTCTGAATCTGGCAAAACAAGGCTATTTGGCTGAATACATAGTAATTTGTGTTTGCATCATGATTTCTGTCCCTCTGTATGTCAATGATAAATGTAATTACTTATGAACGTGTTTAACTTTCAAACACTAAAACACTTGGTAAAACACAAAGGGATTCTGATAGTTATTATCAGCTAGATCTGTGCATGCGTGTGTGAGTGGAGAAACACACTGTGCTGGTATCTGTTTGAGTCCAACCTGCTTGTTAGCACACAGAATAAAGGTGGAAACATAGTAATTGTTGTCAATGAAGGAGCATACAGTATATATTGAAGTCTGAAATAGCTGTTTATTATTTAATGCACAATAATTTTTTCTTCTCTGAAAACTGTTTGCTATTAGTGATGGGCGAATCTGTGTAGTTTTAATGGGCATCAAAATAATTTTGACGTGAAACAATTTTTATCATGCAACAATTTTTTGTTTTGGTGGATTTTTACTGTCAAATTTTTTCCGCAGTTTAGCAAATTTATTCGCTGGCCACGAAATGTGGAAAACAGCAGCAAATTTGTGCCTGGCTAATTTATTCGCCCATCACTAGTTGCCATCCTGAATCTGGCATTAACAGTAATATCCTATGAGAAAAGTGTTTCTGCTGTTAGAATGGGAAATTTGCTTTGAAAAGTCTTATAAAGCTTTTAGAGAACTCAGTAACCTAGCACATCTGTTTTATGCTGCAAAAAGTTTTAAATATCCTCTGTATGGGTAAAAAGATCCCCTGCTATTTGTCTGTAATGTCCCATAATGTACTTGTAAAGTGTAATCATATTCCCTCACAATCGTCTTTCTTCCAGAGAAAATCCCAACCTTGACAGCCTACCCTCACAAAGTAATTGGTCCTCCACAGAATGGCACTGCCCGGAATTAGACAACTTGTTATTAACAAAAAAACCCTAGATCCTTCTCAGTTAAGGAAACTGCCAATACATAATCTTAAAAAGGGTGTAACAATTTAAATTCACAGCCCAGTCACATGTTTCATCCCACCAGGTCTCAGTGATACCAATCATATCATAACTTTTAGAGCATGCAATTAGCTCAAGGTCCCCCATTTTACCTGACAAACTATGTGCATTTGCCAGCATTCAGCGGAGGTTATTACTTTTTCTTTTGCACATTTACAAAATTTACATAAAGAAGCATTTTATATTAATTTAGTATTAGCTTGTATTTCCTTGTAACAGAGGGACCTTCTTAGCTGGTAAACTGTATGCACCGCTCACCCAAACCCCTTACTAATCCCACTGCCCAATCTACCCTAGCTTCCCCATAATTCTTTAGCTCACTCACCCCCTCTTCCCTAGTTTACATACTCCACCAGCCTCTTAGCCATTCTTTCCCATAGCACAGTGGGACCCCTTCCATTGAGGTACAAGCCATCATGACTAAATAGGTTGTACCCCCAAGGAAAAATCAGCCCAGTGTTCTAGAAACCTGAACCCTTCCTTCCTACACCAAGACTTGAGCCACGCATTTAACTCCCTAAGCTCCGCTGTCTTCCTAAACTTGCACATGACATGGGCAAAATTTAAGAAAAAATAACATTGGAAGACCTTCCCTTAATCTTAGAGCCTAGATCCGTGAACTCTTCAATCTACCATTGATGTTATCGTTATTATCAATATGTACGAAGACAGCTAGGTCATGCCCAGCCCCACCCAATAATTTGTCTACCCCATCAACCACATGCTGAACCCTGGCATCAGGAAGAGGCACCAGGAAGACAGCAAACTGTTCAATCTGGAGGACAGATTACCCTATCCACTTTCCTAATAATTGAATCCCCTACAACCACAATCTGATTGGGCCTGGCTCTGTTCTCCTCCCCACCACTACTAGAGAAATTGGTCTCCCAAATGAGAGATCAGCCCCATCTAGAACTGCCAATCCAGAGTTCACACTCCCATTTTCTTCACACAATCTGGGGAATCTGTTGATGTATAAACCTTGGAGCAGCCTCCCTTTTGACCATACTAGATTATCTAACTGTCATCAAGCTAACTGCCTCATTATCCTGCTGCTGTTCTGTCCCCCCCCCCCAAACTATCTGACCCCGCTAGGTCCTGCTCAGTGAGCAAGAGACTCCTCTCAAGATTGTCAATCGACCGCATTGTTGCAATTTGCTGCTCTAGTGCTCTAACATGGCAATTTGCTCACATCCGCAGCAGAGGTAACAGTTTGGAACTCTTGTTCCAAATCTGCATACATACAATATGGCAGACTGTGCACTGGGTCAGACCTTCAATTCTGCTAGCACTCATTATCCCAGTTTCAGATCAAAAAACAGGAATAAAAAATATTAGAGTTTAGAACAAACTTTTGACCTAGTTTGAACCTACTTCAGTTGGAAGCCTCTGTGTTTGCAACTCCACTTACAAAGCACTCACTTAAAGAGCAGCTAACCACAAGAGTAAGCTCCATTGGAGTTCCAGGGGTTCTATTTATTGTGTCTGTTCAAGTGCACTAATCAAACCCCACCCACCTCAAACTGAGGGAAAACTAACTGCAAAGTAAAGCAGTTTGTGGTGAAACTTGCTATAAGCACAATAGCACACCAAACTGCTACCCCAAGACACAAAAAAAAAACTATAAAAAATGAAATCACAGTACTTTAATTGACAACCCTTACTTTAAAAAACAGTTAATAATAAATACTTGTTATTTAGTGTTTATTTGTTTGCTTTTGTTGCTTTCACCAGTCAGCAGCCTTTTAGTAAGCAGAAGCCATCTTCTTTCATCTTAGCAATATCAGAAGCAAATGTGACAGCTGGCATCATTTCATCCTCATATGTTTGCAAAACTCAGATATCAAATCTGTCTTCCAAACTGTTGTAATGGCAATATCTAGCATCATAAAACAGATTGCTTCTCTATACTATTCTGACTGTATTGGATACCAGCATGGGAGTGACTGAACAATGAACTACTGAGAAAAGCATACACTTCTTAAAGAGAATATACACTATACTCCTTCAGTTAACTTATATAACTACTGAAAATTTATTTTTTTTACACAGACATACCAGATTCCACAGATTGAAAATAAAAGTGATTCAGATCCCTCACCTTGTTTCATTGTGAAGTGATGGTTGGATTCTAGGACCTTAAGTCCCTCTGCTTTCCATAGAATCTGTGCACTACCTGCTATAAAAAGACGAAGGACTTCTAGTCCCATAACCATCACTTCACAAAAGAGGAATCTGCTGCACAGCTAGTGTATCTCTGCACATGACCTTCTTATTGGTTACTTGTTTCTTAAAACATTCACAGGTACTGTATATATGTATATATAAATGTGTGTGTGTGTATGTGTGTGTGTGTGTATATATATATATATATATATATTCATTAGTAAGCAGCCACACTCTTTCATTGATGTGTACGGGTGAAGGGTGTACTCAATAAAGAAATTTGTTTGATTCACAAAGAATTGGAGTGCGGGTCTTTTCAACTAAATTATGTATTTACATGTGTGGCTGGTCTGGATCTAAAGGGAAAACCTTGGGTTCTGCACCTGGAAAGTAACTTATTACAATGATTCAGCCAACTGCAAAATATACAAAGAAATCAACTTTTTGATTGGTTGCCATGGGTTATTACCCAGGTGCAAATTTGTTCAGTGTAAGTAAATGAGTCCCAAGTGTCTTATTATTATGACCTCTTTGTAATTATGCTGCATTCCTTTTTTCTCCTCAAGATCATCCTGAAAGCCCACAGCTTCAAATGTTAAGAATTGAAAATAACATACTCTGTAACATACTGTACTAATAACTAGTTATTAAAGAGATACTGACACCAGAAAATAACCTTTTTTTATATTCATCATAACATTATCTTTGAATGCTATTTATAATTTTGCCATTAAAGAATTTGCCTGATGCTTTTACATTACCTTTCTTACCCCCATGTTCCTGTATGAGGGGGCTGCCATATTTGTGCAGCCGTAGTCTGTTCACGTTAGAAACTCTAACTGACAGGCGGAGATGGGACAGTCAGGTTGGCAAAACAGTCAGGCTTAGGAACTTCAAGTAACAATTACTTACAAAAGCAGAACTATCAGCAAAAAAACGATTGTGCCCTATATATAACTTTTTATGTAGATTGATTTTTTTGAGAATACATTTTTTAGTGTCAATATCACTTTAAGTGGGTAGAAGAAAAACCTCAACATATAATTCTTACCAGGTACTGTATGAGGAAATCAGAATGATTTCAGCAAATTTTCTGTGCAGATATAACAATTAGTGAATTATTTGTGTGAATTTGTCTAGCAAAGCAAGGTGAACCTTTTATGACTTGCAAGTTGCCATAATTCTTTGCAAAACATGATCCACATAAGGATTTTAAATATAAGGGTTAATGTAATAAGTAGTTGTCTATCCTTATCCA
Source organism: Xenopus laevis (assembly GCF_017654675.1). Classification (NCBI taxonomy): domain Eukaryota; kingdom Metazoa; phylum Chordata; class Amphibia; order Anura; family Pipidae; genus Xenopus; species Xenopus laevis. The sequence goes on along the minus strand of NC_054372.1, from coordinate 112,696,006 downwards.
GGTTGCTTCTTGGTACTGCTTTTTCCGTATCTGCTCCATAACACTTTCCTCTTTTGTCTCAATTCTGGTTCTTTTCTGTGCAATTCTCTTGTGTATGCACGATACAGTATCATTCATCATATAATTTAAGTTTATATTGCTTTTGTTGTTTGTATGCTATCCTTTTCCTATGTCATATAATTAACTGCAATACCACTTTGCTCTCCATGGCACACCTATTACAGTTTACTGAACTAGTAACTACACTGTGCCATAATTAATAGATTTAAACAATAATCAGTTTAATCAAAAGTTAAAATATCCATCCCATCATCTTTGATTTCAGACATATCCAACTGAACCACCCAGCCTAATAAATACTTATAGGCTTCTTATGAAAGCCAATATTTTACTGTCCTTTTTTTGGAATAATACCAATTATTAAATGCATTTCAAAGCAAGTCAAAATTATAATTAAATGTTTTTTTCTGCCTTGAAAATGTAAATAAAAAGAAGAGCAATAACAATAAAATTGGTTTGCACCTTTGACTTTTTATGCATGTTAAAAAATCTTTCCTATTGACTTCCATTCCCAAAGGATCTTATTAAGTTTCTGTATCTAAGAGTCCAAGCTCTTTATCTGTACATTTGTTTCCCATATCCTCACTGTTTGAAATGTGCTTGTAATTGATAAGGATTTGAACAACAAGGGAATAAACCATGTCCAGTCATTGTTTTCTACCACAGCAAAACATATAGTGTAAATTAAAAAGTATATGTTATAGGGATTGTTCACCTACCAAACTTTTTTCAGTTGAGTTGTTTTCAGATGTTTTTCACCACAAGCAAAGACTTTTTTAATTTTCTTTCCATCTTTTATTTTTTACCATTTTTCCAAGATTGACTATTAAAGTTTTATGTTCCTGTCTCTAGTGTTTGTCTGGCAGCTCTGTTATGTCACCTATTTATAAATATTTGCATTTTTGTAAACTATAGGATGGTATATTCCAAGCATTCAATACATTTTATTTTATACATGTAAAATATGTCACCTATTTATAAATATTTTATTTTAAACATGTAATCATCAACTTGATGTATGTATAGTATTTGTTTCTATCTAAAGTTAGTACGCTGCTAAGCAGTTTACAATAGTATAATAAACAGTGGACATTTTATTAAAGGCCCAGATTGTGTGAATGAGAAATCTCACACTAATAAATATTTTTTTTAGTTTCACTAATGTCTTGTTGCATAATCTTTGGTATTTCATGATTTTTCATGAATATGTTTTCAAAGAATTTTCAAAGATATTTTCAGAAAATTTTAAATTTAAAATGACGCCATTTCATGAATATATATATATATATATATATATATATATATATATATATATATATATTGCATGTGGCTCAAGAGAACACAAAAGACCAGTCACAGATAAAAGATGGTTGAACACAACAGAGCTTAGTGGTACTAGTCACTGTGCAATCAAACCAGGGACTTTTGCTTCAAAGACAAGATTCTGACAATTAGAGAGAGTATTGCAAGAAATTGTTTATCAGGTCAAATTTATCATTTTCATTTTACCTATTACTTAATCTGCTTGTAATGGTTAGCTTTTCACAGTGAGTTATTTATATTTGTTCTATTAAAATAGGTTGACCATCTACTAGATTTCATATTTAGAGAGCTCATATTTAGTCAGTTTCAGGTAATTAAGATAACATAACTAATGTAATGATATTATGAAAAGATTGTGTCAGCCTACATAACAAAAATCTCGGGTAGATACAACCACAATATCTTTATAGAGATCTTAAGTGGTGGAAGGAATTATGGCGAACCCTACACAAATTCAGAAAGACTAAGGGGCAGATTTACTAAGGGTCGAATATCGAGGGTTAATTAACCCTCGATATTCGACCAGGAACTAAAATCGTTCGACTTCGAATATCGAAGTCGAACGATTTAGCGCAAATCCTGCGATCGAACGATCGAAGGATTATTCGTTCGATCGAACGATTCGAAGGATTTTAATCCAACGATCGAAGGAATATCCTTCGATCAAAAAAACGCAGGCAAGCCTATGGGGACCTTCCCCATAGGCTAACATTGAGTTCGGTAGCTTTTAGCTGCCGAACTAGGGGGTCGAAGTTTTTCTTAAAGAGACAGTACTTCGATTATCGAATGGTCGAATAGTCGAACGATTTGTAGTTCGAATCGTTCGATTCGAAGTCGAAGTAGTAGTCGAAGGTCGAAGTAGCCCATTCGATGGTCAAAGTAGCCAAAAAAACACTTCGAAATTCTAAGTTTTTTTAATTCGAATCCTTCACTCGAGCTTTGTAAATGTGCCCCTTACTGTATCAATATTAATGTATAATAACTTTTACTCAAAACTCATTTGAAAAATTACTATAGGAGAAAATATGGAGAAGAAAGGAAGAAGCTGACCCATAACAGTTTTGCACAGCTCTTTTGACATTTTTTTGATAGCCATAAACATCTTGGGGCTCATTTATAAACTTCAAACAGGGCAGATTGGGTCACACACATGGTTATAGCTATAATATAAAATTAATAATATTATATAATTATTTATTATTATTATTGTCATAATAATAATTAATTATTATTAATATTAATAATATATCATATATAATATATATAGCCGGATAAGAGTGTGCAAACAGAATTGTGATTTTGTGATCTAAATATGGCATAAATAGCAAATTGTGAATATATATGCAAACACTCTGCATTTGAGTTTGGTGGTGGAGACAATTTTCGCAAAACAGTTTTCCCAAGTTGCAGTTTAATTACTGTCAATGCTATTCTTTCACACAATGACCTCGCACAGTGCCTGCACTCACGAAAATACCCATCTCATTTGCGCGCCGTTTGTGAATATTTTTTGCAATGCAAAATTGCAAAAAATGGATATGGCACAGCAGTGCAATATTTTAGCACTCAGGAAGAAAACATGGGCAATACAACCATTTGTGAAAAAATATGCACAGTACAAACTTTGAAATGACCCCCTTGTGGGTTAAGTATGATGACAACTGGCAAAGAGGTCAAAAACAGAAATGGTTTATAGGCTTTGCAATTAAGTTGGAGAGGCTACAAGCTGAATCATTCCAGTTTTAGATATCTAGAAATGAAACCAGTAATTTAAGGAATAAATCATAAGTCACGATCATGTCAAGTTGCATTAGATTCTAAACCAATCACTTAGATACTAAACAATCACCTTACATTCTGCAAACTTCTGCCATTCAAGTCATTAGAATCTAATGCTTTGCCAAGAAATTTTGAAACAGTGAAAATTTGCTGGTTTTTCTCATGAAAATTTGAGTCAGTGGACTTTTATTTGCCATTTTTTTTCTTTAGGAAGTGCAAGTCTATGTTTTTTTTTTCTTGTGCCAAAACTGCATTTGAGTCAATTGCCAGTTTTTTTTTGCCATAAAGACATTGGAGTCAATTGGTATATTTTCTCATGCCAAAGTGTGAGATCAAGCACAAAGTACTGTACCTCGCTTCAGTCACCATGCCCATTGTCCCTGCACTCAGATACTTATGTGTTCCAAAAAATGTCTAAATAATTTGCCATATATCACCAGACATTGCAGTGTAAAAAAAACTGATTAAAAATTGAAAATTGAAATTGTGAAAAATACACACACACACAAGTTTGCTGTTTATTTTACACAGCTTTTTAAATTTTTTATCCTGGTGAATTTGGTTTTACACAGCATAACAAATAGGCCCCATAGACTTCAGCCAAACTGAATTCAGTCCTTGTGTCAGTCATGTGACTTTAATTAGTCCGGGACAAATGAAGGCAATCCATTTGTATTCACATTCTTATGCAATATATATGGGGCACATTTACTAATGGTCGAATATTGAGGGTTAATTGACCCTCGATATTCGACCGTCAAAGTAAAATCCTTCGACTTTACTTTTAGGATTTACCGCATTTAGTTCAATCGAACGATTAAATCCTTTGAATCGAACAATTCGAAGGATTTTAATCCATCGATTGAACGATTTTCCTTCGATCAGAAATTGCTAGGAAAGCTTATGGGGAAGGTCCCCATAGGCTAACATTGGTGCTCGGTAGGTTTTAGGTGGCGAAGTAGGTAGTCAAAGTTTTTTTTAAAGAGACAGTACTTCGACTATCGAATGGTCGAATAGTCGAATGATTTTTAGTTTGAATCGTTCGATTTGAAGTTGTAGTCGAAGGTCGAAGTAGCCAATTCAATGGTCGAAGTAGCCAATTTAAAGTTTTTTCATTCTAATCCTTCACTCGAGCTAATTAAATGTGCCCCTTAATGTTTACATGGTTTTCTAGTAGACTTGGTATGAGGATCCAAATTACAGAAAGACCCATTATCCGAAAACCCCAGGTCCTGAGTATTCTTGATAAGAGGTCCCATACCTATAAGAAAATGTATATAAGAAATAGAGAATATATTCTGTGTAACGTGAGTTAAATTTTGTCTCAGACCTTTTACATTTGTAATATTTTTTATCCTTCTGTAGCTTCACATTTTTTTCTATTCTGCAATGAACAACCAAGTGAAGAATATGGCAAATAAAATGCCTAGTGAGCGGCACAGAAATATAAATATTATCTGGACAGATCTTGTGCTCACTGAAAGGCATTAGAGGTGGCTTATAGTCAATACTATACCAATAGAAACAACTAAATGTGTCTTTATTTGTAAATGCAGACATTTGCTTTACAATGTGTGTAAGGAGCATGTAATTGTTCCTTTAAAGCTATGTAAGGGAATCCTGAGGTAAGATGTATAGCATATAATGCCAAACATACATGTGCTGTGGGATAAGCAACATTTTTGTTTTGTATTATTATCTATTAAAAAGGGGTGGTTCCACACCAATAGATGATGTTAGCTAGGTGCTAGATGCTTCTGCATTTATGTAATGGCTTCTGGAAAGCACACATGCAGAATACTTTGTATACTGCATTACAACTAAAGCACCATCATTTTACATATGTTTATTGAGAAATATTTTGATTATATCAAGAGCAATGTAATTTCAGACGAGATGTACAGATTATTTGCTGCACAAGGGAAATGGCCTGTTAAGTACATTAGGTGCTTATAATGCTGAAGGCTTAATATATATATTTGTAACACTGAGGTATTACATTACAACTGAGAGATCTAATGATGTTTAACATAATAAAAGATTCCCAGTTGGTAGGGTTAGATGCTTGTAGACATAGCAGTGATACTAAAAAAACAACATTTTGTTTAGAAGAGCATGATTAGATCAGTTAGTTGAACAAGAGAAGATTATTATCCCCACAGGAAAGTAAAGTACAATCCTATTGGCTGGAAAAGCCCTGTGGTTTTTTTTTTTGCTTATAAAGGAACTACATTACTCTTACTCCTCTTAGCTTGAAACTGCACTGGCCCCTGAGGTCCTAACGTTGAAGTGCCCAGCGATCATCTTCCATCCTTTCTGTGTGTATGTATTTATGTATAACTTTATTTACAGTATATAGCAGTATAACACGGCTCTGTACAATTTTACAATGTAGAAAGTAGACATAGGGAGGACAAATATTATAATAAATAATACATAAGAGAATGTATGTGTGCAGAAGGTGTCAATAGAAGATGGCTCTGAGAGGAGTGCAAGGAGTGCAAGTCAGGAAAGTAAAGGAAAGTGAAGAAATGTAGTAACTGAGGAGCAGAGGAATGAAGGGATTGGAATGTTGGCAGAAGGATTTCGTATTCTATTTGTTGCTTAACAAGCAGCCATGATACCAATTTAACAGAGTATGAATGTGTTGCCTCTTAGAAGAGAGCAAGATTATCCTAGTAGCAGCATTTAAGTTTGATTTCAGGGAAGAGAGGTGGAAGTCTCAGAGAATAGTTAGGCTGCAGCAGTGTAAGTGAAATAGGATAAGGGAGTATATTAGTGTTTTAGCAGACGCTTGTTATATAAAGGGGTGTATATTGGCAATATAGCGAAATAGCAGCAGAATGGAATCTGGTCAAAAATAACCCCCATAAGCATGCCAATTCAGCATTTTTAGTGGCCATTCCATAAGTAGTAATTGATGAAAGAGAAGGGCCAGGTTTGGGCTGTAAAACAACTATATGTTAGCTAGGTTCATATACAAGGTTTCTCAGCCTTGAGAACAGTCTCTGATGAGGCCAAAAATTTTGTAATAAATTCCCACTTTATTTCACTTTGCAAAGAAGGTAGGCAGGGACCTGGACTCTGGGATGGCAGTAAATGTTGTCTACGTAGAGTTTGCTAAAGAATTTGATACAGTGTCACACAGAAAGTTACTGGTTAAATTAAGAAATGTTGGCCTGGAATATAGTATACCTTGATAGAGAACTGGCTAAATAATAGATTACAAAGAGTGGTGGTAAATTGGACCATTGTTGTTAGTGGAGTACGGCAGGAGTCTGTACTTGATCCCTTGCTTGCTTTTATTAATGACCTGGAGGTGGGCATTGAAAGTACTGTTTCTTTTTTTGCAGATGATACTAAATTGTGCAGAACTATAGGTTCCATGCAGGATGCTGCCACTTTGCAGAGTGATTTGTCTAAACTGGAAAACTGGGCAGCAAACTGGAAAATGAGGTTCAATGTTGATAAATGCAAGGTTATGCACTTTGGCAAAAATAATATAAATGCAAATTATACACTAAATGGCAGTTTGTTGGAGGTTTCCTTAATTGAGAAGGATCTAGGGGTTTTTATGGATAACAAGTTGTCCAATTCCGGACAGTGTCATCCTGTGACTACTAAAACAAATAAAGTACTGTCTTGCATAAAAAAGGGCATTAAACATAATTTTGACTCTTTATATGTCCCTGGTAAAGCCTCACCTGGAGTATGCAGTGCAGTTTTGGGATCCAGTCCTTAAGAAGGATATAAATGAGCTGGAGAAAGAGCAGAGACGTGCAACTAAACTGGTTAGAGGGATGGAAAACTTACATTTGAGGTTAGACTGTGCAGGTTCTCTGCAATAAAGACACTCTGAAATGGACATGATTACACCTTACAAGTACATAAGGGGACATTATAGAAAAAGAGCAGGGGGGTGCTTTTTCCCATAGTGAGGATCAACGCACCAGAGGCCACCCTTTAGACTAGAGGAAAATAACTTTCATTTGAAGCAACGTAGGAGGTTCTTCACAGTGAGGACAGTGAGGTTGTGGAATGCACTGCCGGGTGAGGTTGTGATGGCTGATTCTATTAATGCTTTTAAGAGTGGCTTGGATAATTTTTTGGACAATAATAATAATATTCAAGGCTATTGTGATACTAAAATTTACAATTAATATAGATATTGGAATGTGAAGTTTATGTGAGGGGGTGGAGGGTGGGTATGTGTGTGTGTATGGAGCTGGGTTTCATTTGGAGGGGTTGGACTTTGGAGGGGATGGACTTTGATCTTTCCTCAACCCAACTTAACTATATAAGCATCTAATGGGGGATGTAATATTGGTCTCTAACGCAAAAATCATTCCCAATTCATTCACAATGCAAATATTCTCAACAATTTCCCCTTTATAAGGCCCTTTGCCCCTCACATGATACTGTGCAGTGTATGTAATAACATTTCTTAATGTAAAAGTTGTTTGCTCCAAAAGTTTACGCCACCTTCAAGCAAATGTTAAAGGTCAAATGCATAATTAAGATTCTCAGTGCAATAAAAAATCTAATGAAGACTGTTACATTGTGACATGCACATTTTTATTCTTTTTTGTGCTCAACTTTATTCTTTATGAATTTTATTACATCCCCCCCCAAATGTTAAATTGAATGTACTTATTATTATTTTATCATGCTAATGACATCACACAATACTGGGTGAGGTAACCCCCAATGATCACGTCAGCATGTAGGAGTTTGGTGCCCATGTTAAATGGGGTTGTTCACCTTACAACACCTTTTTTCAGTTCAGTTGGTTTCAGATAGTTAACCAAAGAGAAAGTTTTTTTTCATACTACTTTCTACTTTCTAGGTTTTTCTAATATTGAAATGTAACAGTTAATTCTTCACCTTCTTGTCTCTTTTTGAAGCAGCTATGGATGGAAGGGGGGGGGGGGTGCTGCCGACTCTGTAAACTGTTCTAAACTGATACATTAAGTTGATATATTTGTTATTTTTGTCCATGCTGAACAGAATACCGGAGTTTCATTAAAGCCAACTATTAGAATTGATACAACAGATGTGCCTGGGAAATGTATCAATGAAATGTAGCTAATTGTAACAATTGCTACAATGTACCAATTCAGAATTTGCACTAATGAGCTGTTAGACTGAAACACCAGGGACAGGGACATTAACATTTACGACTTCAGTTTTGGAAAAATGGTAAAAAATGGAAAGTAACCGAGCAGTCTTTGTCTGGTAAAATCTGCACAAATTTAACTGAAAAAAAAAGTGCTTGGAAGGTGAACACCATCTTTAAATTCTTTGTGTTGTATACAGATTTTGTTTCCTGAAGATGGCTCGAGTTTAAACTCGAAACGTTGAATAAACCACTCTTGGTCTTTACTCTTTTTCTAGCAAGTCCTATGAGTGCAGTTTATTACTGAAGTTATAATATGTACTACATATTTTCACCAGCACCTAAGCATTTGTTAGCAAAAGCAACAGAGAAGAAGCAGTAGGAAAAATAGTACAAGAACCAGGATGCAGCTTGTTTATGCAAACCAAAAGAATGGAAAGTATAAAAAAAAAGAGGATAAATACCAGAGAATGATAGTTTGCAGCTTTACATAAGGCAGTTTAAGCAGAGTGCACAGGATTAAAGCCAGACTGCATAGGATCCAGCAGATTATAAATTCAAATATAGTTATAAATATGAGAAAAGACAAGACACTCCAGGAGTTTAAATAATTAAGATAGAGAAAGGGAGCTTTTAAAAAAATGTTCTTGACACATAAGTACATACAGATGAAGCCATTTTGGATTGTGCATTTGACACAGAATAACTTAACTCATCTATCCCATTTATCCCACTTAGCACAGAATATTGTGTCACAGCATCCCATCCAATTAAAGAGTTCACCATTGAAAACAATGGTGCTTTGGTATGCTAATAAAAAGGTTAAATGCATTAAATGAGTTAAGATAACTTTAGATAACACCGTTTCTTCAATTAACTCAGTCATGACGCATTTAACAAACAAATCCCAGTGGCTGCATCTGTAAGTACCGAAAGCTAGAGAGGAATTTAATGACTAAGAACTGGAGTAACACCAGAACATTGTATTGATGAGGGCATTGGATCAACTAAGCAAATTGAAAGTGAGGAGGACGATACTTCAGACGTAATAACAGCATCAAAGAATTGAAGAAAGGATGGTGGAGACTTAAGAATGCTGAGATTATTGCTGACTGTAGGAGCAGCAAATTGTTTGTGGATAGAATCAACTTTTATCTTCAAGAAGTTTGCAAAGTCCTGGGGAGTATGTAAAAATGTGGGTAATGCTGTTGGTGAGGATTGAAGAAGGGTATTGAATAAACAATAAACATTATGGATATGATTTGTCATTACTGTAGTGTTTAGCCTAGGAGGGGGCAGAATTGAGACATGACATAGGCATTAGAAGACATTAGAAGTATATGGTAGGAGGTTTTCTTTTGTACACATTTGCTACAAGTGCCGAATTTCAGATATGCCGGATTTAAGGAATTGTTTGTGAGGTTTTAGCCAGAACAGAATTATTGATGTGACCGTGTTGTGACTGCAGATGGGCATGGGCGTTGATAGTGAATGACAGAACTGAGTTATAAGTATTGACAAGTGAATCAAGATCAGTGGAAGGACTGTTAGAGTGGCTTGAACTAAGAGAGTTAGATAGGGCTGATAAGTCAATATGTCAACAGTCTCTACTGTACTGGGTGGGTGTACATGTGCAGTAGAGCAACATCTCTAACACTACTGTACATGCACAAAAGTATAGAGTAACTGGGAGAGAGATGATGGTGAAGGATTGTTCCTACAGTAGTTCCCCGTGCCTGGCAGTTTTCAGTAAAGAAGTGCACCAGCCTGGCCTATCTAATTTTTATCAAGTGATTTACCTTTTGCACTTGCACACTGCCTTCATCCATTGCCGAATTGACCTTTGACTACCCTTATGAATACAGCACTGCCTGTGTACATGTCTATGACCCTACTCTTGCAGCAAGGGCAGTCATAAATGCCCCTTTGCTTTATTGTTTCCCTTTGTATTGACATACAGCTAAACTCCTTCCTTCATAAATCAATTGAGACAGATTAGTGAGCTTGAATTTTTTTTTAATAAAGGGAAAGGTGTGAAACTGGGAAAAATAGAAGCAATGACAGTGCTTAGTATACAGCATATTATACAGTAGCCTAATAAAGTACATTAAAACACTGTGGACGGTACACAGAAACATTAACATTAACATATGTAAATATGCACAAGGTGCATAGCATCAGTGTTAAACTATAGCTAGATACGTTGGTAAGAACTGGTATAGCAGCAGTTTAATGAGGTGGCTGCACATATAACAAGTTATCAAACACTCATAGAAAACAGGTACACAAGAAAAGTGAACAATAATCACATTCATTCATAAACCAGGGTTAATACCTTCCATACTACCATGAAGCTGGATGGAGTATGATTACTGTAGATGATGTTATCCTAGCTATAAACAGTATAAATATGGCAGCTAGACTGATCATTTCCTGGGTTAGACATGGTCACATGGGAAAGTATGGCAACCTAAGAAAGACATTTCTCAAAGCAATGGACATAAACATTAACTAAACCAGTAGTTGGCACAACATAAACAATAAAACAATGCTGGAGACATAACAGTCATAATATAAACACCTAAAAACCTTAAACTAAATAGTATGTTTCTTGAAAATATACATTGTAAAACCTCATTGTAATAGTGCCTGGATATGTTGCATAACGTCAAAATGTCAAAAAATACAATTAAAGTAATTGAAAATAGTAATTGTCATCCATCTCTTTTGATATGTATTTAGTAGCTTAATTTTTAATTAATCAAAAAAGTAAAACACTGCACCTATTCCAAAATAACAATTGTTAGATTAGCAAAGAAAATCTCAACACTGTAAATGCTGCTTGGAGCAGTCTGGGGTCATCTAACCTACTGCTGTATACACTGTGCAAGATCAATACTTTCTCTATCGTTTCTTTATTTGAGGCTGCGTGAGCACATTAATAATATTAAGAAAGGATTGATCTCACATAGTGAATCAACACATTTTAAATATTAACACAACAATAACCCACCAGGGTGCACCCAAAATACACCTCTGTTTTATGCTCAGGGGGTAGAAAATGTAAAGTATCTGTCATATAAAAAATGCATTAGGAAACAGTCTCCTCATTCATGTTTTAAACTAAAACACTTTAATTAAACAGTGTTTTATTACATGAAGGAATCCTCACAATACCTGTATAGATACTGGGCTTGTTAAAATATATACATCTTGAATAACAATAATAATAATTAATAAATAAGAAGAAGAATGTGTTGCTCTTCCCATGATACCAGAACTTGGTAATATTTGCACTGTTATTAACACAAATTTTGGAAAAAATAAAACAATAGTACATTTTACATATAGTAAAATGTCAGCCTGAGGAAGGAACCTCAAAATCCAAAAAGCTTGTTTTGTAATATTTTTATAGAGTTAGGTTTGCAATATTTTTAAATAGTTAGCCTTTACTTAGTCATTAAATTGTCAGCCTGATGAAGGGACCTCAGAATCCCAAGTTTGCTTTGTAATATTTCTCTATAGTGAGCCATTAAAAGTATCACAATTATGCCACAATACAGTGCACGTTTTTGAAATATTAGTAAAAGTGTTTGTATCATTTTTAAGGGTTGAGAGAAAAAATAATGATTAAAACAATGCCAAAATTGTTACCCATAATGGCAGACAAATATAAAAATATCTAGAGCATAACATCAATAACGTATTTTATAACTGTAATAAGTTATTTTCAGTTAAATGCCTTGTCTATTAATAACTCACATTGTGACACACTGGCACATTGGCATAAACTTGCAATTAAAGAAAATTATTCCATAACGCCCACAGCTAATATTGTTTTAGTAGATATATATTATAGACGGTTTCAACAATTCTCTGAAATACAAATGTGGATTTATATAATGACTGAAATTATGGATATAACATACTGGCAACTGGTATTGTTATACTTTAAAATGAGCTTTATTAATATTTTTTTGCATTGAGGCTTTTTTTTGTTCTCTTCTTTAAATACTTGACTTGCAACAGGGCACACACACACGCAACTTGAAACACATACTGTAGCCATCTACTAGTTTCTTATTAAAGTACATTTTAAATAAAAGTACCAAGAGTTACATCATTGCAAGACTCTGGCCTTTGTAAGGCCTTCAGACAAAGAATAACTATTGAAGAGGCCAATTTTAGCATCAATATATTAAAATATAATCATGCTGACCCATTGTTCCACTCCAATTTACCTTGAGATCAGTGAAACTATTTAACAAGTTTGAAAATAATCAGAATTTCTAATTTTCTTGAGGCTCAGATATTTTCCAGTTCTAGCAAAGTGATTGTTTTGTACAGTTAACTAACTGGATAAGCCAAGTGCCATTTTAAAAACGGAAACCACAGGGCTGTTAATTCCAAAAATGATGTATTTCAAATATATTTTTACATTGCCAAAACAAGCTATAAATGGTTTGCTTATTCCTACAAATGATAAACACTTTGAATGCTTGAAGGCTCGTTCTTCATTTTCCATATGTAGGCAAAAACAGCTGATGGCTATAATGTCAGAACAGATGAGTAACAAAATATGTAAATATTACCTGCTCCCTCTGGATCGGAATATTTCCCCGGGTGCACACAGTAGGAAGTAGTCACTGTTATGCAGTTTTGACAAGCAGTAGGTATTTTTAAAAATACTTAAAATTTTATTCAAATGTGATTTAATCAAATGAAGAAAAATATACATTACTTTGTAACACACTGTATGGTCATTCAGGGTTAATTCCCAATATATATTTCTGTATTAATGGTCATTTTTAAGGATAATGGCTTGCTAAACTACCTCTAATTTGTGATAATAATAAAATGACATTAAAGATAATCCAAAACATACAGGATTATTATTAAATTTCAGTACGTTCACTGCTAGATTATTGGGTTAGGGTCTGCATGTTATTCATTCATTATCCTTATTAAGGGTTTGCCTTCAATAAGATGGTTTAATTTTGTTGGTCGAGCCCTACCTCTTGCTTATGAGAATAGTGCTGAATGTAAATGCTGTGGGGTTTCCCACACTTAGCATGATCAGCTATCATTTCATCATTTTTATGTAGACAACTTGAATTTAGAAGTTTTGTTGGAAAATTATATGAGGAGGTTAGCATGATTACATTTTATAATAATATTGCTGATGTGGTCTCCAGGTATCAATCTACAGGATGTGACACCTAGGGGGCAGATTTATCAAGGGTCGAATTTCGAAGTGATAAATACTTTGAAATTCGACCATCGAATGGCTTTACTTTGACTTCGAATATCGATCTAACACTTTTTCTTCTACTTCAAAAAACTTAGAAAACTGCTCTAGAAGGTCCCCACAGGCTAACATAGCACTTCGGCAGGTTTAATTTGGCGAAGTATTGAAGTCGAAGTTTTTTTAAAGAGACAATACTTTGATTATAGAATGGTCGAATATTCAAACTATTTTAGTTCGAATCGAATTGAAGTCGTAGTATCCTATTCGATGGTCGAATTATCCAAAAAGTTACTTCGAATTTCGATTTTTTTTTACTTTGAAAATTCCCCTAAATTCACTTTGATAAATCTGCCCCCTAAATCTACAGATAACCAAAAGGGTATTTGGATTTTAGTAAATAACCCCCATAATGTTAGATGGCTTTTTGTGGGCTCAGAGTGGCTAAAGGATATCAAACAACTCACTCACAGTGAAAATCACTGTTAAACCATATATTGTATTTGTCTACAGAGAGACAAATGGACATGATTTGTAAAAACAAATAGACTTATCTCTATTAAGATAAATACAATAACCTGTTGTGAATACTTTTTTTCAAAAATGTTTTATTTTTTGTTAAATTCTCCAAAATCTTTATAAATGTGTTTCCTCAATGCAAGATTTTTTCCTACCTCTATATGTAATTAAAACCTCAAACATTGATGTTTTTGTGAATTTTTAGTGCTGCTCGAAATGTAAAATCATTCACTGGCAAAAATTGCTTTGCATCTTCGAAACTTTTATCACTTACACTGCGCGTGTTCGCAGAAGCCATTTGTTTGCAAACTTTGCAAGGAAGTCGTCGAGGCCTCAAATCAGTCAAAAAGGATGCAAACCATGAAAATTGTGGTCGCTAATGTTCGCAAACTTGTTTGCCAACATTTTTTGTGCTAACGATACATATTACATGTATAACACGATGTACAGTGCATTATAAAAATAGTAAATGCACATACGTCACTATAGAAACAGTTGATTCATACATACAGTATGTATTACAGAAAAGACACTAAATGTTTGAAATGCTATTTCAAAAGAACCAGAAAATTTTGGCAGTTATGAATTAGTGGTATAATATGATCTGCCTCCCTTTAGTGTAATATAAGGAAATAGCTGGGAAGAAAGCCACTCTGCTCTGTGCCAGAAAGCACAGGCTTCAGAATATCTAGGTCACATTTTGATTCTAATTTATGTATTTTTCATGTCCTACTATTTATGGTATCTTGCTAAGAGGAAAGGTTGTTTTCAACAATCAGCATATCTATCTTAATATGAGAACTGACTGTACCTTAGACTTTTAATTTTAGTGCACAATTTAAAGGCATCTGCACCACACATTCCATAACTTTATTTGCCCCTCATGACAAATTAGTCTAAAAGAAGATATTAAAGCATTTACTAGGATGACAGACACAATGGTATTTGTTTTTTATCTCCATGGCAAGCAAAATATATAATTGCATTGCAAGGAAAAATGCTTGAATATCATAAGTTCCAAAACAACAAAAACAGTGTACAGGCAGAAGAAAAAGTGCCCATTTGGACATTTGGAGTAATATAAAATTGTTCCTTGAATAAATAAATAAATAAAGTGCTTTTCTTTTTTTTTTTAAATGAATTTCTTGGCTCTGGGTGCAATCAACCCTTTATTTTATCTAACACTGTAAATCAGAAACCTATGAAATAACACAAACACAGAAAATTGTTTCCAAAAGAATACCTTGGTCTAAAAGTCAACTTAAGAAGGCGTCTTGCAAACAAAGCTTGGTCTCTGTGCTGAACAGCAAAGTCTTGGCCTTGATGTTACTTTTCAACTACCCCTAAACAAATATAATTACATCATGTTTGGTGAAAAAAAATGTTGCACGTAAAAAAAATACTCAAAATAATATACTGTACTTGTGATATGGTCATATAATTATATATATATATATATATATATATATATATATATATATATATATATATATATATATATATATATATATATATATATATATATATATATATATATATATATATATAGTTAGTGTATAAGAATGTTTTAGATTCATGTATGGTGGTGGTCGCATAAATGATTAAAGGAGAACTAAACCCTAAAAATGAATGTGGCTAAAAATGCCATATTTTATGTACTGAACTTATTGCACCAGCCTAAAGTTTCAGCTTGTCAATATCAGCAATGATCCAGGACTTCAAACTTATACTAAAAGATCAATATAAAATGATGATCATTTCCTTAAAAAATTATATTTACCTATAGTATTCTCTTCCTGTAATACTCCGTATCTTGTGCTGAGCGGATTTATTTGTCAGGCATGGATTTGTGACGAAATTCAGCTGTCGCCTTCTGCAATTTTTTTCACGAAACTGCGGCAAAAATTCCATGTGGAAAAAAAATTGTCGCAGAGACAAAAAAGTTAGCCTAAGAAAAAATGCCTATTGACTTTAATGCATTTGAAGTGAGAAATTGTTGCATGCATAAATAAATTGTCACATGTAAAACATTTTCATGGCTTCAATGCTTTTCACACATTTTTCAGCATTTTGTGAATTTTTGTCTGAGCTTTTCAGATTTTTCGGGGAAGCCAAACGAGATAGATTTTCTCATCACTACCCGTATCTTCTTCAAAACAACCTTCACTTACTCAGATTCTTATTACAGAAGAAAAGTAGCATTTATTTTAGCCAAAACATGTTACCTAGTTATAATGGTGCCAACTGAAATGGGTGTTCATGTCAGACAAAGCCAAAGAGAAACCACAAAATCCTGATAAGACAAAGGCATTCTCCACTATGAAGGAAATTTTAGCAAGAACTTGAGCACAAAAGGGTCAGTTTTACAGAATGTATATTTCCCTTTTCAAAACAATTCATCCATAGTTTTATAAAAGGTTTTCAAAATGAAAACACTCCAATTATCATCATTTAATTACAATTTTTTTTATCTGGGTACACCTGATTTTTTAATGAATGTGTAATCAGACTTTTCAAGAGCTGTGTATGTGAAAAAATACAAAAAATGACACTAACCTACACTTCAATTAACAGAACAATTACATTGTTTCTGTCCTGCTGTGGCTTCAACCTTAGTTATATAAAATATTACTATTTTTAACTTAAAAGCTGTAGTAATCTAGAGTTAATAACTCATTCTAATGAAATAATTGCAGTAGACTTCTTAATAATGTCCATTTATGTCATTCTATTATGTATGCACTGCTTCTTTTGAACATCTCTGTAAACCAAATCCGGCACTGGCAGCAGAATTGCTCC
Organism: Xenopus laevis; assembly: GCF_017654675.1. NCBI lineage: Eukaryota > Metazoa > Chordata > Amphibia > Anura > Pipidae > Xenopus > Xenopus laevis. Next base: position 112,679,165 of record NC_054372.1, on the reverse strand, counting down.
CTTGCTTGCCAACGTGCCTGGTGCTGTCATGGATAGATACCCAAGTGCTTTGCCTCCAAGTTCATTCATTGTTTAGCCTCTCTTAATGCCAGCTCAGATGTCAAAACTGATGGCTGCTCTAATACAGATAATGATGATTTATTCGTTATGAGAGGGTTGTTAACAAGGATTGCATTTTCATCTCACCTTTTGATGTGCTGTCGCATTCAATGATGTGTGAAATCCCTAAAGACTTTTCTTATTCCAGAGATCCCCAATGCTGTTTAGCGCTCAATTTGGTTGTCATTCAGCCTCACTGTTGTGTCTGATCAAATCAGGGATCTTCCATTTTAATAAATGTCTACTTATTTCAGATGCAATTAATATGATAGACTGACATTGAAAGTTGTAGATATACTGTAAAATCATTTAATACACTTGAAACACATTACAGAGCTGTAATACATAATTCTTAAACAGTATAAGGCTCTTCAATTATATAAGTTCAGCTGCTGTCCTTTGTCAGTTTCAAATTAGAAAGCAAATTAGAAATTTGGCTAATATTTAAAAATCAAGCAACTCACAGAATATCCACCAGAAATGACTGTCTTGTATTGAATACATAAGTGCAATATCTATGTCTATTATCATATCTTTATTTCATATTTATTAAACGTTGGAGCTAAAATACAAACTCTAGAAATACTCTGATTTAATAGAATCCAAGAAAATAACAGATCGTTTAGTCTCCTAGCACAAAACATTCTTATATACAGTCATATGAAAAAGTTTGGGAACCCCTCTCAGCCTGCATAATAATTTACTCCACTTTCAACAAAAAAGATAACAGTGGTATGTCTTTCATTTCCCAGAAACATGTGAGTACTGGGGTATTTTATGAACAAAGATTTTTAGTAAAGTAGTATTCAGTTGTATGTAATTAAATCAAATGTGAAAAACTAGCTTTGCAAAAAATGTTGGTCCCTTGTAATTTTGCTAATTTGAATGCATGTAGCTGCTCAATACTGTATTTTGGCAATACCAAATTAGTTGGATTATTTTGTTAATCCTTGAATTTAATTCATGTCCAATAATGAGAAAAGGTATTTAAGGTGGCCAATTGCAAGTTGTGCTTCTGTTTGACTCTCCACTGAAGAGTGACAGCATGGGATCCTCAGCAACTTTCAAAAGATCTGAAAACAAACCAGTATCATGTTTATGGGGAAGGCTACAAAAAAAGCTATCTCAATGGTTTAAACTGGCAGTTTCAACTGCAATGAAATGGAAGGCCACAGGCACAGTTGCTGTAAAACACAGGTCTGGCAGGCCAAGAAAAATACAGGAGCGGCATTTGGGGAGGATTGTGAGAATGGTTACAGACAACCCAAAGATCACCTCCAAAGACCTGCAAGAACATCTTGCTGCAGATGGTGTAGCTGTACATCATTCTACAGTTCAGAGCAATTTGCACAAAGAACATCTATATGGCAGAGTGATGAGAAAGAAGCCCTTTTTGCACTCAGCCACAGAGTCAAACTTGGTGGAGGTTCCATAATGCTGTGTGGCTGTGTGGCTAGTTCAGGGACTGGGGCCCTTGTCGCATGAATTCAACCCAATATTAACAAATTCTTCAGGATAATGTTCAAGCATCAGTCACAAAGTTGAAGTTACGCAGGGGTTGGATATTCAAACAAGTTAATGACCCTAAATACACTTGGAAATCTACATAGGCATTTATGCAGAGGTAGAAGTACAATATTCTGGAATGACCGTCACAGTCCCCGACTTGGATATCATGGAAAATCTATGGGCTGATTTGAAGCAGGCTGTCAATGCTCTGCAGCCATCAAATTTAACTGAACTGGAGAGATTTTGTATGGACGAATGGTCAAAAATCGCCATCTAGAATCCAGACACTCATCAAAGGCTATACGAGGCGTCTAGAGGCTGTTACATTTGCAAAAGGAGGCTCAACTATGTATTGATGTAATATCTCCGTTGGGGTGCCCACATTTATGCACCATTCTAATTTTGTTATCATGCATATTGCATATATTCATATTTTGTTACTGCTGAAATACTACTGTTTCCATAAGTCATGTTATATATTAAAAGGAAGTTGCTATTTTGAAAGCTCAACCAATGATAAACAAAACTTCAAAGAATTAAGAGGTGTTCCAAAACTCTTCCATATTACTGTAGTATGTTGCAAGAATATTTAAACTCATAACCAGTTCTTTCATATTATTGAATATATTTATATTTATTGAATAACAAATCCTATACAAAACCAGTATACTATAAGATAACTGCTAGTACATCAGTCTTATAAAACATGGAGGCTAAGGTAAAAGTTCATCTTTCAGCTACTATACTCCCAAATACAAAGTGAAACTAATGTCAGGGTGGCTCAAGAGCATAAAGGTCAGTTTGTTAAAATGGCCTGTGATCTCAATGCAGCTGAGAATCCAACTATGGGGGAAATTTACTAAAGGGCGAAGTGGCTAACCCTGGCGAAAATTCGCCATCGTGACGTCATTTTGGCACTTCGATGATTTACTAACAGTATTTTACTAACAGAATTTTCAGTCTGGTGAAAGAGCGCTACTACGCAAATTCACGAAGTTTTTGATTTTCCTGACCGTTACCTCTATCACCAGACTTGCCTTCGCCACCTCAGACCAGGCGAAGTGCAATAGAGTAGATAGGAGTTCCTCAAAAAAAAGTTGAACATTTTTCTAAGTCCCTAAGGCATTTTTTCCTATTTAAAGGGTGATAGACTGAAAAAGATTGTACAATTTATTTGGGGTACCCTCCTTCCCCCCCTACATTTGCTAACATATGGCACATAAACTATACTGTGGGCACATGTGTAGGGCATTAACAACTTTATATATTTTTATTAAGGTTCCCTGGCCTTGTGTAGTGTAATGTATTTGCTGCAGTATATACAGCCATTGTACTTTAACTGCACATGTATGCTAATTAGCCAACGCTAGCGTATCTTCGAACTGCTGAGCATAATTTCACTGGCGTAATTTCGCCAGCGTTCAGTACCCTGTGTGCAACTTCGGATCTTCGTGAATTAGCGTTGTCCAGGCGAATTTACGCCTGGCGAAGTGTTGCGATGGTGAATTTTCACCGGTTAGTGAATTGGCCCCTAAGAATCTACTGCACTATTGGCAAATTGAGGTTCACAAGCAACATATGACTGACCTGAACCAAACGCACTTACCCCAAAAGCCCTAGAAAAGGGTACTGTTCTAAAATATGTTATTACAAAATATTAGAGCAGGAACTGGATATATATGTAAAAAGCATGACCTGATTTAACAAAACACATGTAAAACCAATATTACAAAGTTACATGAAATCCTTTTTAGATTAAGGTATGTATTTGGTAAACTGGAAGAATTAATCAAGGATCAATGCACTGAATATTCTATAATTCAATAATATAACCCTAAAACCCAAGTGTTTCATAGCTACTCACTGAATTCTGATCACTGGCTCTTGTGGGGATTTAAATTATATATTTTCCTGGTCCAAATATTTTAAGGAGAACCACATCAACCACATTAAAGCATTTGTGCAAGCACAAACATTTTTTTCAAGCCAATCACAGTTGAGATTCATTTTAAAAAATATTACCTTTTTTCAGACAAGCCTAGTTTACAAGTGTAGTACATAGTGTAAAGCATTTACTTAGGAGGTACCCTATGACTACGTATCTCTTAAATACGAAACACGTCTTCTCAATAATCTACTTAGGAGGTTCCGCCTAAATATTCGGAAAGGGTCTTTTACTGTGAAGATGTGGAATTCTCTCCCTGAATCAGTGGTAAAGGCTGATATATTAGATAGCTTTAAGAAGGGGTTTGCATGGCTTTTTACAAGTGAGGAAATTCAGAGTTATAGAAGATAACTACTAGTACAAATTTATCCAGGGACTGGTCCCATTTTTTCCCATTTTGGAGTCAGAAAGGATATTTTCCCCCCTCTGAGGGAAAATGGAGAGCCTTCAAATGGGTCATTTTGCCTTCCTCTGGATCAACTAGCAGTTAGGCAGATTATACAGTATATAGACTTGATGGACATATGTCTAACTTACTGTTACTATGTTGCAAAGTTTTTCCATTGCTACAATACATGCACTAGAATATTAGATAAACACTTCACACACACACTATTGCCAGCTGCATTAACAAAAGCATTAGTATCTGATTGGCTTGTCACAAGCGAATAACCTCTATTGACCCAGTCCACTACTGGAAACCAGCAACTACCACTACATCCAAGCTGGCAATAATTCCAGGCTCACTTTGTGTGAGTGTGTGTGTTTGTGTGTAAGTCATCAGAGCTTGTTGAGCAGGAATGTTGGCATTAGCTGCAAGTTGCAAGGAGCAGGTATGGATGCAATTAACTTTGTGAATAGCTTTAATGTGTGCTAATTTTTAGTTGTCATTTTAGCCCTTTGCACTCATGCTTGTGATTGTAAATGAGGCCTTTGTTCTACTACTAAGAATATTAAATTGAACCTTTTTTTTATTTCAAAGTATGGCAATGTTAAAGAGTTATACAGGAGCAGTGACCAGCTCCATGTTGTAGCTCCCACCCTTCCCAGCTATAGTCAGGTGATCCCACTGGTGTCTAATAAAAGGGCAGCCAAGTTTGGGAGTTTTACTTTGAAAGCAGCTAGTAAGTTGCCTCTTGTAGTTGACTATTTGTGTGTAAGTCATCAGAGCTTGTTGAGCAGGAATGTTGGCATTAGCTGCAAGTTGCAAGGAGCATGTATGGATGCAATTAACTTTGTGAATAGCTTTAATGTGTGCTAATTTTTAGTTGTCATTTTAGCCCTTTGCACTCATGCTTGTGATTGTAAATGAGGCCTTTGTTCTACTACTAAGAATATTAAATTGAACCTTTTTTTATTTCAAAGTATGGCAATGTTAAAGAGGCATATTACTTTATTACATGATCTATTAAAAGAATGCAAAGTGCTCAAAGCTTATCTAAAGGTTAACTACTGACAAACCATTGCATGATAAGGGCCAATCATACATTTCCATGCTTCACTTAAAACAAGGTAAATCTCCATTAAAAACATGGCTTTTTTGACAATCCTTGCTGGAAATGTTTTAAAAAAGTTCTAATTATAGTAGATCTTGAGCCTTTTCACATCAATACTGAGCTGCAACTTTTACTAAACATTTAAAACTGCTTTTGTGCAACAATATCACATACAAATACTGAACTCGTGGGGGCAGATTTACTTACTGTATGTCCAAATTTTCGCTTCAGAAATCTTTGCCACACTTCGCTAAACATCCACAGACATATTTCATGCCGACCATGCATATTCATCAAAAACCCTGGTGTACTTTCACCAGGGAAAATTCTTCAGCATGTTACTCTCTTCCTAGTGAAACATCATTTACATGCACTTACGTCAATTTTAATATGGTGGCTACATAAAGGTCATATGTATGTATTTATTAGTGATGTTGGTGAAATTGCTGTTAGTAGCCTTATTGTTAAAAATGTCCAAGGAAGCTCAATAAAGACGAGATCCTCTATTGTCTAGATATGAGCAAATGTGGCATGAGCTTCAAATGTGTAAAATTGTACATATATTTAACAGTTACAAGTTGTAATCATTATCCCACATTAATATATGAAAAAACTCCAGTGTTTTTTATGATGTTTTTGCAGTACAGGATATGATATCGCTGACATACAATAATGTTGAGGATGTAGCTTCATCTTATCAATTTGCCATGCAGGACCTGAAAAAATTTTGGTAAAAAAAGGGTAACATATAGAAAAGTTCACACTTTGATAATTTTGAGGATTAAAGATCACTCCCCTGAGCAAAAATTCACCTGGTGAAAGTGAGCAACTTCTCTTGCACTGAGCTTTTTTCTAGCAAATTGTTTTCCTCACCTCTTTGTGAATAGGTGATGCCGTTGCGAATTGTCTTTTGCCAAAAAAACACAATTTGCCCTTTAGCAAATGTGCCCCTACAACGAATAAACAGTAAGGGCCAGATTTATCAAAGGTTGAGGTGAATTTTCGAAGGAAAAAAATTCGAATTTGGAGCTATTTTTTGTGTACTTCGATTAGAGAATAGTCCAAATTCGATTTGAATTTGTAAAAAATTAAAAAATTCTAATTTCAAAATGTATCATGTACTGTCTCTTTAAAAACTTGCAGAATTGCTGTTTTAGCCTATGGGGGACCTCCGATAACCGATTTGGAGGCAATTGGTGGACTTTGAAAAATCAAAGGTTTTTTAGGAAAAACTTCAAATCTAATGCGATATCAATTCGATTCATACGATTCGAATTCGGCCGAATAAGGACCTATTCAACCAAAAAAAAAAAAAAAACTTTGACTTAATTTTGGTTGGTCTTTTTGAATTCGATAAATATTTGATAAATATGCCCCTAAAAGTACAGTAGGCTGAACTGATACTCTGGGGCAAGGTTTACAAATGTTTGTGTGCCTAGAGAGCTCAAAAATTGATCATTTGGGAAAAACAAACTGAAAGCAATATAGTATAGTATTATAAGTATATACGTAAGTATAAGTGGCACACCATGTTTTTACAATCACACTGTGTCAGATCACAAATCCAAAAAACGTTCAATACCTTAAAACATGGAGTTGTGTCCAATATAGCAAGTTGTAAAATGCACCTGCTTTGTAAATATGCCATATAATTGTAAATTTTCTAATGTTTAAAACAGTCTAGCTTACAAAGTTTGCAACACACACACATCTGAAAACCAGCAGGCGTCGACACTAATGTTCTTCCCTACAGATCTAAAAACTCCTACTAGGCTTCCCAACAAACTAATTAATTCCCAGCTGAGAATATTCAGGGTAATATGCTGTACATGGATGAAACAAAAAGTACATTGCCAGATTCCACAGGATACATTCATGATAAGATGAATTGTGGTAAAAGAAATCAGAATTTTTCCTGTTCCATAGCTACCGTAGTTACAGAGAATATTTATTGGATTTATGTTTAATATAAATTATAGTCAATATAAATAAGGATATATATTGCTTTGTTTTTTCATTGGAAAATATAACTTCCAAAGAGCATACAACATGCACACATGCATTTTTTTTATGTAAGACCACTCTCTTAGCACTTCTACAGCAAATTCTCTAGTATACTTTTCAATTCAATAGATATACTGTATGTATATTACCTTGCCTTTATCTTACATTATTGAAAATTCAGAAAATATTGCTCCAAACCCCCTGCTAACCACCTAGCTCAGTTTGGTACAAGAATTATTCAAAAAATGACAAGAGGAAAGGACATTGCCCTCTGGGCCCCCACCAAAGCTAAAGTTGCCATTGCCTATAAGCAAAACTGCTGTACTATACTGTTGGTAGCCCTACTTAGAGGGTACACTGTAGTCCACATTGTATTAATATATTTAAATGATTGATGTGTGCAAAGGATTGTATTCACAAATTAATTTGCAAATGCAATAATGTCAAGGTGTATGGGTAAGAGAGTGGGCTGAGAGTGACAGACACATAGGTTTCTAGTGGACAGCACCATAAAAGCCTGCCAAATAATTACATTAAAAGTCTGCTATTTTTTGTTTTGACTATAGTAATTATGAATTTGACATTTGAGAGAGACATTTTAAACTCAGAGATAATATGCTACCAAATGACCTTATTTCACTCTTTAGGGACTTTTTCACACCTGTGACTTCTTTTCTTTTTTTTTACACTTGACATGCAAAAGACAAATCAAATAAATCTCTAAAATAAGTTTATTTTTGTTTCATTATTTCTAATTTAATGTTCTGTTTTATAACATATATCACATTTTTTGTATACTTGCAATATACAAAATGTGTTCTCATATTTTACTGACTATTGAATGGACAAGGGTACATTGTAAATGTGGGATGCTGTGATAAATGAGGTTATATCAGTCCACCGTATGTTCCCTAGCCTCCATACAGTATACTCTTAGGAAATGTATCAATCCACCTTTTGTTCCCTGCCTGACATACTCTATACTCTGAGGACGTGTAACTGCTGGCTATATGTTATAAATAATGCATGCTACGAAAATAATACTAATTACAGTTACTGTTGGTTTCAGCATGAACAACATTCATAATGCACAATATCTAACTAGATATACTTACTTAGTTTACGTCTATAATTACTTTATATTAGCAGCTAATATATTTATAATTTAACAATGTATTTCCCCAATCCAGATCCTCTTCCCGACATTTGATTTCTTTTAGAGATTAAGGATTCAGATACTGTAGGTGGCAGTGCCTAGTGGCTGCTGAGCTCTAATTCCACCTAGAAAATGAATGTCAGCTTAAAGCAGTCAAATACATTCCAACCAATTAGCGCATTTATCAGTTTTAATACATTTGTCAAATTATTAAAAACTTTGCATAAATCAGGGTGCAGATATATAGATGATCTAAACCTGGGAAAACAGAAGTTTTTTTTTTAAATCTGCATCTTGATCTTGACATAATGGCCCTGGTTAATAAACAAAAATGTTTTACGCTACCATCCCCATATGTAAAAAAAGCTTAAAGTTTGCCCAGGTGCAGTAACCCATTGCAACCATTAATAAGCCTGCTGACCAGTGCTACCTGCTGATTGATTGCTATAGATAATTAGACCTGCAGAAAACTGTGCAGCTTTTATTACATAACCCCATATGTATATATATATATATATATACTAGTTACTTTGCCAGAGCTGTGCAACACTGGCTAAATGCATAGGGATAAGTTTACCAACCATTAAATATGAAATATTTGCAAACATTAAACCAAATGTGACACCACGGAAAAGTATGCATATGTCACCAATAAAGCAAAATTAGCTTTAGTACTTGTATTTGCATGATGGACTGGTAGTGATGTCACACTGTGATATGTTTATGTTCTTTTTAAAACATAAATTCTAGTTCTGCATTTCTTGGGTTTGCAGCAGTCATTCAGGGACAAGATAGTTACATTATATATTCCAAAGACACATGTACATGTTTTCCTTATAAAAAGATATTCTGCAAACTATAATCTGTTTTAGGCAACAATACTCCACAGAATCTGCTCTTATCTGGATAACTAATGGTCTGTTATCAGCTAATACTGCAAGATCTCTAAGCTGTTTTTGACAGTGGTGATCACCATTTTCTCCTCCAGTCCCTTTATTTTCTAGGTCTTCATGAGACTACTCTATCCTAGTTTTCTTCTTACCTCTCAAATCCTACTTTTAGTGCCTCCTACAACAAGGTAGCATGCGCGCTGGCGTGATTACGTCAGCGCGAAATTCAAATAGGATTTAAAGGGACATTTTCTTCTATGTCATTGCCCGTGATAGGATTTGTTCCTGGTGCTGTTAGCTATTGCTATTCTGTTTGAATCTGTTTCTGATTATCTGTTTTGACCCCTGCCTGGCTGTTTGATTACTCTGATCTCTGGAACCTGACCCTTGCCTGAAACCGACCTTGATTCTGCTTAACCCTTTTGTTCGACGTTCTGGTTTGACCTCTGCCTGTTATTCGACTCCGATTCTGCCTCATCCCATCTATTTGATTACCGGTTTGACCCTTGCCTGCCTGACGATTTTAGCTATCTGCCTGCCTCGACCCGGCCAGTCTGACCACGAATCTGTCTTACGTTGTTGTACCACGACCTTCGGCCTAATTGACTTTAACAACTGTCGTGCCCCTTTGCTTGCCAGAACTCGAAAAGTCCAGGTGGCATCTGAGTACACTGAGGGCTCCTCCCGAAGCCAAAGGCGGTCACACTACTGGTGAAGCCGAGCTGAGACCAGGGAGCTTGGCACTAGTTCTGGTTTAGGGTGCCGATCGTGACACTAGCAATAGAGAAAATTGCTTATTTAAAACCCCTCAAACTCAAAAAACGATATACCAGTCTGCCCTTATTCTTCCTATAGAATGGTTTTGCCTTCATTTTGTTGAATTCTATATGTGTATACACTTTGCAAACAGATGTTTTTATGCTACAGTACATCCTTATGATTCATATAATTTAATCAAAAGCTTCCCAATAACTGTGTTCCTTGGAAGCACCTTGCAAGGTCACATCATTATGGGAATATACAGATCTTCAATTGTTTGATTGACTAACAGTACATTTGGTGGACAAAGTGAAGAGAAAATGTGTGTGATTGTGAAAAGTATTTCAGTTAAGCATTCTTCTTCAGATATTAAGGATGCCTATTATACCACATCGCTATCAAGTATAAAAGCAAATAAGAGGTTGAGAACGAAGTTTGATCTAAATGCAACTTGAATAAACTTGTGATAAAGGTATTAGACAACAAATTCATGTGGAAATTAAGAACACATTTGTACAGTGAACATACACAAGAATGGATAACGTTTTTAAGAAAAGATAAAAAGCAATCACCGTTCAGTTCATTTCAGAGGCTAAAATAACATTTTTGCAATTATTAACAACAAGCATACTTGATGATTTTATAGCACAAACACTGGGAATAAGACATTAGCAGCTAGTCAAAGATTACTTTTTTATTCATGTTTTATGACAGTTATTTATTCATTTCAATGGGATGGAATTAATTAAAATTCATTATTTGCTGCAATATTCAACAAACTCCTTTGTGGGGTTGATGATTTGTTATTTAGCTGAAATCTAAAACTATGGATTTAGTGCTTGCTTGATTAGAATAATAATAATGAGCGAAAAACATTATTCTATTCTTTAAAACAGTAGAATACTTTATTCTATTATGTATTATATTATTTGTATATTTTTCTTGACAAATAGTGGTTTTGTGCCTGGAATGTTGGGAACAATTTCAAAATCTGATGGGTGCCTGAGGGTGTTCAAAACCACAACTGTTTAGGTTAATTTAGCGTATAAATTGTACAATGCTACAGCATGAAGTTTCAAGCATGAACATGCAGACTGTAATGTAAGCACTGTATTAAATTACAAAGAATCACTTTTGGTACTTTTAGCATATTATTCACTGGCAGTTAATGTCCCTAGATGGATTTCAAATGGTGCCCTTTAAAAGGCTAGGTATTAGTTGAGCTTCAGATTGCCTCTAACCTATCTAATCTGAGAATAAGTGCTTGCAGAGCGACTCAATATACAGCTGCACTAGGCTTGTTTCTAATGATACCTAATGGATAATGGATTAAAATAAAATCCTGCTCACTCTAACTAATTTCAATACCAGGAGCCACCAGAAGTCTTTCTTCATAATAGAGGGCAGGACCTGCCAGACAACAATAAGTATAATAGGGAGATTCTACAAATATTTGGGCCAAAAAAAAACAGTGCTTCAAAGCAGAAAACAAATACTAATCTGAAGTAAAGTAGTGTCTGAACTTGGTTATTTAACCCAAAACTAATTGTGTTTATAATAAGGGGGCAGTCATTGTCTTGTTCAATGAAATTTTATATTTATTCATTTATATTTTTGTTCACTTATATTTGTTCATTGATTTTTTACCTTATGCACATACAGTAAAAAGAATATATGTTTTATGTTCCAAAGCCCCCCCAAAAAATATAATTTTTTTGCGTTCCGATGCACTGAGATGAATCACAGGCGTCAGGTTGGATGCACCAAATCTAAGGTAAGTAATAGGAATGTCAGACGTTGTTGCTGCGTGCATTGGACACGACTGTCAGATGAAGACACAACATGCAGTGTTCACATCCGACAGTCGTGACGGATTCACGCAGCAAAAACATCCGACATTCCTTACCTTAGATTCGGCACATCCGATGGGATGCCTGTGATTCATCTCAGCGCATTGGAACGGAAACTATCACACTTAAAATCGCCCGTAAAGCTCTACCCTAATTCTTACTAAACATGACTGCATGTGTATAGTGTACAATACATGACTGTAACACAGCTTCATTTTCAATGGCAAACCAAACAGCGATATTTCTTTCAACCAGAACAGAACACAAACAAAAATGTTATTATATACTATGGGTTACTGCCCAAGGTGCAAAATTGTCCAGTATTGATAAACGAGCCCCATTGAGTTATTTATAGAATTGTTCATTCCATGCAGTAAATACTGTATTTGCTGACCGTGACACACAATTGTAGCAGCACATTTTTGCTGTAGAAAAAAATGATATATACATATTATATAAACAAATTATTATATAAACAAATTCTAGCAAGCAATTTAAAACTACAACAGTGCTAAACAGGTATGGGACCTGTTATACAGATAATAATTTGTGATGTTAATAGCATACGTTCTTTTAAAAAATCATTGGAACATTGAATATGCCCAATAGAATTGTTTTGCCTCCAATATGGAGCTTAGTTAGGATCAAGTACAAGGTACTGTTTTATCATAGAGAAAAAAAGAAAATCTTTCTCAAAAATGATAATTATTTGCATAAAAGGAAATATATGGGAGATGGCCTTACCTCAGTTTGGAGCTTTCTGGATTCAGTTTCCGGATAATGGGTCACATAATGTGTTACACAATTTTCATAACTGTACTTTATGCAGTATAGAAACTAAGAAAACATGAATAGTTATTAGCAAAGAATATATAGATCTATTTCTATCTGAACAAACTCAGTGTCTTTTATGTGTGATTATTTGCTTTGTAATGTGCTTAAAGCCATCAGTCTCACCCATGAAGAATAGCACTGTGTTTTCACAGGCAATAACATTTCAGTGTTTTTCCCATGCCCTCAGAAAGCCTTTTCATTTTAACATATGGCATTTTGCCTCTGACTTCTAATCAAGCAAACATTTTCACGGTGATTCAAGGAAATACAAAACGTCTGGGGCAGAATGATATATGAATCATATAGACTAAATATTAAACCTGTAAAAAGGCAATAATTAACTTTTCACAATTCAACACACATTTGTCTTCAGACAATCATGGTCGGGTAAATACACATATGGCAGTGGGTTTTTTTTTTGTTGTATGTGCTAATTATAAAGCTTGCAGTCCTTCTCTAGAACAAAAATGCTTAATATGAGTTGTTAAGGATTTTAGCAAATTTAGACCTTCTTAATGAAAGAGACATACCTTTATTGTTTCTGTTTTAGCTGGATATGTGGCAGGTGAATTGCCTTTTTCCCTTAAGGGGCCATACAGAGTCTAAGGGGTAGGTTTAGCAACCTTCATTGTGATCAGGCAAATGATTGCTGAAAAAAACAAGTGAGTTTCTAAAAACAATCAGTTTAAATATGCCCCTAACTGTCAGACGGGTTATTCACTTTCTTTCTGAGACATCCCTCTTGGTCAGGCTACATCACAGTGATAATGGTCAAGTGTAGCCACTGGCAGTAAGAAATATTTAGAATCTTCTTGTATTTGAATGTAGTGTGGATCATTTAAAATAAAATGACAGTTTCAGTTTTATAAAGGTGAGATCGAAAAACTGCTTAGAAAGCAGAAATAAAATGTTACTTTACCTAAGAATAGATTGCTGAGCATTTAAAAGTGGAAAATCAACAAAATCCTCCTGGGAAGGTCTTCACTATTTCAACGTGAACGTATTGATTTTCTCTTTTGTTTTATTTTCATCCCTTTTCCTTGTTCCTTTTTCACAGCATCCAAATCAACTAGGTCTGCTTTAACAGATCTACAGGGTGATATAGCAATTCCAAGCTCCGCATGCTTGTGTGAAAATATAAAGTGGCTTCTGCATTTTTATGGTCAATTTCACAAATTTTGATGCTTGATCAAGGGTACACTTGAACAGAAACATCATTTTTATGTGTACCAAGGTTTTATAGCAGGATTTCAAATTTCAATTGAAATTTACTCAAATGTTATAATAAAGACTTTCATAAGTCTTTTAGAAACACCCTTTTAATAAGGTTGTTTTAATGCCCCCAAAAAATCTGGACTGTGGAGATGGGAACTCCCTACTACCCCCCCCCCTTCCTGCTGGGGGTACTTTAACTAAAATCTACAACAGAGACCACATTCTTTTTTGAGTGAGCGTTAGTCACAGCATTATTTCTACAATGAAATACAAATGTCTCAATTAAATTGTAGTAACTAAATAACCATGTAAATATAATGCTGGATTCCAACCATTGCATAGAGCAATGGGCATGTAACAGCAACAATTCTTCTCCAGACATTTTACGCATGGACAAAACCATCAAGCTGTGACAATTTGAAAGAACAGTTAAAAGAACTAAGTTGGATGATTTATTTTGTTCTATAATTTTTACATTTTATAACTATTCATAAATTTTTTTAAAACAAAATAAAAGTGGATGAATGTAAGTACTCCCTTAATTGCTTTTATAGCCTAGCCAAAGGAATTACATAAATCAATCATAAGAAACTAGAATGGGGGGGTGGATATACAATCAAATTGCACTCCACTCCCAGTGCTTTCTTTAGGCAATTCAGCACTCATCAGCTCTCAATAAAAATCACTTTATTTCAAGCATAGGATGAAGTTATGTAGATCAATCTGAAGGCTATTCAGTATCATGGAAGAATATCTTTTTGTTGTTCTAGTTTTTCTTGAACCACATAGTGAACCAGAAATGGGGAAGTCTGAGTTTTATAATGTTCTAGAAGCCTTTGGCGCAGACGTTTGCTAATCAAGATTTCTAGCATTCTTACCAAAACAAATCCAGCCAGTCAATTGCTTGAGATCATGGCCCATTGTGGCCTACACCCAACTCCTCCTGTAATATTAATTTCTTATTGAAGTACTCTATAAGTGTTTTTGCTTCCCCTATATAGAGAAAAAACAAATATTAATTATTCCAGTAAATTATTTAGAGAAATGTAACTTGCACTGTAAAGAGCAGATCTTTTAAAATATATACTGAGTCTATCTAGTGGGGTAAAATAAGGAGTAAATAAGTACTCAATTTTAAAAAAACTCTAGGCATTAGTTAAGTGATAATTTGAAAGCTTGGATAAAGCAATTTTAGAGTGGTAGGAGCCTCTTGTAATAATCAACTAGAGGTGTTTTGAAGGTGTTCTGTTAAGAAAGTTTGTAAAAGTTCCTCACTGCAGCATTTGCTGTAGCAGAGTAGTTGGCCCAAACATAAAGGGATTAAAGAAAAGATACCAATAAGAATAGTGCTTATCAGTCCTATATCAGTCATTGTTCTGTTATATAATATAACAGATATATAATATACAGAGGTTACTGTGCAAATTTAGCTTTCTCATATTACACTGTAAAACGATGTTCCTTGCACCTGAGGATCCAATAGCAGGAGAAAGTAATATGGAGCCAAATCACAAATCGGGTGGAGGACTGCCTTGCATTCATTAGGAGGAGACCCGGAGGCTAGAAAATGTTTTCATTAACACAATGTTGATTTAAGAGTGTTACCCATACTGTTGCTGGACTCCAATAGACAGCATAATTTAATTCTTAATAATATGGATATGCTGGGGATTTGTAGTCCAGCAAAATTTACAGATTTATGTAGAATGACAGCACTTTAAGTTTCTTGAATAACTTTGCCCTCCTTTGGAAGTGATGCTGAGAATCAGTAATAGGGACATGTGAGTGTGACTTTAAATCAAGCTACTTCCATGAAGTAGTACAAATAAAACTGTTTAGCAGGAAAAGCAAGGGGAAAGAGTAATGGTTGTTTGGTAAGATTTGGAGGAAGACAAATTATCAGATCCAATGCTTGTATAGTATTGCAGAAGAGACTGATAACACAGTTATCACAAAACAAACACTGAGACATGATGTGAATTGAAATGTACAGTACTAGAAACATTCTGAACAAAGAACACAATACACGCAAGTTAAATACTTGCTTTATTGTGAAATTATTCAGTGCAGTTATTTGGGGTGCAGACATTATTAAGGAATAAATATACAATAAGAAACTACATTTCTGATTACAGTCGGCTATGATTTTAAAAAAAATGGGAAATACTTGTTAAATTAAATGGATGCCGAGTAAATCGTTCTAATAAATATGGACTAACTTTATTCTTAAATGTTTTCAATTATTTTAATAACATTGCCCTCAAGCAATAAAAATGTCCATACCTTTACTTATCTGAACATGGCACAGGAAATTGACATTGTAACACATCATTTTACTTTATCTTTGAATATATAGTAAAGTTGTATCATTGTTATATAATATTTTACCCCATTAGGGAGCCACAGATGGCAGACTTAGAGAAAGGACTGCATTATTATTAATATTATTATTTTTATAGCTACATCATCACTAAAAACACTTGGCAGAATAACAGGATACAAACACAAAACCTAACAGATTACATATACAGACAAATATTTAGTCAGAATGGATGCACAGTGACAACTGAATATTGTTGGAGACAATATGGCGAGGACCATGCTCTAGAGAGCTTACCCTCATCACTATTCAGAGGGTAACAAATGTGGTCCTGTTGGTTGTACAGGAAGTGAAAATGCACAGTAAACAAAATTAAAAAACTGTAGCTAGTGAACACGCAAACTAGTGACGAGTAAGGGGGTCGTCAAGTTGCTGAAGGCTTAAGTTATAGGCTTGAAAAGATGGGTTTTAAGTGATCATTTAAAAACCTGGAGGTTCTGTGAGTATCTACTAGACAACATGCATTGAGTAATTTATATTTAAAGGAGAACTAAAGCTTAACTAAAGTAGGCTAAAAATGTTGTACATTATGTTTTGGGCTTCTGTACCAGCCCGAGGATGGTGGTAGACTGCAATGTCCATCAGAAGTAATGTACTGAAAAAATTGCACTCTAACACTATCTAGAGGCAGGACCTAACACTAAAAAATGGTGTCTGGGCACGGTACAACAATCTGTAATTAACCGTTTTTGATTTGTCAGACAAACGTAAACAAACATTTATGCTTTTCTAGGTTAAATCTACATTAATATATTGTAGGGAGTGACATTGCAGTCTGATCTTGCAAAACAGTATCAAACACTCCAGAGAAGCCGGTGATGGGGAGTAGGGCACTTTGTGGTGCTCCCTTGAGCATAGGGCCCAATAAGTTATTCTTTACCTTAGTACTTACCATAGGCTATAGTGCCTTAATTGACACCTTTTTAATATATATTTACCTTTCACCATAGGCCAGATTTACTGATTAGCTCACCACAATACTGTAGTTGCCATTATATTTTAGCAATAATGACCTGTGATATCACAAGTTCTCACTTGCAAACCTTTGGCCTCCCCAATGTCTCAGGAATGCTTCACTCAAACACAATATTTCTGCATGAACAGACAGTGTTATTATCATGAGCAATCCAAAAAGATTTTACAGTATTACAATATTTTTTTGGGGCCAATGGGCTGGCCAGTGCACAGGCTTGCTGGAAACATGACATGCTGAACTGATTATTTTATAGAATAATACAGCTAGCTCTGAGTGTACAGTGAACACAAACTGCTATAAATTCTGTTATATTTTCTTTTCAATCATGCGTTCTGTAATGGATGATATAACTGAACTGATTACAAGAGTTAATCTAAGCACAACAGGAAACTGTTTCTAAATGCACTGAATTGTAATAAACTCACTGAAAATAGAGCCCATAAATGCACAGCATTCACTTAGTAGAAATGCTTTATAGAGGTTCTTGCCTTGGCTATAACCATTTTAAAGGATGTGCATCTTATTTTAAATGAGAAGATTTGTAGCATGTTTATATAATTCTCAAAACTCCAAGTGAAATTGATAGTAACAAATGATATCCTTTGGCTGAGTCTATTTTTATAGCATGATTTATCTTGTAGGGTTACTTGTCCTTCATTCTCCTTGTATGCTATAGAATCACCTCATATGTGCCACACTGATAAGTGACTGTCCTGAAAAATGAATCTCCCTGCACCACATGCACACTTATAGCTACTGATTAAATATTAATAAATATAGCAACTGACAAATGTAATTCCGGGTTTATTCTTTAAATGCTAAAGAGCTTGCCTTTTCTCAAGAACAGAACATTATTTTCGAATAGCTGGAAACACATTCATCATTTTGAATCTCTAACTACATTTGCAATTAGAAATATAATGACTTCATAGCAGAAAATATAAGGAAGATGAATCCATAGCAACCTCATGTACCAGTGCTAGCACATACATGTAGACTATACAAGAAACACTTTGGAAGATATCCAATTGAGCTTTCTTTATTTGTTCATGTACTTTTAATATTCCCCAAATGTCTTCTAAAATTTTCATTTTAATGGCTTCCAGTTGCACATCTGAAAGAGAGATTATCCTCCTTTAGGGAACAAGTAAACAACACTATTAGATTAAGATGATTATCTTGGATTGTACTGAATTTCAGCATGTTTGTAAGAGCTTTGCATTCTTCAAAGAAATAGGTAACATCTTAGCTGAGAAATAGAAATATATATCAAATGTAACCCTATCAACACTTCTGTAACACTCCACCTGAGGTGCTTACCTGTTGTCACAGGACAAACCTGAGCTGCTTTGCAATGCTAGGGGGAGAGACTGGGTACCTGTAATTTGTTAGTGTAATGCCTCCACTTAGTGGCATCTGGGAATGCCCTTAAAGGAACAGTAACACCAGAAAATGTAAGTGTTTTAAAGTAATGAAAATATCATGTAGTGTTGCCCTGCACTGGTAAAACTGATCTGTTTGCTTCAGAAACACTACTATAGTTCATATAAACAAGCTGCTGTGGAGCAATGGCGGAAATTGAAAAACGGCTATATGGCACAGGTTAAAGGGATCCTGTCATCAGAAAACTGCATCAGTTAACAGTGCTACTCCAGCAGAATTCTGCACTGAAATCCATTTCTCAAAAGAGCAAACTGATTTTTTTTATATTCAATTTTGAAATCTGACATGGGGCTAGACATTTTGTCAATTTCCCAGCTTTTCCTGGTCATGTGACTTGTGCCTGCACTTTAGGAGAGAAATGCTTTCTGGCAGGCTGCTGTTTTTCCTTCTCAATGTAACTGAATGTGTCTCAGTGGGACATGGGTTTTTACTATTGAGTGTTGTTCTTAGATCTACCAGGCGGCTGTTATACTGTGTTAGGGAGCTGCTATCTGGTTACCTTCCCATTGTTCCTTTGTTTGGCTGCTGGGGGGGGAAGGGATGGGGCGATATCACTCCAACTTGCAGTACAGCAGTAAAGAGTGATTGAAGTTTATCAAAGCACAAGTCACATGACTTGGGGCAGCTGGGAAATTGACAATATGTCTAGCCCCATGTCAGATTTCAAAATTGAATATAAAAAAAATCTGTTTGCTCTTTTGAGAAACTGATTTCAGTGCAGAGTTTTGCCGGAGCAGCACTATTAACTGATTCGTTTTGAAAAATTTTTTTTTTCCCATGACAGTATCCCTTTAAGTAATGGATAACAAATAGCACCATTAGACAGACAGAGCTTATTTGCTATCTGCTGTGTAACCTGAGCCTTTTCTCCTTTGACTGGCTGCCCCCATTGCTACATAGCAGCTTATTTATATAAACAATAGTAGTGTTTCTTAAGCAAACGCAGCAGTTTTACCAGTGCAGGGCAACACTGCATTGTATTTTCATTACTTTAAAACACTTTTATTTTTTGACGTTACTGTTCCTTTAAAGATGATCCTACTAGGAACAAAATAAAACAAACTTGGACTCTACTAACTGCACGGATACATAAATGGCATTACACTGAATATTCAGGCAAGTCCAACACTGACAGACAGGCACTGCAACTACCAGCATGAAACATGCTGTCTACAGAAGGTGTGCATATGATAGCAAATCAGATGAAAGTTGAAGCTTGAGTTGAGATTGCATCACTTCTGGTGCTTATCAATAAAAGGTCATTTGGCTGTAATCCTAAAATAAATACTTCACATAAATTTCATAATAAACACTGGGAGGCCAATTCATCAAACTTTCAATTGTGAAACAACAGCAACTCGTTTTTTTTTAGTTACCGTTTGCTTATATAAATGAAATATATACAGTAATACTATATAAACTTTGGGGTAGATTTCTTAAATTTGAATTCAAATTTGAATTTTCCAATTTTTTTAAAACTGTCAAATTTTTTTTAAAAAAATTTGAATTTGACTTTCGAGATTCAAGAATTCGACATTCCTGACATTCGCTTATTTTTTCGAAGAAAAGTTTGATTAAATTCAATTTGAATTCGGTTCGAGTTTTCAGGTTGTTTAAATTAGTCCGAGTTGGAAAAATTAGATTTTATTAATACATTTCGATTAGTCAAATTTTGAATTTTTTGGAGTTTAAAAAACCTCACATAAATTTGAAATTTGGCCCTTGATAAATGTACCTCTTTGTGTCAAAATAAAAAATTGAATTGGAAATGTACCCTGCATATTTGATATAAATAACATTTACTGTATAATATGGTGTATACAAAGAGGAAAGAGAGAGCCTTGCAGTAATGCAGTCCTCAGGTGAGTTAAAATACAGTTAATTGCATAAACTGTGACCTAGTATTTCTGACTGCATTTTTATATAATAAACAATAGGGTTCATTTATAACTGTAAGTACAGTGTCCAATTTAGAACGCAAATCAACATTTTTAAACAATGGAGTGGCTTTTCTATCCTGACACAATTGTAGCTGGCACATCAAGATATTCACAATCATTGACAATTTTTTCAAGAGTGGTTGGTGTACTTTCATTACATTATAGTTTCTGTTATAACATAAATCAAACTGGAATGGCATTTTTGGATTGTTTATCATTTGGATCTTATATGCATTTAATAGCAAACAGTACCAAATCAACAATCAAATACTGAAATTGAGAAATTGTATTGTTTTTTGAAAATATATGCTCAGTTTGAGTTGGAGTTTTGGCTACAATATGTCTCAGTATAGTTGAGATGGGCCACAAAAGGAAGGAAGGAAACGTTTTATAACGCTAAAGAAAAAACATGGTTTGGTTAAAAAAAACATCCAGAGAATCAGTACCCCACTTTGAAACACTGCAGGCGGAGCAAATATTGCAACAATTTGATAGCAACAATCCTCAGTAGAAAAAGAGAAATCTCTGTATGCAAGGGACAAAGCCAAAATTCAATATTAGATGGCTGTGGGCCCTCAGATGGCACTGTTAAAAATCTGTAGTGAATATCACTGCATGAATACTTCTGAAATCATTGTCTGTGAGCACAGTCTTGTCCACAAATATAAAGTAACCTCTACCATGCAAAGGAGAAACCTTATAAACATATGATCCATAAACACAGCTGTCTTCTCCTGACCCAATCTCACTTAATATGAACTGAAACGTAGTAGTGTCCTTTGGTCTGAAATGTGATATTCTTTTTGGAAGTCATGAACCCTGTGTCCTCCAGGCTAAAGAGGAGAAAGACCATCTGACGTGTTACCAGTGAACATTTCAAAGGCCGGCATCTGTGATATGTATACCTCCCATTTTTCTCTGGATTTTGACAGCTCAACCTGCAGTCCCAGATTGTTACTTAATGCCCTGACCTTCTCTTTGATCTCCTGCATTGAAAAGCCAAAAAAAGATACAAAGTTTCTAAAGCTGAGGCTTTTGGCAGAGAGCCCAGAACGTCAGGTGCACTTAAATACATTTGTAACAATTTAAGATAAACAAAGAAACAATTGTAACTATTTAAGATAAGCAGGCCTATTGGGAAAACAGTGACTTGCAGCTTAAAGGGCACGTCACCTTCATTAGCAAAACTGTAATAACACATAAAACCTGAATCCTAAACCCAAGAACCTTAGTTCAAACTCTCCATAACCTGCCAAATTTTGTAAAATGGGTGTGATATTTAGGGGTGTGGCCATAAAATGGGCATGGTCCAATGTTTTTGTCAATCTTTCTATTTTTCAAATGTTGGGAGGTATAGAAATGTGATATCTGTGGTATGGGAGTGCACTAGTATACATGCTTGCACATCTGGGAAGTCACCATTAATGCTGAATGATATAGGTTTTGAATAAACATATGCTGCCATCCAGATTTTTCAAGGAGGGCCTTGGTTATTTCAGCAAGACAATACCAAACCACATTCTGCACATATTATAACATCCTGACTCCATAGTAAAAAAGTTTGGGTGCTAAACTGACCCCTGTCTGCAGTCCAGACCTGCCGCCTATTTAACAATTAATTAAAAAAATAAGACAAAGGAGACCCTAACCTGTGCAGCTGAAATCCTATATGAAACACGAATGGGACAACATTTCACTTTCAAAACGACAGCAATTTCTCTCCTCCCTTCTTAAATACTTATTTATAGAGATGACTTAACTCAGTCCATATAAATATGCACAATGGGAAATGTTTCAGTCCTCCCCTGAGCCCTTTATTAAGCCTTGAAGACAGTACTATTCATAAATAGTGATTGACGAATTTATTCGGCAGGCGCAAATTTGCGGTGCATTTCCACGTTTCGCCAATTCTAGGTGCCCATTAACTTTACTGGGCGTAGGAAGTGTCGCCAGCGTCAGAATTGTCGCTGGCGTAAAAAATATTTTGATGCCGGCGTCAAAATGTCAGTTTCGCAGATTTTTCGCGAACGGGAGAAATTCGCCCATCACTATTCGTAAAATAAACATTTGGGAAAAAGCTTAGCTTAATTTTTTTTTAAAAATAATTAAAAATCATTTAAATGTATAAAGCAATGAAAAAAGGCAGACCATGAGTATAATGCTACGCTGATCAGCACTGTATACGACACGATTTGTACTCTGTGTTTTGTAATTGGTGTTTTGCTTGAAAAGCAGCAGCAAATGAATCCAAACCTAATTAATGCAAAGCAGCACTTTGGGTCATATTTGAAAAGGAGTGCAAAGTTTATTTTCAAGAGGATCAAATAAAATGTATTTGAAGAAAGTCTATTTTTTCATTACTTTTCAGGGACCTAGCCTTGCAAGGCCTCTGACAAGTGTGAAATCAACTGCTGAGCAAAAGATTATTCAGTAAGTGGACTGGAATCTGGTATAGCTTTTTCTGATATATAGTCTACCTGGCATTAAATAGAGGCATGCAATAAGATTTGGTTTTATGATGTTTATTGAAATCACACTTGCTGTAGAATATCATAAAATCCCATTGATGATGCATTAATTACCAAGTATTTGCAATGCCAATAATGACTACAGAGTTATGTATGATCACAAGCTCAAGTGTATAAACAGGTAATTAGACATTTTTTTCACCATAATTGTGACTTTGAGGGGGAATTGCACTTTATGCATCAAACAGCATCCATTTAAACATCTGCCTTTTGACTGGATGCAGTTGCACTGAAAATGTTCAAATTCACCATAATTTCCATTGTTTAACGTCTAAATGGCATCTACATGTGGTAAATTAGGAGCATGTACATGTATAATATGTATGTTGCACCTATTCATGTAGCCCACTGTGGGAACCCTGGACTTCAAGATGGCGGTAGTGTTAGAGTTTCCCAGCATCAATAGACAAACTTCACTTAATCTAAATTTTAGATTACTTGTTATAGGAAAGTCCATTTCACAGTAAAATGGTAAAAAGATACTAAAATGTTGCTTGTATTTTCAAAATTATTCAATTAAAAACTTATAAACTGAAGTAGAAGACATTGCTTCCACAATTGTCCAATACATGATTGTGGAATTGTGGAATATATGTTTGAGTGACATGTGGAACTCTGACTTAAGTGAGCAGCATGGTGCTCAGGGATAAGCACTTCTGCTTGCCTGGAATTACTGTGCCTTGCCTTGAAGGTTGTATATGACCCCTAAGATTCCTTGAAAGGTACTTTATCATCAGGATGATCAGCAAAACACATTGTTTGTTTAGGAGGCACATGTTCTCCTTGCACGAGCTGTCTCATAACATGACGATGATCTCTTCTTCAAAACTACAAGATGGAATTCTACTAGAGGGCTAGCATTCCCAATAGCCTGAGGATCATTTGAAAAGAATGTAAAGCTTGCACCGCAATAAATTCAACAGCAACATGAATTTGACATAATATTTTATGAATTACTTTGCATTCACACAATTAATTGTACTTAAGACAGTAAATGAGTGCTGATGCTGTGGAATGTTTTCAAAAGGTAAATAGAAAGTTTAAATTTTAGTGCGCTAAAAACATATAATAATTAAAGTGCTTTTAATATAAATAAGATGTACAGTAAGCATGTGGTGCATAGGGGATAGACTAACCACTGAACAGAAAACTATCATAATCATTTTTACATTATTATTAAAAATATATGCTCATAATTACATCCATTACTAAATAAAGATAGACTACCTACTATTGCATTTTTTTCTCGCTAAATAGACTACCCTAAGCTTACTTTCTTGAACAGATTTATTTTTGTGAAGGGGACATTCACCTATCTATAGCTTTAATTTGAATATTAATTCACAATTTGTTTTTTTTTTAAATGTCTTATCTCAGGACATATAAAGACTTTCAAACAGTTATTTTTTGAAGAGAAACAAAAAATAATTTATCTCTAATGTTCTCAAAGATAAATATCAGTTTGAAGCCTGTGTCACAGCACATTATTATTCTAGGTGAAAGCATTTCCTACAAGCTCTAAAAGGACATTAAGTACATAACTGTGAAAAGGAAAAAGTTCAACATGTAACATGCTATCTACAAAAGTGCATGTTTTTGATAATTACAGTGCATGCTGCTAAATTCAGAAACAGTAATTTTGTTTTTAGCCAATTTAGCTTTTCGTGTTTATTAAATGATTCTCTTTGATATTTAAATCCTTAAATCCTATTTACGAGTGCTTTGGCACAGTGCCCCATAGGCGTCTTTCAAATTTAAATTCAATCAGGTGTGAAGATGTCATCCACAAATCAGGAAAATCGCATGGGGTTTTAAGGTCAATCGGATAGATTTTAAATAGTATAATTAAATATTATGTTATCAGGAAAAGGCACAGCGCTAATAATAAATAATCTGAAATTAATTTATGTCTTCCCATCTACAACCTGGAAAGATTTTTATTTTATTTTTTTCTTTAAAACCTTATTTTAGTCGGGGGGTGTTGGGAAACAGTTGATGCAAGAAATTGTAGGAATAATAATGGATCTGCCGCAAGAGCTACTTTTTTAATTGTTAATCTATTGCTTTAAATAGAAGTGTCAGTATTGTTTGGAAAAACCTTATATTTACCCTCATCTATATACAATAACACCACTCCAGACTGATTTATTGTGCTATTATGGCATTCTATGACTATATATGCCTTAAGCTGCACAGAGTAACATGTCAGAATCAATCTTTCCACAAAGAAGCAAAATAATATGTTAAAAAGCAAACTGTAGCCCAAAACAGATCACAATTAGCTGATGCATGGGCATCCACAGATATCCACAGATAGAGGCAAGGAGGGGCACTTGCCCCTCCCCCCTGGACTTGTAGTTCATAATAAAGGATATTCTCTTGCCATATGTATATATGTTGTTGTGTTTTCTTTTATATGAACACATTTCTTAAAATTACCATTGAGAACCTGCAATAAGCTTATAAAAGACTTACATCTTGTCAGATGAGCAGCCCTTCAAATAATGGACCATCCCAATGCCCATTCTACTGCTCAGAGCAGCAGTCCAGATTTAGCTCCGCCCCTTCCCTCTGTGAGACACTTCTTGCTCTTCAACTATGTGAGGAATGAGTGAATCAGAGAATCTCCTTCTGATGAAGAAGCTTCTTTCCCAGGGCAGATGAGTGTGAATCTGTCAGATGTGTTTATCTTAGATTGTGAATGCCAGTGTGTGCGTGTCAATTCCAGTATATGTGTGTGTGTCAATGCCACTGTCTGTCTGTGTACAAAATTAAGGGGCAGATTATCAAAGATCGAAGTGAAAATTCAAATTAAAAAAATTCGACATTTTGAGCTAATTTTTGTGTACTTCGACTAGGGAATAGTCCAAATTTGATTCAAATTCGTAGAATCAAATTCGATTGAATGCACTATTACTTTATGATTTGTACAATTTGAATGTGATCGAAAACAGACCTATTTGGCCAAAAAAAAGTCAAATTAATTTCGGTTGGTCTTTTTGAATTCAAATTTCGAAGTTTTTCAAATTCAAAATTCAATCCTTGATAAATCTGCCCCTTACTGTTGGAGGCACATTTTTCAAGGGCAAAATTTAGAATTCACGTGAGTTTTTTTAAATTCCCATAAAGTCAAAGTTTATTTGATCAAATTTTCTCAGCTCGGATGAATGCAATGGGCACACTGTATGTATTCCATAGTTTTTCCTAATTAAAATAATATATGATTAAAGTGTAGCATAATACACCTAAATATAATCTATGCCTGGCATGGTGGGTGGTTGATGGTGCTTTTTGTAACGTAAGATGAGTCATTTGCTTTCTGAGGTGTGAGCAGTTTAATCCTTGAACCACCAAACTTTTCCTATAAACCGTCTGCTTGGGAACATGCTGATGAAGGCAGGATCACAACTTTCACACTTCAAGACGCATAATAATAATTATGTTAATGTTCTTATTATCTTTTGGCATCACTGTAGTCCTCCTCAACTAGTCAGACAAGTATGAGTAAGCTAGACATGAAAACGGATATACTTCTTCAAATGTAGAATCAGAGTAAAGGGGAAACACATGTTTGGGCACCCAAGTCGATGGGCATCAAAATAATTTTGACATGCGACAATTTTTGACACAGGACTATTTTGTACAAATGCATTAAAGTCAATAGGCGTCCAAATAATTTTTATGCACAACAATTTTTATGTGCACGCCAATTTTGCTACACAACTATTTTTTTGTCACAGTGGATTTTTTGCCAGCAAATTTTCAACTCTTGATCACCATGAATCCATGCCTGGTGAATTTATTCGCTTATGACAAAATTACAGATTTAAGACAACCATTCTGGTCATTGTATTCCTATGTTTATTAACCAGTGAAATATAGTGTGGGAGAGTGACATACTGTATAAAGATGTAGAGAGCAAAAATTCATGAAACTTTATTTTAAAACTGATCAAGAATTTAGTGAATATTTTGGATCTTAGCTGCTCTCATTAACATCAAAAAAGTATGTTGTAATGACGGGTCTCCCTTATAAATAACACCTGTGGTGGTTGTGGGCTCATTAATATTTAATTGAATATTTGTGTGATATACTGTAATCAAAAGTCAGTTTCTCAACAACTCCAGTAGTGAGCCCATGGGATGCTTGGAAGAATGGGACCAGACATTTATGGGCTTATTTATCGAAAATCAAATTTGTGAGTTTTTTTGTACGTTAAATAAATTCACAATTAAAAAAAAAACTTGAGTGAAAGAATCAGAATGTAAAAGACTTGATTAAATACAATTGTGAAAAAAAAATTGTAAAGTTTATAGGCTTAAAAACTCAAATACCTTGAATTTTAAAGTCTTAAAAAACTTGAGTTTCCAAACTCGAAAGGTCAAAGTAAAACTCGAAAACTCAAATGAAAAAAATTACTTGAATTTTGCCAAGGACAACTCCAATTGACTCCTACATGAACTCGTCAGCTTTGAGATGCAGATTTTTTTACATTTGAGTTTTCAAGTATTTTTTGTTTAATAAAAACCAGACATTCAAGTTTTGGAAAACCTAAATCAAATTTTTGTGCAAAAATTTTAATGTTAATCTTGATAAATCACCCCCTTAGAGGCTCATATATTAAAGGACAGGTTTTAGTGGTTTTGGAGGTTTTTGATACCATTACTAAACAGATTGTCATAGACTTTTTTTTTTAAAGATCTGAAGGCCCTGAACGATGTGCTAAAAAATACTAATAACTCTACAGACAATTCCTAGCAAAAACTTATTTGAAAACCTCTAAAAGTCCGAGTTGATTTAAAGCGGCCCAATAAGATCAGTGCAGCTCCCATTGACTGCTATAGGACCTTGACAACTTTTATTAGCAACGCTTTGCCTTAGAGTTTTCGTGGTTTTATACTTAATCTCTTTTTTGAGATTTTTTGAGCATTTTCGAAAAATAGCCATGAATTTTGGTGGAAGAAAATGTAATTTGATTGTTAGCTCAAGGACCCCACAAAGTCTAGGTGGTATAAACATGTCTTGCCCTACTCATTTTGCAAGTGAAGGGGTTAAAAAACAAGTAGTCTGTCCCCTAAATTTGTCTGAAATAATAACCATTATGCTGTTAATAAAAAAAATCTTACTTTCTGTATATTGGTATAAATAGAAAAATTTAAATAGAACATCGATTATTCCTTGTGCATTACTTGCAGGAAAGCCAATATACTGAAAAAATTACCTACAATTCACTCATGTCTGTAAGTGAAATTAAATATGTATAATCTTTTACTAGAAGCAAAGAAACTGAATAGAGAGCAATTTACCTTCAACAGTTCAACCACTATGCAGTATAATCACTAAATTATCACATCGAAACCATCATTTTATAAACATTTCTTTTATTTCCTTCAAATAATTGTTGTTCGCTTGCTATAGTTGTACACATACTATTTAGTCATTAATTTTGTTGTCAATATTACATACTGTAGTTATTCGTGAAATCAGTCATAAAAGAATTTGCTGTAGATATAGCAAACATAAAACATGAGAAAATGGCAATAATGATTTCAGCAGACTGAAGAAAAATACTCATTTTGGCTTTCACTCGAAATTGATTTGAAAAGCAGCCTGTGCCATTTAAAACAGAGCTACAGGATACAAAAGAAAATGGCAATGAACCTAATAATATGGGCTCCGCTGTCATTTTTAAGAAATATTTTTCAGACCTTTGTTGTCTACATATTACAGTGGCAATATGAATCTACAGAATGAGACCAACATCAAGGTAACTCCACTCACAGACTCTTATTAACAATGAATATTTTATTTGTGTATTGCAAAACTAAGAAGAACACAGACAATTGGTGTAAAGTCATGAAAGCCTATGATTGTTTTTTTATTTAAACGGTTATCAGTTCTTGACCTTTGATAACTTACTATTATCAACAGACTCTTGATGATAACCCATGGGTTAGTTAACCAATGTTGAAAAAACCTTTGCAAAGCAACATTTAAAAATTATTATTATTACTCATGTAACATCTACTGTACATATATACTGGATGAAAATACAGGGGAAAATACCTTGATCTATGTTTTCGATGGTACATTCACCATTTCCATTTGGAGCTAATATTCAAAGAAGACTGAAGTTGATAAAACCACTTTTGTAATGAAAAACTGTTTTTATAAAGGGAGCTAAGTCTAGCATATCCTACGGACATCACACTGTTTTGGTTAATTTGTGTACATTGGTTAGAGTAACCATTTTACTCAAAAAGTAGAAAAAAATTCTAAATGTGCACAATATGTTTTGTAGTGATGGGCGAATTTATTCGTCAGGCGCAAATTCGCGGCGAATTTGCGCGATTCGCGCCGAGCGAATAAATTCGCGAAACGCCCGCGAAAATTTGCAGTAAAAATTCGGGCGCCGGCGTCAAAAAAGGGGGCCGGCGTCGAAAACGATCACTAATGTTTTGGGCCCCAAACTAAATAGAAGTATTCTTCTTCTACCTGCTCTTTCCCATGTAGTTTTGTCCTTAGGCAATTGCCCAATTCTCTGTCTCTTTGATTACATACGAAGTAAAATCCTTCAAATTCGAATATCGAATCCGAAGGATGTTAGCGCAAAAGCTTTGATGGAACGGTTGAATAAAAACGTTCGATCGAACGATAAAATCCTTTAGATCGAATGATTCGAACGATTTTAAGCGATCGATGGAATGATTTTTATTCAATCAAAAAAAAAGTGCTCTGGAAGGTCCCCATAGGCTAACATTGCACTTCGATAGCTTTAATATGGCGAAGTATGAAGTCTAAGTTTTTTTTTAAAGAGACAGTATTTTGATTATCGAATGGTCGAATAGTTGAACGATTTTTACTTCGAATCGTTCAAATCATTCGATTTGATTGAATTAGATCAAATTTGACCAACTCGATGGTCGAAGTACCCAAAAAAATACTTTGAAATTCGAAAATTTTTGCATTCGAACTATTCGCTCGAGATTAGTAAATCTGCCCCCTAGACTGGTAGTAGTGTGATTATATTGTGCTCACTGCAAATTTTTATACCGAACCTGTTCTGTAGGTTTGTGTCTGTGGCGAATTGTGTGTATTAGGGTACAAGTTGCAATGTATTTTTCTTTACTCCATATTGCAAAGGAGAATCAAAGCTTAAATACTGTGGGTTCTACTTTAAGGGTTACCCCTTGCACCTGTAACATAAACTGTCAATAATTATTGGTACCTTCCTCAATAGATCTATATTCTGCTCACTTCCAGCTATTCTTTCTGCCTCCCTTTGTGGGCACATTCACAGAACAGGTGTGTCGAAATGGATTTAAAGTCAAAGTTTTTTCCCGGGACATGTCTAAGAAATTGGCACCCTCCAGTGCTTTAGGTTTTTGTTCTTTTTTAAGAAAATCATAAATTCCAACAACTAGGCTGCACATATTTTGTGTGACTAAACCACCGCCATTATACCGGGTAACTTTTAAAAAGAAATGAAATGATCAGCATTTACATAATCTTGTGATATTTCTCTGTCTTTTATTTTTAGAGTGTCATTTGAGTAAAAACAAACTTTCTATGATGAGATGGCAGTAAGTTGCTGCATGCAGGAATGGTTTTGAGAATAATGCTGTATTCGACTTGATCTATTTTTGCTGCTCAGCAGGTACTTTTGTCTCCTTCAGATACCTGGTGTTTGACAGCTGATCTGTCAGTCTTGGTTCTCATGGTTTATTAAACTTTAACTTTAGAGTAGTATAAACTATAACTGGTCTGTCTTTATTATGCAGTGGTCCTGATTGTTAGAGCTTGTTCACACCAGTGATTTTTTTTTTATATCATGTGATTTCTCAGACCCATTGACATTGAAATGAATGGGAATCTTCCCATTATTTTTTTGACTGGAAGAGTTGCAGGCTGTGTTGCAAGGAATTGTTATAATATTCCACTGAAATGCTACAAAAGTTATGATGACAATAGACTGACATAGTTATTGAATTTCTTTACACAGTAGATCACATGTTAATCATATGCTCTTGGCCTATTGGTTAGGTGGTTACTGTACCCTATATGGCTGTGAATTCTAAGCTGTTTTAAACCCATCTTCTTCCTACTGGTTCAGCTGGAGTTGAGTTAATGCAAATAGCATTTGGTAGTCTCCTTGATACTGTACCATTGTGAGGGGACATGATTACACTTTACAAGTACATTAGAGGACATTATAGACAAATAGCAGGGGACCTTTTTACCCATAAAGTGGATCACCGTACCAGAGGCCACCCCTTTAGACTAGAAGAAAAGAACTTTCATTTGAAGCAACGTAGAGGGTTCTTCACAGTCAGAACAGTGAGGTTGTGGAATGCACTGCCGGGTGATGTTGTGATTGCTGATTCTGTTAATGCTTGGATGATTTATTGGACAATCATAAAATCAAAGGCTATTGTTATACTAAAATCTATAGTTAATGTATGAGTATATATAATTTATGTGAGTATATGAATGGGTCAGTGCTTTCATGTACTGTATGGATGCTGGGTTTTATTTGAAGGGGTCGAACTTAATGGACTTTTTACAACGCTATTTATCTATGTAACTATTATTGGATTATGATGATCATCGTCTGTTCATGAAATGACAATGGGAATTAACAGGGATTTATTATTTAGATGACACAAAAACATACAATATATATATAAACAATTCTCAGTAAATTTTCAAAGTAATGGTGTGGCTGTATGTCCTAAAACCCTCATATGTACAGTAAATGCTTTAAACTGGATCTAAACTTAAAAAATTCATTGATGTAAACTTTATCAAAATGATCCTTTGACCACTCTTGCCATTTATATATTGCCATTTATATATAAGTATCTAAATATACTTCTTGAGATGGAAATGCTATATTTTATCCAAAAGTGCAAAGCTACAGTATCTGTCCAGTAGCACCTGTAATTTTCTTGATTTTGAAGTTTAGTTTTGGCACCATTTTAAATTATATGATTTTATTATAGCCAACACACAGCCCAATAGTTAAGCCCCAACATTTGGTGAGCATTGAATTAAAATGAATGTGATGTAAGTTAATGGAGTGATTTGTAATTACTTTTATCATGTTGTAACAAATTGCTTTAGTGCAGATATCAGTAGCCATTGTGACCACTAGGGATGGGCAAATTGACCCGTTTCACTTCGCCAAAAATTTGCCGCCGGCAAAATGTCGGCGACGCCTATTAAAGTCTATGGGCATCAAAAAAATCTTGTCGCGCGGCCAATTTTTTTGATGCACGGTGAATTTTTTTTGTTGCACGATACCATACAAGTCTATGGGTGTCATTTCTGCGGCGAAACAAGGCGAAAAAATTTGCCCATCCCTAGTGACCACTCTTGGCCTATGCAGGGAATGACACTAAGGGGCAGATTTATCAAGGGTTGAATTTCGAGGGTTAATAAACCCTCGAATTCGACCCTCAAATTAAAATCCTTTTAGCGCAAATACTTCGACCGAACAAGCAAATAAAAATTGTTTGATCGAACGATAAAATCCTTCGAATTGAACGATTTGAACGATTTTAATTGAACGATCAAAGGATTTTTATTTGATCAAGAAAAGTGCTGGGGAAGGTCCCCAGAGGCTAACATTGAACCTCAGTAGGTTTAAACTGGCGAAGTATGTAGTCGAAGTATTTTTTAAAGAGACAGTACTTTGACTAGCGAATGAAATGATCGAGTTTTATACCACCGCCTGTACCCCAGAGAAGCCACACCATGTTTGTACGGACTTCCCAAGATACACAAAGAAGAAGCCCCACTAAGACCCATTGTCAGCAGCATAAATTCATTGACATACAACATTGCAAAATTCTTGGCTTGCATCTTAGCCCCGTTGATAGGCAATACAGTGCATCATATCCAGAATGCCAAAGAGTTTGTAACCAAGATTCACGGCGCTACACTAGAGGCAGAAGAAGCAATGGTGTCATATGATGTCACTTCTTGATGTTCACATGTATACCTACTACAGAGCCAATTGAGACTGTAAGAAATCGACTGCAACAAGATAACACCCTCAGCAGCAGAACGAAGCTCAGTCCCAACCAAGTATGTTTGTTGCTAGATTTGTGTCTTAACACCACATACTTCATGTACAAGAACCTTTTTATAGACAGAAACATGGCTGTGCAATGGGTTCTCCAGTCTCTCCTATTGTAGCAAACCTGTACATGGAGGAAGTGGAAAGGAGGGCCTTACTTACTTTCCAGTGAAACTACACCGAGTCACTGGTTCAGGTATGTGGATGACCCTTGGGTTAATATCAGATCCAATGAAGTGGCGGCCTTTACAGAACACATTAACTCAGTGGACAATAACATCAACTTCACAAGGAAAGATGTCCACGATAACAAACTTGCCTTTTTGGACTGTTTGATATGTATCCAAGAGGGGGGTAACTTGAAAACGGAAGTATACAGGAAACCCACTCATACGGATCAATATCTGTTGTTTGATTCCCACCATCCACTGGAACACAAACTGGGTGTCATTAGAACTCTGCACCACAGGGCGGAAGTTGTCGCAACTGATACAGAGTCCAAAGATAAAGAGCAAAAACATCTTAGAGGAGCTTTGAAAGCGTTTGGCTATCCAGACTGGGCCTTTGTCAAAACAGCAGCAACCAAGCCCAACAGAAACACCAATAGAAATAACCGCCCGGAGACACATAGTAGGCAAAACATAGTCATCCCATATGTAGCTGGAGTGTCTGAGAAACTCAGGAGGATTTTTAACAAACACCACATCCCTGTGTTTTTCAAACCTAGCAACACACTGAGACAAAAACTGGTACACCCAAAGGATCCAACCCCTAAAGAAAAACAATGCAATGTGGTATACAGAGTCCAGTGTAGCGAGGAGTGCACAGATCTATACATTGGGGAGACAAAACAACTGCTCACCAAGCGAATGGCTCAGCATAGGAGGGAAAACTCTACAGGGTAAAATTTGGCTGTCTTTCTACACTTCAAAGACAAGGGACACTCCTTTGAAGATAGCAAGGTCCAAATATTGGATAAAGAAGACAGCTGGTTTGAACGAGGTGTGAAAGAGGCGATTCATGTCAAGGTGGAGAAACCATCCCTGAACAGAGGCAGGGGCCTTCGACACCACCTGTCTGCTACATACAATGCTGTTCTAACATCTGTACCCCGGTGGTTTCAGAACACTTCACACGTCCATTCATGCAACTCTCACAAGTATCACCTGTTTCTAGGAGTTGCATGACACATTGGATAATCCTATCACAGTAACTACACAGAATCAACATGTTTGTGAATTTTTTCAGATGTCACCTCATTGAAGAGTTACTATGTGCCATTGTGATTGGTTTAGTGGAAGAGTTTATATGCAGAGAACTTCCCACACCAGTCAGTTGAACTGAAGAATCTGCTCGGATGAGCAGTGAAATGTCTTCATTGATTACTCAGCAAGTCCAGTTGTTTTTAGATTTACCTATACTAGATATAAAGAGACAGTACTTTGACTATCAAATGGTCGAATAGTCGAACGATTTTTACTTCAAATCGTTCAAATCGAAGCCGAAGGTCGTAGTAGCCTATTCGATGGGCAAAATACCCAAAAAACTACTCCGAAATTCTATTTTTTTTTTCATTTGAATCCTTCACTCGAGGTTAGTAAATGTGCCCCCTAAGACAACCAATCTACAATAAAAACTACTGCTAATCAAGCATACTGTATATATAGATTGTTAGAATAGAGCATATTTAAATCTCTTTAATCATTCAGTATCTCATGCAGATAAGTTGAATGTTAAACCACACAGTGCAGGATATCATAGAGTCTTAAACTACTTAGCCCAGATTTGTATATAATTAAATAAGCTAGTGTATACTGGTCTTTTTTAATACTTTTGATGAAAGCAGATAGAGACATGATGGCAACCCACTTGGTCCTTCACCAGGCAGCAGCATCACATACTTTTTTCAAAAAACAAAACAATTTATATCTAGTTTATAAGGTTGACCTTGTTTACAGCACAGCTGCCATAAAGCCTTAGGTTATTTTCCTTGCAGCAAAGACATTTAATAAAGTAATGATCCTCTGTCAAAAGACAATTGAAAACCTTTCACAGTATTTCTTCAGTATCATGTATATTTACAGAGCTCATGCCATAAAATGTCATTGGCAAGACAGAATTTTGTATACTTTTATTGTATACACAAGTTGCTGGTTAGATCACAATTTTGTTTTACTGCAACTCTCCCATCCCCATAGATGTCTGATTGTATTTCATCCGGGAAGAGGATAGTAAATGGAAATTAATAATCTTTACTGTTCCCCATGGATGTGGAAATAACATTGATAGAAAGGAAGGTCACAGCTGAAGACTGTATAATGGAAACTTGTAAAGTGACAAGGTCTGAATCAATTATGTAAAGGTCAAAATAATGGATATTTAGAGTACTCATGCAAAAATCTTTCTTCTCCGTGGCTTTAGCACAGTTTGCCATGTTAACGTAAATTTTCCCATGCAGAAGAGCTGATAATCTATTAATTATTTTTTAAAGTAGATGTATTTCTTGTGCAAATCATAGTCTGTTTATAAATGTAGTAAATGCTTTGTCAAATATGTCTTTGATAGTCTTGTGTAGCTGTATCTATTGACATTGACACAATAAGCCATTTGTTGTTCTGCAAGTCCAATTTCTTGTTTTCTTGCCTGGGCCATCTTTATCAAAAATGAACTAGAGGTCACCACAGTTCACCAGAGGGAAATTTCATTACTTTCACTTGTATAAGATTTTAAAGGGATCGATAACCACATAAAAATACATCCACTTTCTATTCATTCCTATGGGATTTAAGTGTATTTATTATTGGGTGAAAGTTAGGGGCATAGTTATCAGAATGTGAGATTAGAGCTCAACTCAAAAAAAAAAATTCACTCACTTTTCATTCATTCCTAAGGGATTTTTAGAATTGTATTTATCTATGAAAATGTGAGATTACAGCTCACCACAAAATAATTTATACACTTTGAATTGATTCCTTTGGGATTTGTAGAAGTATTTCTATTTATCATATGTGAGCTCTAATTTACGCCCACATTTTCATAAATCTTTCCTTTAAGAAGGGATCCAAATTATGGAAAGATTCCTTATCTGGAAAAATCCAGGTCCCAATCATTCCAGATAATATATCCTATACCTGTACTTGAATTATGTAAAAAAATAAGAGGAACCATTTTCAGTTCCAGTTTTGTTTGACCACCTTCCAAATGCTTTTAGTTCCAGGGGCAATTATTTTATGTCTTACTCCTGCATTTCTAGGTACTGTTGCAACATAAAACAGAATTCTAGAGGGCTGACTTCAGTTTTATATGAAATCTTAAATACAGATCCCTATGATTAAACATTCTCTTTTAAGCTATCCTGGGAATGAACTCAGGCATTTGGATTTTAAAATGAACAATTGAATGTTATTTATGAATTTATAAATGATTTGCTATCCAGTATCTTTGCATTTAAAGGATAATCATTGTGCAATTTTAACACAAAGTACGAATTATAACATACTGTAACTTATGTTTGTTGTAATTAATGATGGGAAGTTAATTATCTTTCTAACAACAATGAATTTATGATTTTGCACTGTTTCACATATAGTGGAATCATATCTACTCTCGTGTTTCAAAGGATAACTGAACCATGATAAATAAAATAGGCAAACTAAATACATTTATTTATATAAATCCATTTGACAAAATAATTGCTATAAAATTACAAAGATATAACATCTCCAGTGATGGATGAATTTATTCGCCATGCGTGAATTTGCGGCAAATTCTCGCGATTCGCCACCGGCAAATAAATTTGGGAAACCACCAAGAAAACAAGACGCCGGCGCCGTTTCGTGAATTTTTCACCGTTTTGTGAATTTTGCCCCAAATTCGCCCATCTTTTAACATCTCTATCATGAAGATCCATGTAATCAGTATCTGAATAGAGTGCTGCCTAGCAAAGGCAGCGTTCCATTCACAGCATAGTCCACAGGCCTCTACACTGTGCACTCTGAGCACTCAGAAACTGTGCGTAAAGGCCCCAATTAGTGGGAAAAGTGCAAAAAAATGACTAGTTATTTAGGATATTTTAAATGACACAATATATTTAGAAAGTTATTTTGTTCAATGAATATAATTAGTGATTTGCGAAATTACCGAAACTGCGAAAAAAAATTCGGGGAAATTTTCGCAAGCATTTCGTGAATTTATTCGCTGGAGGTGAATCGCGCAAATTTGCAGCGAATTCGCACCTGGCGAATAAATTCGCCCATCACTAAATATAATTTTAATATTGAAAACATATTTCATGTACATTCAGGTATTTGAGCCACGTGTTGTATTTATACAGTTTGTGTTCAGAAATCAGTAGTTAAAATCTATGTTTAACTGCAAGTTTCTTAGCGTATATACAGTTTACAGGAACTGTATAAAAGAACATATCCTTGTTGCACAGCTTGTGTCCAGTTTTCCCTTCATCTTAAGAGTGGCTAAACTACAGTCCACCTACACAACAACGAATGCCCTTCATGTCAGTAGTTTAAGAGGAATTTGCTCTCAAGTTCAATGATGTATCAAAAATGTTCAAACATAAGTGTGAATTGAGTACAGGTATCTGTTATCCGGAAACCCATTATCTAGAAAGCTATGAGTTATGGGATGGCTGTCTCCATTTTAGACTCCATTTTATCCAAATAATTAACATTATTAAAAATGATTTTCTTTTTCTCTGTAATAATAAAACAGTACCTTGTACTTGTCCCAGCTAAGATATAATTAATCCGATTGGGTTTATTTGATGTTTACATGATTTTCTAGTAGACTTAAGATATGAAGTCCCAAGTTACAGAAAGATCCGTTATCCGGAATAACTCAGGTCCCGAGCATTCTGGATAATATGTCCCATACCTGTATTTAGAGATTAAGCAAACACAAGCAATATAGATAATATATTGCAAGTTCTATTTTCTCCCCTTTAAAGCAGTGCCTTCAAACACAGGTTATCTGTAATTATTCTGCTTTGTGTATTCTGTTTTGCTGCTTTGTTTTCAGAATTGTGGCAGGCAAAACTATTCTTTTCCAGAACTCAACTCAAATACTGAATTACCATTCTGACAAGCACAGCAGGTGTACGTTTAGACAGCTGTGTAGCCCAACTACTAAGTCCATGTTTTTCTGCAGAGACACTTGTTTAGTTCTTGTTAGTAGCTATAAATCACATACTCCCACACAAGTCTCACAAAACCTCTAAACCATGCTTGCAAAAAACAAATGTAAATGTTACAAGTTTTAGCTTCAAGGTCATGAGTTAATTTAGCTTAGTTGTTCAGAATCTGCAAATAGAGTACAATGTGTTTTGCAGACGGAGGCTTTGATAAAGCACACCAGCTAGTTTTGGTATCCTCTTTTCAGTCTAGTTTCATGTCTAATAAAAAAACAGAATTAAAATTCTTTGTGCATAGATGCTGTTGAAGGACCTGAAAGAAACAGCCCCATTTGCTCATTTTCCGCCGGAAAAGTGTCTTTCTATAATTTGGATCACTGTACTTTAAACCTAGTGATCAACATGGAGAGACCCATTTCTCAAAGGTAAAATTTAATGGTTTTTGAGGTTTTGAAACCATGGATAAACTCACTGTCTCTAAAACCATGAATGTGTAACGTGCTAGGACCCTGCAGCCACAGGCGTCCTGGGTAGTGATGGGCGAATTTGTCCTGTTTCGCTTCACCACAAAATTATCGAATTTCCCAAGAAATGGGCGAAAAATTCACAAAACACAATTCGCGGGTGTCAAAATTGACGCAGATGACAATTGTGTGAATTTTGACGCACATTAAAGTTAATGGCTGGGCATCCATTTAATTGTTGCCAGCGTACAAATTGATGCCTCGGAATTGTCACCAGCAAATTTTCATGGAAATTTTGTGAATTTGTTCACCAAATTCGAATTCGTGCCTGGCGAATAAATTCGCCCATCACTAGTACTGGGTCTCAGCATCAGGTGCATCCCGGAACTGGCATGTGTGCGTGCTTATATCATGAAGCTTGTGTGCATGTGATTTTCGGTTGTTCACAGTGCGCACTAAACTCTGTGCATGCATAATGCGTTTAAGTAGATGCCGAGGCCTGCAATTCCTTGTGAAAAGATCGTTGCCTACCAGTGCATTTCTGAGACTTCTACTGTGATTTCGCTGAACCTGATGAAGAACCCGGCCTTATTTCTTGATGCCTCTGCCTTCAAAATCCTTTAACTTCAGCCTGCTGATCCTGCGCTTCCTGTCCGTGTCACACAATTTGTTGCGTATCAAAAAAATGTGTCGCCATAGACTTTAATGTATTTCGGCAAATTTTCTGCGAAGCAAAATGGGTCGTATTCACCCATCACTACTGCATGCCCCTAACCTTTGGCCAATTCTTGGCTTTGATTCTTGCCTGATGATTTGGTACTTCATCTTTTGGACCAATATCTACTGGCACTTCTCCATGTGTTCAGTCCCGTTGCCATTCCAGGTACTGTTTTCATTGTGGTGCAGGAGAGACTATTCCTCATCATAAAGCTCCAGCAAACCATGAGTAACCTGACTGAATGTAATGAAAGTCATTTAAAGATCCGAACTGAAAACGCACCAACAGGAATAAACGAAAAACTTTTATTGATAAAAAGCTGATATTTGTACACAAACAGAAAGAGAATAATTATTAGCATTCTAAGTTTGTAGAATCAAGTCCCCCAGCTAACAGTGTGAGTAATATGACCAACAGTGTACTTACCCTAAACTCAGAGACTCTAGTTAGAAAGCAGGGAGCTTTAAAGCCCCTTAACATACACCTGTAAACCCTGACAAACAGTATATTAAACAAAGGCTAATCTAATGGTGTAGCCATTTAAAGACAATTACCTAGATAGCACCTATATTGGTAAAAAATCTGCCTAGCCAAATTACCTTCTTCTAGGGTTAGTTCACACGAGGAGATTCGGAGAGATTTTGTCGCCTGGCGACTAATCCTCGACTTCTGGGCGACAATCTCCCTGAACTGCCTCGTTGTGTCTTCCCATCCGCTATAATTAAAAGTCGTCTGCGCTAAAGCACACACGGCTCAGCATTTTCCGAAGTCGTCTGAAGTTGCCTTTGGGGCGACTTCGGAAAACGCTGTGCCGCGTGTGCTTTTCATTATAGCGGATGGGAAGACACGAGTAGGCAGTTCGGGGAGATTGTCGCCCAGAAGTCGAGGCAATTAGTCGCCAGAATCTCCTCGTGTGAACTAACCCTTAAGTGCTATCTTGGTAAACTGCTACTGTTCTAACTTGGTTCTATCAATATTCTCACATGCTGGCATCAAAAAATTCACTAAACCACTAGTACTGTTACTGCTAAATCAGAGCTGCTAACAACTACATATTACACCGCAGAACTCTGCGATTTTAAAATAATTGTGTAGATATTATCTCAATATGTAAGGAAAATCTCAATATTTTTTGAGGTAACTCCATAGAACATTACAGGCTATACACTGAAAAAGCATACCAGCTATCCTGCAGTTCACTTAAGAGAGTTAATTCTTGGCTATTTGGAAAACTGACATAGTAATTGGCATTCTGACAAACCTACAATTATATTTCCCCTCTAATGTGAGTTTGGCAGGTGCCTTTAATGCTATATATGTACAGTGCAAGACACATGAAATAGACCTTGATTGCTACAATCTGCTCTAAAAAAATCTAAAAGCAGCTTATTGCAAAATGTCAAATGTTTTGTGCCAGTAAACATCGTAAAACCAAGACAAATACCATAAATCGTCATTTTCAAACCTGCTCTTTCCAATTCCCATGGTGATTAGTAGAAAAGGTTGACATAGAATTTAAAAAGACGTACCTTAAGGTTTCTTTCGCTGCCACTACTCTGATCTCTGCTGCTAATGTTTCCAAATATTTTCCAAAATGACAAATTCTGTGGAAAGTAACCTTTGCATGCCATGCTATCATTCCAGGGTATTAATCGCAGTCTGTGAAGAATCTACTTTTACAGAGGAAATAGGATATACATAAAATAAATATACTACAGGTATGGGATCTGTTATCCGCAAACCTTTTATCCAGAAAGTTCCAAATTACGGAAAGGCCATCTCCCAAAGACTCCATTATAATAAATTAATCCAAAATTTTAAAAATAATTTCCTTTTTCTCTGTAATAAGAAAACAGTAGCTTGTATTTGATCCCAACTAAGATATAATTTATCCTTATTGGATGCAAAACCAGTCTATTGGGGTTATTTAATGTTAACATGGTTTTCTAGTAGAATTAAGGTATGAAGATCCAAATTACATAATAAATAAATTCCGCTATCCAGAAAACTCCAGGTCCCGAGCATTTTGGATAACTGTCCCATACCTGTACTATAGATGGGCATATTATCTTGTTTTAACAATGACATTTAGCAATATACAGTTTCAAAAATTATGTTAAATGTGTACAGGTATGGGACCTGTTATCCAGAATGCCCGTGACCTGGGGTTTTGCGGATATAGGATCTTTCTGTAATTTGGATCTTTATACCTAAAGTCTACTAGAAAATCATGTAAACATTAAATAAACCCAATAGGCTGGCTTTCATTCCAGTAAGGATTAATTTGGATTAGTTTGGATCAAGTACAAGGTATTGTTTTATTACTACAGAGAAAAAGGAAATCATTTTTAAAAAAAATTATTTGGATTATTGGGAGATGGCCTTTCCATAATTCATAACTTTCTGGATAACAGGTTTCCAGATAATGGATCCCATACTTGTACTATTCATTTTAGCTGTCATAATTGACTCAGAATTTGTCTTGCAGGTTTAAAGCATTTTGCAGCTATGCTGTGCCATTTATTTAACTAATTTATAGCACATGCTTAGTCTAAGACCAAAACAGTACAGTGTAAGTGACTCAAAACAGTACAAGCATGGAAAGTTTGCTTTTTTAAAGAGCAGCAGGAAGAGTTCAGTTACCTGCATGATTGTCAGGCCTTTTTTTCTCCCAGTGCTGATAGCATATATGAAGTTTATTATAAATAAGGACCATATGTGGATAGCTGATGCATGCTATAATTTTTCCAAGTTGATATTTACAAACCAATTTACCAAATAGCTCAGTCTTTTAAAACTGCTGCGATAATGTTCTTTCATTAGTCTATGAAAGAACCTAATTGTATAAGAATTTCTTTGACTGAGAGACAGCAGTGTGGAAATTTATCAGTCTGTTCAATATTTTGACAGTTTTGTAAAACCTGCAACTCAGAAATGGTATTTCACTATTATGAAATGACAGGGCCATGACAGGGCTAGGAATGAGGGAACTGGAAGAGGAGGAGGAGGAGGAGAGAAGAGAAGAGAAAAGATTATGGGGCCTGTAGTTCCTGGGTTACTATTGGGGTGGGTGGAGACACAAGGAGTTAAAAGAGGAAGGAAGTGAAGGGAGCATGCATTTTTACTTTGAACAGCTCCCGCCCTACCCAGAATAAAGGGGTAGTTGGGTAAGGGGGGAGTGTGAGTGTTAGCACAATGTCGCAGTGGAAGGGACTCCCTTAAGGGGTTAGCCAGTGAGAGTATTAAGTGTAGGGCTTAACAGGGGTTCGGCCTGGGGCCAAAGTGATGGAAAGGGCACAGTGGAAGGGGCATGAGTTACGGAGAAAAGCCGCGCCTAGGAAGGACAGCAAGCGGGCCCCTCGTTATTGGGTACAATTCTTTGCAGCCTTCAGCGGCTTAGTAAGTTAATAGTTAAATATTTGATAAATGTGATGGCGTATTGTCCTAAACTCAATGCTTTTGGTTTATGTGTTTTAATAAATAAGCTGCAGCCTTTGTCATTTATGGAAAGCGGGGGCGATACTTGGTGTTGTTTGGATGGACCTGTCAGATCGATGCTGCCCCTGTCATGTCTCTATAGACAATTCCATTCCCTTTTGTATTAATGTATTTTTTGAGCACACATTTTTTGATACCTGCTTTAAAAGGCTATCTTTCCTGTATCAAATTACCAAATGTTTGAGTTCTTCTATAACAGTACAGTTGTAGATATATTCTCTTCAGCTTTATGCAGAGCCAGATATCTCATTATTCTGGGGGCAAGCAAATGCTACAGAGAGCATCATTTAAATAATTAGCTTTTTGTTTGTATTTTTAGTTCCCTGGCCCCCATTCAGATATGTATCACGCTAATGATTCTAATTCCATCTCCATTACACTGTTACTGGTCTAATTGCATAAGTAATATAGATTTTCCTATGGATGATTGGACAGAAAACATTGTATGTAACACCAGGGATGGGCTGTCAATGTACCCTGTTGAGCCATAAATATTTCCAAAGGAAAACTTTTCAAAACAAAGTTAAAGTTGAACAGTAATTACAAGCTTTAAATCACATAAATAGCTATGTTATACAACCCAATGATATTATATCATGTCTGGCCTTACTCACTTCATATATGACATCATCAGTGATATTACTGAAAATATTTTTCTTTTGCATTACTAATCTTTGTAGTCAGAACGTATCTTATGTTAATGACAACATGTTGTATTTGTATAATTTTTACTTGGCTTTAGTATTTTTCAAATGTAGTTATAATTAATCCCCATATCTAATAAGTGTCACAAAGTTTGCCTAGGTGCCATGCCAAGGCATCCAATTAGATGTTCGTAAGGTGACCAGTAAATGGTACATAGTTGCTATAGGAGATTAGACCTTAAAAACATAGCACCTTTTATTGTTTAGCCATGAAAATCTGCAAATGGCATTTATTTTAAAAAGGCATAAAGTAGAATTTTTACCTAAATGAAAATTTTATTAGAAATGCTGTATTTATATAGACTAACTCTGTAGGCCTGGAGGTTTAGCAGCCCTATGTTCTGCACAAATGCTCCCCATCTTGGATCTTATTTAGCCATTTGTTGAATGTCATTGACACTGGACATGCTCAGTATGCACTGGGCTACTGTAGATAAGCAGAGAAAGGTTGTAAATAAAAATTAGCAATTTGCAGTGTAAAATTTTTCAGTCTATATAAGGGCAAAAGTAACTTTTTCAGTAAGAAGCTTTATTACATACACATATTACATTTCAAGTAATTGACAGCAGACCAGATGCTGTGAATAAGCAGACAAGAAAGCAGCAAGCTACAGGAGAAATCTTTGAAAGCAGATATCTTCACTGCTAAAGGGATCTGGGCTGGTACAAGATGATCCTTAGCATTTCTAACCTAATTCTTTGTTGAGCTGCTGTTTCCATTAATAATATGGAATTGTAATCTGGTCATTATATATTTACTGAGAATGTTGTTCCTCCAACTTTCTGTCCTGCTCAAGCACTGTGTCTGAGGAATAAAATCCTGTTTTTGTGATGGCTTACTTTGTGTGTAAAGTTAATTCATTTTTCAGCAGGACAAATGTCCTCAATATGTAAAGAACAGTGCTAATCCAAGGAATAATAAGGAGTGATCAGTTTCCTTGTAAAGGGAAATAAGAGGAGAAATAGAAATACTGTAATTTACATACTTCACAACACACTTTGTGGTGCTCTTACCGTAAGAAATAGGAGATAAGGCATAGACTCACATGCTTATCTGAGCTTGTGGTGTTTTGCATCATATGCACGTGTGGGCTATATTATATTGGTAAATGCATCACAGCTTTTTGCCTACAGCAGCGCCAAGACCACATTACAGAGGTCCATTGGTTCCCCTTCCAATCACCATTTGAGAGGGTTGCCATGGATTTGGTTGGTCGACCTGCGAAAATCTGCTAGAGGGCACCAACACATACTTGTAATATTGGATTATGCAACCAGATATCCAGAAGCGGTGCCTTTAAGGAATACCTCAGCAAAATG
The DNA here is from genome assembly GCF_017654675.1 of Xenopus laevis. Classification (NCBI taxonomy): domain Eukaryota; kingdom Metazoa; phylum Chordata; class Amphibia; order Anura; family Pipidae; genus Xenopus; species Xenopus laevis. The sequence continues at coordinate 112,634,210 of NC_054372.1, read as the reverse complement.
TATAGCCAAAGAGCTAGTCCATTTGTTTTCTAGGGTGGAAATACCTAAATAAATCATGACAAATCAAGGCACACCCTTTATGTCCAAAATAACCAAAGAGTTGTGTCGCCTCTTAGGTATAAAACCCTTAAACACTTCAGTTTACCACTATCAAACTGATGGCTTGGTGGAAAGGTTTAATAAAACCCTGAATGCCATGTTGAAAAAGGTGGTAAATAAAGACAGTAAAAATTGGGACTGCCATTTTTGTTGTTCTCAATCAGGGAGGTGCCACAAGCTTCTACTAGGTTCTCCCCATTTGAGTTACTGTGTGGTAGACACTCCAGGGGTCTGCTAGATATAGCTAAGGAAATTTAGGAACAGGATGCTACCCCTATAAGACAGTGGTAGAACATATCGCTCAAATGCAGGAGTGGATTGCAGCCGTGCTACCTATTATAAAGGAACACATGGCCCAAGCCCAGGAGGCCCAAAGCAGGATTTATAATAGGACTGTAAGAGCAAGGAGCTTTTTTCCTGCTGATAAAGTCTTGGAACTTATCCCCACAGTTTAAAGTAAGTTTCTGGCCAAGTGTCAGGGGTCTTATGAAATTATTGAAAAGGTTGGTGAAGCGAACTATAAAGTACGGCAACCTGATAAGAGAAAACAGGTGCAACTTTATCTGATGAATTTACGTAATCCCTGGAGACCTTGGGAAGTCCTGGTATCAGAAATAGTGCCACTGGACCTTTCTGATTACAGTAAAAATAGCCGAAACACTTTCAGTGTCACAGAAACAAGAGGTAAAAGAATTCTTGAGAAATAGGGCTGTCTTTTCTGATCTTCCTGGAAGAACTACTCTGATTGAACATGATGTTGTTACTACCCCTCAGGTAAAAATTAAGGTTAAACCATATAGAATCCTTGAAGCACAGAGACAGGCAGTCTCTGATGAGGTAAGAAAAATGTTGGATCTAGGAGTATTGAGGAGTCCCACAGTGATTGATCTAGACCAAATGTTTTGATCCCTAAACCTGATGGGACTCTAAGGTTTTGTTATGAATGAAGTCTCAAAATGTCATGCCTGCCCCATGCCTAGGGTAGATGAACTCATAGAAAGGCTATGCCATGTGAGGTAACTCACAACTCTAGATCTCACAAAAGGGTATTGGCAGGTACCACGAACAGAAGTGACTAAGGAAAAGAAAACCTTGACCACTCCTGAGGGTCTTTTCCAATACAATGTACTGCTGTTTGATTTACATGGGCCCCAGCTACTTTTCAAAGGTTAATGGACCACATTTTTAAACCACATAATCCATATGCCTCATCTTATTTGGCTGATGTGGTTATCTTCAGCCCTGAGGGAGAGTCTCACTTACCAAAAGTACAGGCGGTGTTAGACTACATACGTGAGGCTGGGCTTACTGCAAACCCTAAAAAGTGTGATATAGGAATGGAAGAAGCCAAATACTTAGGCTATGTAATTGGAAGAGGTATAGTAAGTGGAGGAAACATTGCAATGCACCTGTCCTTAATCTTGTGAGTAGAAATCTAGTCCTGTTATACCTAGAGAGCTCAATAATATCCTGCTGTCAACAAAGACATGAGAACTTATTCTCTACCATAAAGCAAGCCAGAAACATTAAGTGCTGGTCTAATTACTGCACCTAGCAATTTAAACATTTTTCTTGCAACAAAATTCTCAATTACATGGAAATTAGCACATTAATTTAGAGATTGTATATATTTATTATTTCCTGTATTTGCTATTTCTTGCAGTCACACACAGCTATGTGTTTATTTTTTGGACTTCACAGCTTACTTTTATGATTAAATAGTAAATTTGAAAAAATCATATTTTAATGCATGCTTTTTCGTCTGATGAACACTACACGGCCTGAAAGATTCTTTTTTTTAATGCTTTTATGTTATACTGTCTTAAAAATGTGTTGATCTGTGGGAACGCTTGCTTCTACTGGCATGCTGTTAATTACAGTTATTATGTTCTGAGTAGGATTTGCAGTGAGCCAGATCAATGGATTTACTGTGGTTATCTTTGAAAAACACACAACCATACAGAGCTGGCCTGGCACAGGTGTTGCAAATGGTCATACATATGCTATAATTATAAAACCCAGGACATCCTTTGAATATTCGCATTCCTAAAATTTACCAAATTCAATTGAACGATTAATCAAAATCAAATATGCAAGATGTGTGCATTATGCAAAAGCCTTACATTTCCTAGGGGCCAATAATTAGCCATCTTGAAATTCCCTTTGCATGGCAACGGATTACACAATAACGTGATTTTTTTACTTTGTCTCTTATTTTCAGTTGATGTTTGTGAAAGGCAAAAAATGGTTGGTGCACTGCTGGTTTACATATCTTTATGAAAGTGAGAAATTACAAATGTTGGACAACAGCACATATACAGGGGTTTTTTTCCACTAAAAATTCAGATTTTATACTAAAAAACACAAATTTGTTGGGCATTCGGAGTTTAGTATATAACCCCTAAATTTTCATGTATGTATATAACTGTAAGTTCTAAGACCTATACTGATAATAATGCCAGTAATATACATCATATTATGAGCGATCAGTATCTCACAGTATTACTGTGGCCATGGTAAAAAAATTTGACAAGAGCTTTTATCACTAACCTTATTTAGAGTTTAGAGCCTTATCTCAGTATCAGGGGTAAACTATTTTAGTGCATAGCTTGTGGGAAGATATCAGCCATGACCAGCAGGAAGCATCTCTGTGTTCAGACAGAAATTTCTCCTGTCTGTAAAAGCTGAATACTGCTCATTGATAAAAAAAAAAAAACTTGCCTTGATACTATGAACAACAATGCTAGGCAAATAATTTTCACTTAAGTGTGCTACAAAGAATAACAAAATACTACACAAATTTGAGTATTATTGTGCATACGTATGTAGCATTAGGTTAAAAAAATTTAGAACAAAAAATATGTCCGTGTGTTCACTGTACGCTTAGCATTGCTGAAATACAATATATGTTACATGTAATAGACTAATTCATATGCAATACAAATGTTATACAGTATTAGCAAAAATACTATACACAGAAAGGTATTGTCAGTTGTCACAGTCACTGCAGTGGACCTGTGTATTTGTAACACTTTTTTGGTGTTATAACAGCTATTATTTAGCAATAAGTCAGTTTATCTAAAAGTCATGTTTTTCTAGCATTTGAAAACTTTTCTCATTCACATATGCTTATATACCAGAGAAGATTGGCATGAAGTTAAAGGAGACGTATAGGATAAGTGAAACACCCTCAAATCTCGTAGGCAATAATGCATGGTACTGATTTCACTCTGGGCAAAAAATTATCGTTAGGTTTAAAAATGACTCCTTTATTGGAGCTCCCCATAGCTTTGCTATGGTCCACCTGTGTTTCAAAAGAGGGGTGGGAGTGTTATAATGGTCCCTACCAGAATCACAGTAGTAAGATGATAGTCCTGCATTCACACAAGCAAAGACTGGCTTTAATTCCACTGCACAGTCTGACAAAGAAAGCAGCAATAGGGTTTCTGCAAAAATTTTCTAGTACATCATGCTAAATCAGCTGAATCATGTATCATAGTTTTTTTTATATTTAAAAGTGTATAATGCCCTTCACATTCTTGTTTTTTTCACATAATATGTCTCCTTTAAACAATCCCTGCCTAATTGAGAGGGTTACAAATATCATTGACAGACATTTTTAAGCAGAGGGATGGACATGGTGGCAGTCATAGATGATATATCTTGTTCAGCTTGAGAAAAATTGTGCATAGCTGAGAACTTCTCATCTGGAGGCGTTGATGCTAAATTAAGAAATTCAGCTGAGGCATTGTTTATTGCTTTAAGAGCTTCAGTTGTTGTTAGGGTTTATCCCAATAAGTCATTTGTGAAATCCCATCCAGTGCAAGCCAGCTTTATTTGTCCATGAATCATGAAACTATGTAACAATATTTAGAGGAAGCTCCAAGTCTGGTCTTCAGGCGTCATCAACCATGAATGTTTTCTGGTTATTCGCACAGGGGAATGACTAAACTGACAGCAATTCTGACAGAACCATCTGTACTACTGATTGATCCACCTGTGCAACTGTCTGGATATCCAGTCAACGTGAGTTATTGCTGAGGCTTGAGGTGTTTAAGAAACTTTGCAGGAATAATTTAACTAGGTTCCAAACAGGAAACAGGTAAAGCATAGAATGTATATGGTTAGTACTCTTTCCAAAAACCTGTAGCATGAAAATTAGATTTTTCCTTCAATATTGCCTTTTTCAAAGAGATAAAACAAATAAAAAAGTAGATTTCAATATGCTGTAATTTCATACTACCCATATCAAATACAAGCAAATGTGTTTTTCTGTTTGTCTTTGTATTTTGTATCTACTTTTTAAAAATGGAGTAAATAGCAGTGAAGATTGCCATTTTTAACACAGCATTGTATGACGACAGCTGCTTTTTTTACAATGAAATTTTACTTAGACACAAGAGCTGTGTGACTGTGCCCCCTAGTTCTCTATAGAAGTTGATAAAAAAAAAGATTCACCAATGACAATTCTACTGACCAAAAACTTAATTACAGATGCAAGAGATTCGACTAGTGAGAATGCTGATTCCCAGCACTAGGTCATCCAGCTTGCTCGTATCTTTCGTGCAGAGATTATTGTGTCTTTTTTGTCAATTTCATTATATTACACTGGAAACAAACATGGAGATAAAGCACAGACTTGTTCAGTGCTGGTAAACTGTTCAGTGTTTCCAACTTCAAATGCATGTACAGTATGAACAAAGAAAATCGAGCCATTTATACAGATCAGTTGGGATTCTCATTGGTGAATTAAATTGCATTTTCATGCTGCACCGGAGAGCTGGTGGAAAGTTTTTGTGCACTATTGCTTCAAGAATACAACCCTGATGGTTCTGGGCTACAGCTTCCATCATACTTAACCATAATAATAACTGTATAAAGTGTGGTTGAGCAGTGCTGCAAGTTGAAAATGTTATGCCAATACAAAATACACAGCTGAATAATTATGCCAAATTTTTGCACGCCAATACCTGTTAATTAGATGTCAATGCATGGATTACAGTTTAACAAACTAATCCCTAAATCAGTAAACTGAGAAAAGAGAAGAGCAAAAAAAAATAAAAACGTAAAAACAGACATTAAAAAATAAGGCACAATGGCAAATATTAGATATGTTACAGATAAGAATGTTTATTTGCATAAACAATTTGAACTTGGAAATAAAGATCCAGGGCTTTCACGAACACCATAATTAAGTGTACTGTACATTTCTGCCTCTCTTAATGCCAGAAGATCTGGTTTAATGCAATCATTAAGTTATAAAAAAACACACACACTTTTAATGTGGTTCTTATTTCATTTTGTGTGTTCTCAGAGATTCGATTATTCATTAATGTACCTTTTATATTGACTGACTTGGGTCATTTTCACGACTTACTAAATGGCTTTGAACCTTTAATGGTCATCTGAATGATTTTTAATGTTCTCTGAGTAGTACATACAGTACATTTCCTTCCATATTGGCTTACAATTACAGCCTGTCATTGGATTCAAAGGTTGTATAAATAACAGTCCAATATGCAAATCCATTTTTTCATTACTGATGCAAAGCAGTGAGGCCCTATTGTGCAGCAAACACTAACATTTTGTCTCCGAACGCTCCGAGACATAAAATAAATGAAGCATAGCTGTTGATTGTCTTTGGTCTGCATTATCTGTACAGGAACTAGTAAGAATGCTTTTCCATCTACCTCGCATGCTTCATTTTCTCACACTGGTTAATGAAGAGCTTCACTTAAATCATAATGTGCTGCTCTTTTGAAAGCACATTTTATGGCACTAAAAAGCTGCACTTGTTTATTAATGTTGCTGTTGCATCTATACCAGTATTGCATATTTCTGTTTGTAATAATGAACGACACAGCAAGCAGTTTCATATTTACATTATGCCTTTATGAATTTTGAGTTTCTCTACAATAAGTATAAAAGGATGAACAATAACTTTGTCAGTGCCACAAAATGTATTCTGATTATAAAAATAAAGCTAAAAAAGTCTATACTGTATATACTATGAATCAGTAGTATTACAGCTAGTGAACTGGTACATGTGATTCTAATAACAGGAATATGAATAGTAATATGTATATTGTACAAGTCAGAAGGGATATATATGTGTATATATATATATATATATATATATATATATATATATATATATATATATATATATATATATATATATATATATATATATATATATTCTGGATGGCAGGTATATATAAACCCCTTTTTTAGGTGTTGAGCCCTTTAAGAGCCAACCTTTTAGAGCTGCTACAGGGTTAACCAGTGGAGGTGTGGGCAGGACCTTCAAGGGGTTAAGCTAGTGAAGAGGCATGGCAGTAAGAGTTGTATGTGGTTGTTAAAATCTGTGAGAGCCCAGCCTGTTTCATTTCCCTGCATACTGGACTCCGGGGCAGATTCCCTGAAGGGCGAAGTGACTAACACTAGCGAAAATTTGCCAGAGTGATGTAATTTCTGAACTTTTCCAATTCCCTAACAGGTGCAGGCGTCACTTTCGCTAGCGAAGGACATAGATGCTAACTTTGATTCTGGCGAACGGACGTAATTCCGCAAACTCACTAAGATGCAGATTCTACTAAACGTTACCTCTTGTGCCAGACTTGCCTTCGCCACCACAGACCAGGCGAAGTGCAATGGAGTGGATAGGACTTCCTCAATTTTTTGTTGAAAAATTTTCTAAATCCTAAAAACCGCTGGCGTCTTTTACCTTTTTCAGGGTGATAGCCTGCAAAAGACCGTACATTTTTTTTTGGGTACCCGGTTCCCATGATCAGTAATTGTAGTAGAAAGATTATAAAGTATGTCCTTGAGAAAGGACCAGGTGGGACCGAAATGTAGGATAAGACAATAAAACAAGCATTCATTTACTACCAAAACTGTGCTGATCATTCGACAATCGGTTATATTCACAAAAATCTACCTTAAAACAGTTACATTGTGACTATCTGAAGTATCAGAATGTAATGAATAAAGTTATAACTTCCACCACCTAAGATGCAGTGAAATTACCCAGTGTATAAAATTACATCCAAGATTATAATTAAGAAAAAATATAGAAAGTCAGAATAAAGAAACAAAAATAAAAAAAAAACAAATAAGCCGCTTAGCAATTGGTGAGCCGTATGATTATCAACACATCGGGGTTATTTATCAAGCTCCGAATATCTGAACCTCAAATAATTAGTAGTTTTTGGAGCAAAAGTAAAACTACAAATTATTCTGATGGTCTAAAAACTTTGGCATCTAAAAGCTCTCGAGGTCCTGCATAAGTCAGTGGCGAAGGTCCCAGCGTATGCGCTGATGTCCGTACTGATAGTCGGACAACCCTTAACTCTTTTTTCGCAGTATTCAAGACTCTAGAAATCGATGCCCACTCGATAAAACCAAACCATGCCATTCGGTGCACATAGTTTGCAACAAAGTCACATTGCATAATTATATACAGTACCTCGCACAAGTGCAGGGTTATTCAGTAATCCTTTAATGGTGCACAATGGGGAACGTGGTTGCGTCGCTCATAGTGTGTATTGACGCTATCCTATACTATTATCTACATTTAAAATTATCTACATAAAAAATTTAGCTAAATGGAAAACAATTGTTATTGCTACTATTTATTACTAATTGGGTCTTCTATTTTTATTTCTTTTATGTCTTTTATTCAAATTAATGTACTTGGTTGCTACTAGCGATGCGTGAATCTGTCCCGTTTCTCTAAACGGAAAAATTAGCAAAACTGCATAAAAATTTGAAAAACTGAAAAATCGGTGTCAAATTTTTACACGCGTTACAATTTTTTTTTTTTCAACTTTTTTTGTCTCAGCGACCTTTTTTGTCCACATGTGTTAAAGTCAATGGCCGTTTTTTCTTATGCCGATGTTTTTGTCTCTGCATTAATTTTGTCTTGGCAGCTTTCTTGTCATGAAAAAAATGCTCACAAAATATTTTTGTTGCTTTTTTGCGAAAAAATTTGCAGATGGTGAAATGCTGAAATTCGATGTGAATCCATGCCTGGTGAAAACATTTGCTCATCACTATTTGCTAGGGTAATTTGGACCCTACTAACCAGGTTGCTGAAATGCTGAATAAATAGCTAAATAATAGTAAATAATAAAAAATTAAAGTCAATTGTAAATTGTCTCAGACCATCATACTAAGTTAATTTAAAGGTATACAACCCATGTAAGCCTTTATCGGGCCTTTGTGGGACTGCGTGGACCTCAATGTACTAACATGCAGGACTTATTTTAAATTTTGAACAATATACCTGATGCCCTAATTTCACTGTGGAATGACAGATAATAAATTAAATAGTAATTAAAAGGAAAATATATGTGTGTTTTTTTGTGCAAGTGTATATTTTCACAATGTGAATGTGAAGGCCAATAAAGTAAAAAAATAAATAAAAAAAAAATTTGATAAGAGAAGAAAAGGAATGTAAAAAGCAGTCCAGTTAGCTGAACGGTTGCAGCTAGGTGCAGGTGTGTAGTAGAGCAGCACTCATCAAGTGGTGTTCGGTATAGGCTGAACTAACTTTTTTGGCCTGTTTAAATTCACAGCCTCACCCCAGGGCTTTTTGTGACATCATGTTTCATCTATGAAGAGGAAGTACAGGTGGAATTCCCCTTTGAGCCACACAATGAATGTTATGCCAAGTAGCCCATAAAGGGTTAAAACTACGTAATTTGTATTTTTAGCTTTTCAATTTCATATCTACCTGCCATTCCCTAGTTTTCCTCTACTTACCATGTTACCAATTTAAATCTCTTCCAATGAAGTCCTCAGCTCTGTAAAGGTTTTTTTTTTATAAAAGGTGCCAATTTGACTGTAATCATGTATTTAGGAATTTCAATAGCAGGCGTGTATAGATGCTTTTTTTGCAATACGATGTAGCAAAAATTGTGGACCAAAAAATGTAATGGCGCACAATGAAATGGCTCTACACACATAAGTAACATACCACCTCACTATTTATTTGAATACTACAACCCTTAGGGGCCTATATACTAACATTCAAATTTCTATTTTTTTTTAAGATTTCAAGGCCCATTTACCAACATCTCATTTTAGTGGTTGTAGAAGTTTTTCAAACTATGAATAAACTCGCTTTCTCGAAAACTATTAGGGGCAGATTAATCAAGGGTCGAAGTGAATTCGAGGGAATTTTTGAATTAAAAGAATTCGAAATTCAAAGTAATTTTTTGGATACTTTGACCATCGAATAGGATACTACGACTTCGAATTTACTTCGATTTGAAGTAAAAAATCTTCCACTATTAGACCATTCGATAATCAAAGTACTATCTCTTTAAAAAAACTTTGACCTCAATACTTCTCCAACTTAAACCTGCCGAAGTGCTATGTTAGTTTATGGGGACCTACCAGAGCATATTTCTAAGTTTTTGGGTTTCGAAGGAAAATCGTACGATCGTATGATAAAATCTTCGAATTGTACGATTCGAAGTACGATCGTACGACGATCAGAATACAATCGTACAATGAATAAAATCCTCTGACTTCGAATTCGAATGTCGGAGGATTCTATTCGTTGATCGAATTTCGAAGTATTTTCCACTTCAAAATTCGACCCTTGATAAATCTGCCCCTTAATGTCATAAAATGTATTAATAGATCAGAAAATAAAAAGCTTACATGAAAAAAAGCTGAATTATCCAAATAAATATACAAAGAGAAAATAAAAAAAACACCTTTTCACATTTCTAGAGATTCGTGAAAAAAAAGTAGACATTCGAATGTTAGCAAATAGGCCTCTAATAAAAAACGACACCAAGTAAAAGCTTTCAAGATCCCATAAAAGTCAATGGAAGCTGTGCTTATACTATTGGACCTTTCTTGGGCCTATTAGAGTCTTTCAGATTTTATTTTCGCTAGTAAATGTCTGATAAATTCTAGAGGTTTTGTATTTTTAGCACATCGTTCAGCTTTTTTAATTTTTTTGTTCTTATTTTTTATATTCAGATCTTTTAATAACTTTCATGGCATTTGTGGTTTTAGAGAATTAGAGTTTAATCACGGTTTCAAAATGCTCTGGTACTACTAAAATTATAAATGGGCCAATTGCTATTTTTATTTATCGTCCATATTGAAAATATTTCATGTTGTCAAAATACAGAAGCTATAGATTCTTAGTCATTTCAAATAGATTCAAAGCTTTATCATTTGGGATGTCTACATTCCGAAATGATTATATTCTACAAAGAAACACAAAAATACTATTTCAAACCATCACTGAAAGCTCCACATATACACAGTCTAGGATACTCATTCTAAACATGATGATACAGTGAACTGCTGTATTAGGCTGTTGACACTTATCTTATCTGCAATTTAACCTGTGTTGCTTATGGATTGTTTCATAACCGAAAATATTTTATTGCTAAATTACACTTTGTCAAGAGAGTCAGTGGATGTAGACATGTCAGGGAACTGTAACTCAGTCTGTTGTCAACATTGTGTACTGAAGCAATAATAATCATTCCATCCCACAATAATCTATCAAGCAAGAATGACTCACTGACTTCACATATTGCTTTGACCCAGGCACAACAGAGATATATGGGCTATATGCACTGATAGTGTTTAATATTATTTACAATGAGCATATTAGCTTTAATTTGAATGTATACTACAAATTACAATAAAATCATTTTTTTTTTCTATGTAGTCCAATAAATTATTGAGTGCTTTAAAAAGGGTACTCTTAATCATTTTAAGAACATTGTTCTTAAAACCTTTTAAATTTCTATACTGTAGTAATAAATAATATTATTCTGTGTTCTTCTGCTTATGGGGGTAACTGCATTTATAGACTAAGCCATTAGTCTTAGAGGTTTGATGAATTTCTAATGAATTTAAAAGCCTCTTAATGTTCATTATGGGCATTACGACTAACTGTGTTGTACTTAAAAACATTTCAGCAACACCATGAGATATATTTCTCACAATTTATACAGTCAGAAGTGGGAAAAGTTTGCCTTCCGGACTTTAACGCCATTATCATTCATTTTTCATTTATTTGTGGTTATATGTTAATGTATTCCTTTTATTTTGAGAAATGTCATGCAAATATACAGTATATTGCTTTCAGAAAATCTATTTTAATTGTGTCTAATGGGGAAAATTGTGGTTTTGGGTCAACCTGTTGCAGTTCTGATTCTAGAAAACTAATGTAGTAGCTTGTTGTATGAAAAGCTGATATCCACTTACTGATTATTATTTTGACTGAAAATCAGAACCAGACGCTGTAATTTATATACACTTCTTAGTTTTGTGTCATATATTGTGTCATATTGTATTTTGTGTCATATACCTGTGCAGTTCAGTTAGCAGTGATTTTTGCCTTATCTTTCACGAGAAATCAGTAAAGAGTTTCACAGGTATGGGACCTGTTATCTAGATCGCTCATGACCTCTGGTTTTTGGATCTCCATAACTTGAGTCCAGTGAATCTGTTGCATATCCAAACACATTAAAGTAAATTGGTGACAATATTTTACATGCATCAATTTTTCTTTCAGTTTTTTTTTACACTTTTCTTAGGGCTAAAGAGTAATGACACATGTGTTATTTAATTTAATGTGGGCAAAAAAACCCCATAAACATTTCATGCTAAAGTAAATCACAGTGGGTAAAATATACAAATCCCATAACTGTATTAAATTTTTTGGAGGTTTTTTTTGGTTAGAATAGATTACCCAACATTTCTTGGGGAATGGGTTGTCTCTGATATGATATGTGATATGTTGTCACTGGGCTACATACAGGGTCGGACTGGGGGGCCCGGGGCCCACCGGGACTGGTGTCCAGGGCCCCCCTCTGGCCCCCGCTACCTACTTGTTAGGTGAATCACCGCTCGGCATAATTGCCCAGGTGGCGCATTGCGCATGCGCAAACAGAAACACCGCTCGGCGCGCATGCGCAAACGGCGCTGCGATGCGCTGAAATTTTTTTTATTATTTTTTTAAAATAAGGGGGACTGGCCCGACGGGGGCCCACTAGGGTCGGGGCCCACCGGGTATTTTCCCGGTATCCCGCCGGGCCAGTCCGACACTGGCTACATATCAACCCATGTATCACTGTCCAAACAGGGAACCTAAGGTTACTCCATTTCTGGTTCTTGAATTCTTAAAGGCTGACACATTGAAAAAAACTATTTTTTTTACTGTTTTGTTAGTGGCTATGATACTGCTGCATTTGCTTATCATTAGATCTCTGAATAATCATACTGATATTTAGACAAGCCTTTATTGTGAGAAGCAGATATAATTACACAGTGGTGTGATGAACCAAGACACAAACTTTATTGTAACAGTCTTCAATACAGCACTGGAGCACTGGAAGCCCGACTTTCCAATATACAATATGTAGCTGTTTCAATGAGCCTTCTAGCCACTTTGCTTTCCCCTGCTTCTCTTTTGTGTACACTGTGCAAACGTCACCGGGACTGCCCCACTGCAGTCCACTTCCACTAATCTACACCTGAATGCTTCAGTCCCTCACTGGACAATTTCCCGGCCCACCCCCAAACACTAACTCTTCATTAAGGTCACAGATTGCCCTTGCCGACTACCTTCCAAAAATTCTCCTAACTTCTACCTAGTCCCAACAAGGCACAACCTTCCACCTTGTAGGGCTCAGAAGTTTTTCCTGCCTCTTGATGTTAACAGGTCAAAGAGGAAGTTCCTGGCTCCTGCGTTCCCTTATATAAGACCTTAAACCTTCCATTTATAAGACCCCTACCTTAAAGATCAACCTGAAGGGTTGGTTTCACCTACCCCAAACTAAATATAGCCTTAACTATTTATATTTGAAATAAATACAAGTTTACCATGTAGGTTATTGTTAAAACTTAACAAATAAGCAAATGAGTTTATATAGTTCCTTGATAGATTACTGGCATCTCTCCTGAAAGAGATACTGACACCAGAAAATAACCTTTTTTAACATCTACCATAACATTGTCTTTGACTGCTATTTATAATTTTGCCATAAAAAAAGTATTTGCCTAATGCTTTTACACTACCTTTCTTAACCCATGTTTCTCTATAAGGGGGCTGCCATATTTGTGCAGCAGGAGTCCATTAGCATTAAACTCTTAACTGACAGGTTAAAAAGGGACAGTCAGGTCGGCAAAACAGTCAGGTTTAGGAACTTCAAGTAGCAACTACTTACAATAGCAGAACTATCAGCTAATAACAATCAACTTGACCCATAGGTAACTTTTAATGTAGATTAATATTTTGAAAAGTATTTTTTTGTGTCACTATGACTTTAATGAGTTTGGAGGAGGGGACAATGGAGGAAAACATTTTCTTAGCATTACCTGAAGAATCTTGACTCCAAAAGCCTCCAGTGGCTTATCATGGTAAAGCATCATCCAAGAGAGCAGAGTTTACATCTGGGTCTTGACAGATTTGAAAAGCTTCTGCAGTGAAAAAAATGAATAGTGGTTATACAGTATGTTGCAACTCTAAATGTAATGCATACCAAGTCCTTGTAAAGCAAATATAAATGAATAGCCATGGACACAAGTGTACCTTGAAATACAGGTAGGCCTATTCAGATGCTATTAAAGTATGAAGAACAGTATGAAAAACACGAGCACAATCTAAATTAATTATTAGTATCTCTGCCATATCTAATGTGAATGGGGCAATACCAGTTTATCTATTTTATAACTTTTTAGGATTGGGTTCACTCATTGTTTAGATTTAACTTCCTACATTACGCTGTTTAGCACACAGATGAACAAATTGTTCACACTAACAATATAATATGGCCTCGCAGGGAGGGAGTTTTGGGAGCGGGTTGACCTCAATATGCTGTAATTTTTATGGTTACAAAATAAATACTGTACATTGTACAACAAATGAGGATTCAACCTGAGCAGTAGCTTAACCTATGACACATAACAGATGAAATTTTGTTCTAACCTGTATTTCTGCACAAACTTTTCTTTAGTATTGCTAAAAGAGAATGTTCTTTAGTAAACTATAAACTAAATAGAGGTACATGTATATCTACATGTGGTTCATTATCCATAGCAGGCCTGGAACACCACTATTCATAGTCCAGCACATTTTCTTAAGCATCAATGTATCATCATAGATTATAGATGATTATAGATTTATAGATATATAGATTTGATTACACTTTGAACTGCATTTAAAATGCCTTTTACAGTAAGGTCACATTACATTTGTTGATAAATGAGAAACATTAGCAATAGTAGATACATTTTACTTTTGATCTGCAACCTAAATAATAAGTGCAAACCTTGGAGTATGGAGTCATAGTTACAGTATATTGTGATATTATGCTTTTGCAGCTCTCTATTGTCTTGCAATCAGACTGGTACCAGTGGTCTCAGCAGAGAGATAGTACTGTGGGATGGTAACCTGGAGGCATGTATTACAAAGACAGTACTCTTTGTTTTATTATTAATAATATTTTGTCCCTCTTGGAGACAAGGTACATGCCAAACCCTTTGCAGTGTAGAGTTAGCAATAACATAGCAAAAAATTTAAAGGCTGAATTGGAAGAATTTCTATTTTATTTTTTGATATCCTATATGACTTCATAAGTGTGCAATCCTGTATAACTGAAACAATTTCGTTGCCTTTTTTAAAAAATGTATAATTAAGGATCCATCTTATACCAACCCAGTGAGCTAATATTATGAGACTGGCTAAAAGCAGAATGACATTTCTGAGAATTGGTGCACTCTGGTACAGTATTCGCTGCATATTATTCATTTGCCCTTCATTAGAATACTGAGCTACTTAATTTCCCGAAGCTGCATTAACCCAAGATCTCTAATAACAGCTATCAATGCCCTTTGGCTAGTTATGATAAGAAAGGGTATTGATTTTAACTGTATGGTGCTGGGCTTACTTAATTATAGAGTGGTTTACACAGACATCGATGGTTCTTCCAAGATTCTAGACATGTTTAACATATTTGGCTCTATTTGCCCTATTTTGAGTAACGATAAAATCACAGTTATTTGGAAAGCTTGTATTTCAGGCTCTAAAGTGAATTATTATTATAACGTAAACTTTTACATTTTTGACCAAATTCAATGGATGCCTGACTGGCTGCAAGTATAGCTGTGTGCACTGGTCACAATGCTTATTTTCTACTGTTTTGGAAACCAAGACTTAAATTTGTGCAAATATTGATATTTTGAATGCAAATATACTGTTCCTGGTATGTGTGTGTTTGTAAGTGGGTGTGGAGATTAAGTTGATTTAATAAGATTGAAAAAGAGGAGCAATTGTAGATTGTAACTAAGAATTAAATAATAATGTCTTCAACCAATTATTTAGTTGAAAAGCAAATCAGGCAAGCATTCATGCTCAATAATACAGCTGGGCTGGCAGACATCCCTCGTAGAAGGCTTCATTGGAAAGAAGCGTTTGCAAGCTGGGATCTCCCATCTATGCAATTAAAAGCAAAAAAGTCAAATTGGCGCTATATTCGAAGTGTTTGATTGTAGCTCCCACCAAACATATCCACCTTGCAGGACTAACACATCGCTTGAAAATGTATTCTGTGGGCAAGAACAAGAAAAGTCCTGGTGCAGAATATTCAGGTACACATGTGCTTTAGAAAAAAGAGGCTTAGCTTGGGGAGCACTCTATGGTGTGGTGTCATCAGGCACATGACACGTGTGCATGGTACCACATGATTTGGTGGACCAATGGGAATTCAGTTAAGAGGAAGTACCACATGAGGGGAGGCACTGTGTTTGTTTTTTAAGGGCAACCACATGGGAATGGCGCATATCCTCCTGAGGAAGCATGGCACACCACGTGAAACACAAACAGGAATTAATATTGTGGATTTGGACTGAACATTTGTTCAATGCTGTTTTAATTTTGAATCTTATTGTGAAGATTGAAGTAACTGTGTTGGGCCTATAGACCTCTTAAAACCTGGTGAGTAGGTATTCTCTCCAAAGAGGTTTCTTATTACATTTATTAGTGGGTTACCATAGTGACATGGTGGATGTGTTTTTTGCACTTTTTACTCAGCACATACTTATCTGGATATCGTGCACCAGGAGTTTTCTTGTTTGCGCTTCCCCTCAGAATACATTTTCAAGCCTAAAGGTTTAATAATTGTATAGTCTCCTGTTTCCACTTATTAATCAGCATTAGTGATATCTGTCCCAAAAGGCATTGACGCCAACGTTTGTTTTTTATTTGTACAAAATGCATTAGAATCAAGGGGCCTTTTGTGTGTCTTTGCACATGCATTGGAATCAAGGTGCGTTTTTGTTCCTTGTGCCAAAAATGCATTTGATTCAGTCTTCCGTAGAGTTTTTTTTTTGTTCCCTTAAAATGGATCATCAGAAGCCATCCATTTAGACTAGAGGAAAAGAACTTTCATTTGAAGCGGCGTAGGTGGTTATACACAGTGAGGACAGTGAGGTTGTGGAATACCCTGTTGGATGAGGTTGTGAAGGCTGATTCCTTTAATACCTTTAACAGGGGCTTGGATAATTTATTGGACAAGCATAATATTATGATACTAAAATCTACAATTAATATAGATATTAGTGTATATTGTTTATGTGAGGGTATGGAGGGGTCAGTGTGTGTATGTATGGATGTGGAGCTGTTGAACTTGATGGACTTTGGTATTTTTTCAACCCAACTTAACTATGTAACTATGTAATGGTATTTTTGTTTGTGTATGTGTACAAATGGTCATTGGCCTTTTCTCACAAAAAAAATGCATTTGGAGTCAGTGGGTGTTTATTTACAGCTAAATATTGCCACAGTGTTGGGATCACTATGGTGTGTCTAGTATAGCAGAATCTTGGTCAGTAAGACATTTTGCAATAAAGTATTCCGGGTTCTATGGTTATGAAAATGTCTAGAAGGAGGCATATGCAATCCTTTCTCCCTTCCTTCTCCTAACCAATTATAGCAATGGAAGAATTAGCAAATAGTGTACCATGTATTATTAGTTAAGCATACCCTGAAAGCTGTATTGCTGTGCATGTTGCCATTGTGTGAAGTAATGTATATTGATGGAAACTGCTAAAAAAAATCATGATGATGTAGTCACATGAATTTTTCAATAGCATGTCAATAAGATTGTTATTGGTTATTTTTTCCTTTTTAAATGATTTACGCATGATTAAAAAATCTCTTGGTCCAACAAAAACAAGATTTTCAGACTAGCTGTTTTTGGCAAAACCCTTAAAAATCTCTAGGTCCAACAAAAACAAGATTTTCAGACTAGCTGGTTTTGGCAAAACGCTTTTCTTGTATCTCAAGAGGTCCCCACTGCTCATTAGCTAATGTATCCTTCAAAGACAGTTTTTCCTCTCCCTGTTTTTGTTTTTGCAAGGATCAGTGAAGGTATTTGATACATTTCTTCTAGCTCTGAAATTGTAAAAAGCACTATGTCTGTGTACCTGATGTCTGATTACAAAGCAAAAACTACACAGTAATCACACTTTCTAGACATGACTACTCACCTCTTTTGTATTTAGGTTTTGGGTGACTATTTTGAAAAACTAAGTGGCCACAGATGTAAGAGATTTTGGAATTATCCATGTCTTATTGACAATGTAAATGTGTGCCAGTCTGTATCTATTAGAATTTGTAAAATTTTTCAGATTTGGAAAGTATTTTGTGATGTGTTTTAATGGCTATGCTTAGTTTCATATTCACTTTTATTTTTTATTAAAGACTGGAAAATGCTGATCAAATAGAAAATCAGATGCAACATGAGCACATACAAAGGTTAGTTTACTTCAAGACTTAAATTATTCCTTAACTGCTCTGTTTCATAGCAGAGGTAAGTGGAAATGTTACTTGCAGCAATATCAAATCTGTCTGTTTTACTAAAAGAAGCCATTTGCAAAATAAACACATTTCCGTGTCTGACATATTTATTTGTATAAGTTATGCAATGTTTGATTCATGCTATTTTGCTTTTTGAGCTCTTTGTTGGTCTTATTTTTCCCCAAAATCTTTTCAATTCTGTCATCAGTTTATAAGACCTGTTATTTAAAATCATAAAATGTCATACAAAGTTGAGCTTAAACACTTCTTGTAGTATGTGTTTTTTTTCAGTGTTCATTGTACAGTAAATGAGAACATGTAATATTTTCAGTTTCAATCTTGGAGGCTTTATTTAGGCTTGACAAGTACAGCTGTGGAATAAAAACAATATGAAAAATATAAGGGCTGGTATTTTATATACGGTAACAAGTGATGTGCGAGTCTCAAAAACTTGATTTGAGAGCTCCCAGGCATACCTGACCTCTCTGAAAATTATTACACTCTGGTGCTAAGGGAGATCAGAATCTACCTATAATAAAATTAAATAAATAAAGAACACAAAACTGGCACACAGAATTATAGTTCCATATGGTGATCCCCTGCATTTCTAGCGTGAAACAGGCTGTTTTGGGGGCATGCCATTTTGTCAGGTGTACACCTGAAAAACATTTCTACATTATCTGGTGAAAAATACAAGATAGCACTAAAAATTATCGTTTACGTGCACTGTATGTCTTCAAAAGCTTTCTTTGAAAATAGAAAAGTCTTAATTATTGTATTTAGCAAAAAAACAACAAAAGACCTGTTTTGTGTATTTGTCTTGTTTTGCTAGTCGTTACAGCTCAAGTACTTGTTTTTATAATTTTACAGATGTTGAAATGTTTTTTTTTTAATATAATTTAATTTGTTCCATCTGTGTAAAAATGTCAACTTGGAGTAGTTCAAAAATAGAATTTAATTTTATTTTGGCTGTTAATGAAAAAATGCAAAGAGCCTTTATTAAAACATGGAAGAACACAGATGTACTGGAAAGAATCATATTTATTTACACCATCTGTCAAAAGAGTGGATTTTGGTACTATTTAAATTAGTGAGTAAGTCTACTTTAACAGAGATATTGTCAATTTCTTTGAATTAATGATGCTAGACAAACTGTTTAGCAAAACTGGTGTTATTGCACAAGGCAATCAGAAAAAACTGATGTATTGGGTGTATGAAAATGAAAGACCAGATCACATAACTAGTAGAGCCAGTAAAGTCTTAAGCATCATTTCTGCTATTTTGCACAATACTGAGAGTCCAATAAACATTTCTGTATAGTAGACTTACAAATGATGAGATTATAATAAAAATACATCAGCTTGATGAATAGTGCTTGAACATGAACCTCGATATATACCATACAGCTGAGGGACTTCATCTTGTCATGAAAAAGTTCAGTGGGCCATTGGCACATGCTTTTAGGGAGTAACATGAGAGAAGAAGTAATTTTGACAACTAACTTTTATGCTCCACCATTTATTTGTAGGAAATCTCCCATTCAGTAATCCCTTTCAATATCACAAAGTCAATATTTCCAATATCTACATGTAACTTTCAACATCACAGGGACATGTGGTTAGAACTTCCTGTTGTAGAAAGCTTTGAGAGAAATTTAAGATCAACTTTTGACTGTGTAAATATCAGTTTGTGTGTATGGTACTGTGTACACAGTAAGCATTATTTCTTGTGTGATCACACCATGTAGATGGAAGAGACTTTATTAATGCACATTAAAAAGACACATATTGTTCATTATTAATTATGGGAAAAAAGTGTGATATCAGACATAATGTTCTAACAATATTTAAAAAGATCATTCTAAACATTTCAAGCCTAGTAAATGCAACAAGCAAAACATATAAACAAAAGGGAATTCTGGAAGATATTTTTGTCCAGTATCTCGCTCATCTTCCCTAAAGAGAGATAAGTCTTGCATTTGTATTTTGGCAGCATTTTTTTAGAGAGCCTCTGACAGATGTACGCAATTCCTTTTGTTTTAAGTAAGGCACTTACTGTACAAGTACATTCTGCTCACAAAAGACTAACAGCTTTTTTTTCTTTGCAATATTGAATTAATGATTGACTGCAACAGAAAATTAGGAATGTCTTGAAAACTCTTAACTAAAAGATCATATAGCTCAGCTATTAATCACAATAGCAGATGTGGTCATGCAACTCCAATGCTGGAGTTGTTGCATGAAACTGTGCTATTTATTAATTAAAGGCAGTTTCATCTAATCATCTAAAGCCATATCAATTTGTTCTGATGAAATAACCACAATGTGCTTAAGGACGCAGGGAAACTTCAAAAGTGGTGTTAGCTCCTGGGTTCCCAGTCTGTGTCGACTGACAGTACTTGCTCCTAAAGGATTGGATGCAGCATTTTATAATAAAGCACTGGAAATTATGACATCCATTTTGCTTTAACTCTAGTATATTCTGATTTAGCCTATTAACAATACAAAGTATACACAGTTCACTCACAGTAATACAAAGAAAGCACAATATTCCTTGAAGATTTTACTACCATAATATTCCCAAAAAACTCTTTATTCCTCTTGTGAAATCACAGCTATATCTTTCATGTTAGTCCACTAAAAAGACAAAATCCAGTTATTACCAATATGATGAGATGATTGCATTTCATATAGTTTAAAATTAAAGGACCCTTTAAGACATTTATCATTGACTTAAAGGTCTTTTAGATACAAGCAGAACGTGAACACTTTGATTTTTCTGGATTCTCTAAATATGTATGTTTTTCCTGTAACAACCACATTGGATCTAGTTCTTGAGAGGGCTCAGCACCATCTGTTTACTGTGTAGTTCAAACAAACTCACTTTAAATAAGTGGTCCTTCCCACTGAGCTTGCGTTATAATATACAAACTGATTATCCACATTTCAAGACACTGGTATATTGAATTTTTTGAAGAAGCCATGTCTAATCTTTAAAAGAGGTGCTTTTAGGAGTAAACATAAATCTGTTAGGATACTGGCATAGAATCTATCAAAACAACAAAATTAGAAAATGTTAGGGATAAAACTAATGCGTATGTAAATATTGGCACTTTAAAGAAAGCACACATCTTAGCTTGAATAGCCTTATAAAAATGTGCCTTCATGAGGTCAGGTTAGATTAATGGACTTTAAGGGGCCCATTCACTAAGTTCGAGTGAAGGAATAGAGGAAAAATTGTTTGAATTTAGAATCTTTTTTTCACTACTTCGACCATCGAATTGGCTACTTCGACCTTCGACTATGACCTTCGACTTTGAATCAAATGATTCAAACTAAAAATCATTCGACTATTTGATAATCCTAGTACTGTTTCTTTAAAAAGTTCTTCGACCCCCTAGTTCGCCACCTAAAACCTACCAAGGCCAATGTTAGCCTATGGGGAAGGTCCCCATAGGCTTGCTAGCAATTTTTTGATCGAAGGATAATCCTTCGATCACTGGATTAAAACCATTCGAACCGTTCGATTCGAAGGATTTAATCGAACGATTATTCCTTCGATCATTCGAACGAACGAATTGCGCAAAATCCTTCGACGATATTCAAAGTCGAAGGATTTTAATTCGGCAGTCGAATATCGAGGGTTAATTACCCCTCGATATTCGACCCTTGATACATCTGCCCCTAAGGGTGGTTTCTAATTATATAAAGTACTAGTCAAGTGCACCAGATCTCAGCCTAAAATAACTTTTTATAAAATTTGATATTTTGTAAAAAAAAAAAAAAAAAAAAGGCACAGTTCTTATTGTTTTTCTTTTCCCGGTTATTTATTATGATACAGAAGTATAAGTGCTTTAAAAAACAAAATGTATTTCACATAAAATCACAATATTTATCAAAATCAAATTTTTCTTTCGGCAGCCTGTTTTAGCTACATTCTCTACCACAATATTTATTTAGATAAACAAGCTGATGTCTCACTGGAAAGGTCAGAGTACAATTAAGGTAATACAGAGGACTTTAAAATGGGGGAGATTTTCCATAAAAGTAACCAATGAATTTTATTATTTTAAACAACTTAAAAATTTAACTTCCCACCAAATAAGGCATTTATGCTGTTGGCATGGAGCTTCTGGTATACGGCTACATGATATGTACACCACGGAGCACATTTACATAGCTCGAGTGAAGGATTAGAATGAAAAATACTTTGAATTTCGAAGTATTTTTTTGGCAACTTCGACCATCGAATTGGCTACTTCGACCTTCAACTACGACTACGAATCAAACTATTCGAACTAAAAATCGTTTGACTATTCAACCATTTGATAGTTGAAGTACTGTCTCTTTAAAAAAAACTTTGACCACCTACTTTGCCACCTAAAACCTACCGAGCACCAATGTTAGCCTATGGGGAAGGTCCCCATAGGCTTACCTAGTAATTTCTGATCGAAGGAAAATAGTTCAATTGATGGATTAAAATCCTTCGAATCGTTCAATTCGAAGGATTTAATTGTTCCTCTGATCGTTCCTCTGATCGTTCAATTGAACGAATTGCGATAAATCCTTGTATTTCGATATTCAAAGTCGAAGGATTTAACTTAGATGATATTCGACCCATAGTAAATGTGCCCCCACCTGTCCTCCCACATGTTTGAACACAAGCACAAGGTTAAAAACAGCTGCTTGAAATAAAGGGCAAGCTTCTGCTACTAATAGCCACAATCTAAAGTCACCTGCATGTTGTTGTGCTCTGTAAAGACACCTGATATTATACCAATAGCGATCTCTTAAACAAGTACTTCATTTCTCTAAACTGTTGTTGTCTGGCCTAGTGCTACCAGTCACGTTCAGCTGCCTCTTAACACTCTCTAGAGACACCAGCAATTATAACAGTAGCATTCTCTTAAACGAGTGCACAATTTCAATTAACTGTTATATTATAACATATACTGTATATCAATACACTTACACATAGATCTATGGTACATTAATTTTAATGATTAGGATACAAATCAGCCAGATAATATCTGTTGGTGGACTGTAAATGGTACTTTTTAGTTAAACAACACTGTCACGGTCAGCACCCTACACCAGAACAGATGCCAAGCACCCTGGTCACGGCTAGACTTCACCAGTTAAGTGACCGCCTTTGGCGTCGGGAGGAGCCCTCGGCTTACTCAGATGCCACCTGGACTTAACGAGAGGTGCAAGGCATAAGTTCTGGCAGGCAATGGGGCACAACTGTTTACAAGGATACTAGAAGATAGGAAGCCACCAGGAACAGGCAGGCTGGGCCAGCACCAGCAGTGAGAATAGTCAGACAGGCCAAAATCAGGATGGAGAGCATAGAATCTTCGATAGACAGGCTAGGTTTCAGGATAGGAGAGAACAACGAAGTTTCAGTCAGGCAAGGGTCAAACACAGTAGATCAGGACAGGAATCAATGTAATAACACCCAGGAACAAGCAAAGTGAACCTAACAATGGGCAAGGTCCTTTGATCCAATTGGGCTTTAAATACCTTTAAATCTCGCGCCAATTACACGCTGGCGTAATGACGCCAGCGCGACTGCGCCTATAAATGATGAACGTGCGCGCACCCTAGAGGAAGCCGGTACAGGAGGAAGAGGGAGCTGCGCAGCGGGCGTCCACGCCGAAGGAGCGGCGGTGGACCCCGCTGCCCACTAGACCACCAGGGTAAGTCCTGACAGACACATTCCACAAAAGGCAATGTCAAAAATCTTATATTTTTAAGAAACTATTAAACAAGCAGTTGTAGCATTTTAGAGAAACTACAGTACAGATGCAGCCACTTTGGTTTGTCTGTTTGACACAGAATAACTAAACACAGATATCCCATTTATCTCATTTAACACAGAAAACTGTGACACAACATCCCATCTAATTAAAGCATTCACCATTGTGAACAATGGTGCTTTGGTATGCTAATGAAAAGGTTAAATGCATTAAATGAGTTAAGATAACTTTAGATAACACAGTTTCTTCAATTAACTCTTAGTCATGACGCATTTAACTCACAAATCCAAGTGGCTTCATCTGTATATCAGTGCAGAGCATGTGTGTACCTTATTACTGTGCAAAACCATGTCATTTCACTTGCCCATTCACTTTAATGCAATTTGGCAAAAGTTCACAGTTTCTGTGAATTTTGATGTCGTTTTGTGAATTCCGCAAAGTGATATTATTAAAGGATTAACAAATTATAGAATGACCAAAAAAACTCTGTGATGCCAAGCATTCTGAATATCAAAAACAAGTATTAAATACAGTATATTTTGTAATGTTGTCCAAATTCCAATATTATAGAATTTACAAACCCAACATTTCAAAACAATGCCCATGCAATGTGGTGAAGAATTTATTTAGACACTGATGTGAATTTAAAAAGTATACATTTCACATTTCCTTTAGCATGAATTTTAAAATGCAGCCTTGCACTGGGAGTTGCTGTCAGTTTATGGTTAACGGTTTTCCTGATATGGTTGACTACACTGCACAAGAAATGCATATTTAAAGTTTTTATTTTTTTTATTTTTAAAGAAGCATGTGCGGCTCTTGTCTGTGCCATGTTAGAAATAATACTAAAACTTGGGAGTGTATTCATTCACTTCAAGGGAATGAAATACAAATATTTTATTTTATATAAGAGCAGGAGTTAAATAGGTGTTATTCATTGCAGACAAAATGGACCTCAGCATCATGCCTAAAAAAAATGAATTGTAGCTCAGGCAATGACAGGTATAAAAGATTTCAAGACATTTGGGAAAACTTTGCCATTTCTATGCCGTTTTGGCCCTAAGAATGACTTTTAACTTGATGCCTGTTCTGTTACTTAGCAACAAAATACTCCGAAAATAAACTGCTAAAATGTAAACAAATTAAAGCAGATTAATTAAAAATGTTGAGCTCCTCAATGTATTGCATTTTAATAGCATATGTTATCAGAAAAAAAATCCAAGTTTTGCTGTTGATACTTTTCAAGAGAACCTATAAACTAAAGCTCACCTACTGGGCCTTTAAAGCACATAAAAGACAGTTTTCAAATCTCACCTTCAAACCAGTTTTTCCCTTATTGGAGCTCTCTAATGTGGTACAGGATTTCTCTATTGTCTTATGAAAAACCAGGAAAGTGGTTCCTCAAGAAGCACTTTGGGAAAATGGAATCCCTCCCCTTATTTTTATGCAAAATGCAGGTCCTTGGAACGAAATCAAAGTTTCTCTTTTGGATGAACTCCTCAATTCCAGTTTCTGCTTATGAAACATCTTCCCTGGATTTGCATATATTGATCACAAAAAAACGACATTGCACTTCAGAGTCAATAACGGCAAAAACAGATTTCAGTCAGCTTCTGAGCAAAAGCTACCCTGGCTGTGCTTTTAAAAGTAATGCAGCTTTAGTCAATCAGGTGTTCTAATAAGATTTAAAAATTAATAATAATAATAATAACACTAAATACATAAGAAACACAGAAGCAAAATATTGTTTTTATTACCAGAATTTCTTCCAGCTGTTTTGCATTGAAATGTCAACACAGGAAACATCTTCTCAACCTAGTGTGCTGCTTGTGTCATCAAACTCTTTCAAGGTAAGTCATAACCTAGTGGCAAATTTACTTAAGGGTAAAGTGGCTAACGCTAGCAAAAATTCGCCAGCGTGATGTCATTTTGCTACTTCGCCGATTTACTAACGCATGCTGGCATAAATTCGCTAGCGAAGTGGACCTACTCTAGCGCTACTTCGCACCCTTACCCCAGCCGAAGTTGCGCTATGGCGAAGGTACGTAACTATGCTAATTCACTAACTTGCGGATTTTACTGAACGTTACCTCTTGCGCCAGACTTGCTTTCGCCACCTCAGACCAGGTGAAGTGCAATAGAGTAGAAAGGACTTGCTTCAAACAAATTGAAATTTTTGAAAAGTCCCAAAAAACGCTGGCGTCTTTTACTTTGTTAAGGGTGATAGGCTGAGCCCACTGTATAGTTTAGGTGATGGCACCTAAACTATACAGTGGGCTCATGTATAGGGCAAAATAACAACTCTATTTTATTTTATGAAGCTTTCCCAGGCTTGTGTAGTGTAATGTATTTGCTGCTACACATACGTCCATTGTACTTTAACTTGGCGCCGTATGCAAATTAGGCGTCGCTATCGTAACTTCGCTTTGTTGATAAATTAACGCTAGCGCAACTTCGCTACATTTCGCCTCCCTGGGCGCAACTTCGGATTTTAGTGAATTTGAGCAACCCTGGCAAAACTACGCCTGGAGAAGTGCGGCAAACCCGTTGCTAGCGCATTTTTCAGAGCTTAGTGAATTTGCCCCTTAGTGATGAATTTACTCTTTATACTTTGGTTGGCTTAAATTGTTCCTCAAGTCTGTATTAGGGCTTTGCAAGAAAGAGTCATAAAACTAAAACCATAAAATATACCATTTGATACTTTCAGACAGAATTATTATTACACCCAATTCATTTCCGTTTTTTTTAAACATTGTTCAGAAATAGAATAAAAATTGCACAGATAAAGACTAGTCCAATGTTACGAGGTTACAACAAGTGTATATAATGCAATTAATTATACTGTGTCATTTTTTATAATTACATTTGAATCAACAAAAACAATTTATAATATAAAACAAAACAAACACCTGGGCATATCCAATAGCATTGTAATATGATTATGCATCTATTGCTCCCTCTTGACGTGAAGGACAGCATTCTGTTTTGATTAGAACATACTATATACAGTGGTACTATGGCGTTGATCGACTTTGGATATCATATTTTTAGTTTTATTTGACATTTCATCTACGGGGTGTTTGGGTACATTCAAGGTTTGATATTTTAAGAACATGCATAGGTAATACACTTTTTAAGATCATATTTGTCTTATCCTAGTTTAAATTTAAGATTTGTCTTTTTTTGTGATGATGTGATGCCTGGGGATGTTGCTAACATATAACAAATTTTTTTTTGTATGGAATGGATATCAGGTATTCTTTATCCCTTTCTGAACTAAAGATCAGTTACAGACCCCATTCCGTTTTCCTAGTTTTCCAAGCTGATGTGCATTGCAGTACAATTAAAACCATATTGCAGTAGAGCAGGCACTCAGAAAGCAGTCTTCCACACAGACGTGTAAAAGAGATTATAGTTTATTTGGTTATCTAAGGCACAGCATTAAGAGTTTCATATCTCACAGACACTTAATCCTATACATTACAGTGCAATGCCTGGGTGCTGGGATCCAGTGTACAGATACATCCTATATTATATAAATGCCCCTGGAGCAGCACACTGCCCATGCACTAAATTCCAGACCTGCAAAAGAGGCAGAGACAGCTTAATTAAACATCCCCATTAGCAACACACAAAAGTATTTTATCCCAAAATAATACAATACCAAATATTGCGAAATTAAAAGCAATGGAGTGGCATCCCACTCTCACTGCAACATTGCGCTCTATATTGTTTTGCTGTCTATATTCTTTTAACAGGTCTAAGTCTAAGCAGGGCAGCCATCAGAAATCGCAGGGCCCCATACGAAAAAAAATTCCTGGGGCCCCTGGGCTGTGCCCACCACAAGCTCCACCTACAGGTCCACCCCCCATCACACACTAAAAAAAAAATATTGGTGGCTATGGTTCCCACATGTTAATAAAAAAGTATTGAAGAAGTATTGAGAAGTTCAAACTTCAGCTATCCAAGCAGCTCACTCAGGACTTAAACTCAGTGACCTATAAGGGGAAGTAATGGACAGAAAATACCTCCCCTTGTGCTCCCGTCCTGCCTTCCCGAAGTCAGCAGCTCTCAGAAAGCAGGGGGCCCGGCTAATCAAGAAAGTGCAGTGTGACCAGACCGCCCTTACCCTAGGGCCCCCTACAACTCTCCCCCCTGTCCCCCCCTGATGGCTGCCCTGGGTCTAAGTCTCCAGTGTTGCGGTAAGATGAGAGTGGGATGCCAATCCATTGCTTTTAATTAGGCAATATTTTGCATGGAATTATTTGGGGGGAAAAATGTATGTTGGGGATAGGGGATGTTTAATTAAGCTGTCATACAAATAAAATAAGTTGGTTTTATTCTTAAAAGTATTAGTATTATACTACTAAAAAAATATATTATGAAAACAATGTATTTACACGAAGCAGGGTTTATGAGCTGTTTTAGACCTACTGTACATTGCTCAGGGAGTACAGTTTTCCATGAATGACAGATAAAAGGCTATTGGGAGAATTTGATAAAAGTTGGTAACAGAAAAAATATTTGTAATGTGAAAAGTTATGCCTTAATGCAAACACATTTTCCTTTGCACACATTTAATATAGCTTTAGCGAACCTGGAAACTGTTTAGCAACCTCTTCTTCTGCAAGAGCTTTGCGAACTTTATAGTTTGTGACACAGTGAATGTTATAACATTTCTTACTGTAAAAATTATGTTTGCTCCAAAAGATTACAAAATCTTCAAAAACTTCTTAAGTGCGCAAAATTTAAATTTGCAATGCAATAACAGTTTAAGGAAGAATATTACATTACAAAATGCAAATTTCTATTCGTTTTTTTACATTCCCCCATATGTGTTATAAGTATTATTTTATTATATTTTATTTTATATTTTATAATATTTTGATATAGTCAATAATTATTTTAACAGAATAAAGTAATTTATTAAATGTGAAAATTTAAAGAGAAATCACATAGCATGTTACACATATATCTATTTTATTTTATTTTTTCTGCTAGAAAAACAGAGTACAAAAGTAAGCTAAGCTGTGAAGTTTTGTGCATGTCTGTGTATGCTCACTTGATTATTATCTTTAGCTCCAAGGGCAGTCCAAATATATACTAATATGATTCAAATATGATTCATAAGAATGTTTCTTTTACCATAGATGTATATAAACTATCGACCACCATTGTCATTGAATTTATTAAAAGATCTGAATATAAAAAGTGCAACCAAAAAAATACCTCAACAGCTTCTAAAAAAATTTCAGACAATTCCTAGCGAAAAAAATCTGAAAACCCTCTAAGAGTCTAAATAGATTAAAAGCAGTCCAATAAGATCAGCTCCCATTGACTTCTAATGGACCTCAACAACTTTTACTTGAAGTCTTACCTTAGAGGTTTTTGTAGTTTTTACACTTACTAAATCTCAATCTTTTTAGAGCTTTTAAGAAATATAGAAAAATCACAGATTTTGTAGAAAAAAAAAATCACAATTTAATTGTTAGTAAATGGGCCCCTAAGAAAATTTAGTAAAACATGGCCATTTTTTGATCTGGTGAATGTGACATTACTTTCTACTTCTACTTTCTACTTTCTAACCATTTCTACCTTCTTTTTCAAATGAAACAATTTTGCTTTTTAAGTTCCTGGAATTATTCAAAATTTCACAGATTTGTCCAATTAAATTTGAAATATCTGTTAGTGTCTGCAGTCCATGCTTATTTTAGTTTTATTTATTTGTTCTGTAACAGAAAATGGAATCCCATTTAGAACTAAAAGTGCCCATTGTATAAGGCAATTCAGATCTAATTTCAATATTATACAAAAAGACATTTCACTAATATCCCTTTTCATGTGAATGTATTAAATGCACAAATACATTTTTGAAAAAAGATTTTAACAATTTACAAATATAAGCCCTTGTGTAAGAATAGCAGTTTTATACATTCTTTTGTTTTAAGACAGCATTAAAATTGGCCTATGTACCAACGCAAATCCTTGCTATTTTCAGACCTCTTTTACTAGTGAAATGAAAGCTCTAGCAAGCATACAGTAGATAGCAGGGTCACCTAGTACACATCTGTTTTTTATACTTCTATTCTTTACTGAATCATGAAAATAGAGAAGGAATGAAATTTTACAATTATACTGTATGTTTCACAAATTAAACATTTGAAGATCCAAAATAACTAGCCCTTATATATAAATATGAGTTTTTAAAATTGAAGCGGTTTCAGATGCATGACAAGGGTACTCCTCAATTTGACCCTTCACCTAGAGCCATCCCACTGAACCCCATTATTACATACCTTAATGAAACCAGGAGGACAGAGGTGGGTGTAAAATGGCCACAGCATTTATTCACATTTTATCCACTAAATAGGACCTTGCCAGCTTAACCCGAGGCAATATTCTAAAGCCTGAATTGAACAAGAGATTGTTACTATGCTCCAGCTATTACCTGGATCAAGAATTTGACATCATTCATTTAACATAAATTAATACAATCCAGACTCTCACAATTAAACTGTACAAAGAAACAAAAAACACAAAGTAACAGTACAGTCAAGAAAAATATCCATGTTCCATTAATAGATAATATGAAAAGCTAAAGAAGAAAATTCCTGACATTTTGCAAAATATGGAAAATGGGGGAGGGTGGGTGGAATGTTTCTACCTGCTCAGATGATAAGGAAGTGAACTGCTTCTTCCCCTGACATCACATCCCTTTCTGACACCACCCTGGGCCCGGCCATCTCCTGTTTTAATTCATTCCTTCTCACCTAAACACAGCTACATGTAATTCTATCTCTAACCTAGACCAGTATAATTTGGCTGCTGGTTAGTGATGGGTGAATTTATCCTGTTTTGCTTTGCCGAAAAAAATTTGGCGAAAAATTAGCGAAATGCATTGAAGTCAATGGGCGTCAACATAATTTTGAATAATTTTATGTGCGTCAATTTTTATGTGTGCAACTATTCTGATGTGCACCCAAATATTTTTGACCTGGCGGATTTTTCTACAGCCAAATTTTTGGGTAGTTTGCCAGCATGAAAATCGGAAATTTGCAGCGAATTCGCACCTGTCGAATCAGTATTGCTGGTCATTTGGATTCCTAGTCATGCAGCCCCTGTCCTTATACCTCCAGGTCTTTCTTGAACTGTTCTTTAAAAAAAAAACAGATTCTTAACTAACTGCCAGCTGATTTCTTATTACTCACATTAACGCAATGCTTTAAAAAAATTGTGTTTTCATTGACTTCATCCTATTTTCCACTAATAAAGTAGGGTGACCTTTTGAAATAAGTATTTAGATCTACATGTATGGTGGAAGGCCCCTAAACTGGACAATAATAGGGTCAGTATTATACAGTATTTCAAGCAGTGTCTCCAATTGTGGTGCAAGCACACTGCATTGTGGGTAAGAATCATTTGAAATTCAAAATACTCTGTGGCTTAGTTTTCCTCTGTTTGTTTCTTTATCTTGCTTTATTGATCAAACTGTCAAAAAAACCTATTAAATAATAAAACAGATTACAACAGGGATTTTCAGCTCCATGCTACAGGACTGCATTTAAGCTTAGTTTTAAAAATAGCCTTTGTTTTGGAGAAGTGAGTCAGTCTTTCACTCCCTAGTCCCCAATAAAGACCTTATTACCTAGCACATAGATGGGAGAATGTAATAAAATGCGGTAAAGGAAAAAATATTCTCAATGTGTAAAGTTATGCGCAAATTTAATATACCTTTTGCAAACTCGGAAACTGTTTAGTGACCACTTCTGACAGTGGAAGAAGATTTGTGAATTTTATAGTTTGCGCCAGTGCGCAGTGAATGTAATAAAACATTTAACTGAAAAAGTTATGTTTGCTCCAAAAGATTACGACACCTTCAACCACTTCTTAAAAGTGGGCCATGTGCAAAGTAATAACAGTTTAAAGAAGAGTATTACATTGTGAAATGTAAATTTAAATTTTTATTTGTGCAAATTGTTTTGCTCTTTGCCACTTTTATTTCATTCCCCTAATAGTTTTTAAATAATGCCTACTATTGTCAATGAGATGTCCATTTAAGCAAGTATTGTATAAAGTATTTAATGTGTCAATAGCTTTGCAATAGATTAGTTAAGAAACCCTTACTGATATCATAAACAGAAATATCATTTTAAAAGAAAAATAATAATATGTTGCAATAATAATTTATATTGAAATGTAATTAAACTCTGTTTTCCTGATGTTTTATTTCTTCATTAGAACTGGAAATATTTGAAATGTAGGAGTATATTATGGATTGCTTATCTTAATGGCATTGTATGTGTGTAAATCACTTAGTTCTAAATGTTCTTCTGTTTTCCTCACAATTTGTTGTGCTAATGCCTCAGCCTTTGCCACCATATATTATTTGTTTTGTAAATATAGGTGTACACTTGACCTGGCAATGACTTGATCATGTTGAATGAATTTCTCTTCATTATTGTATTTGCTACGTTCAGTTTACATATTCCAACTCAGATTTCATGAAAGAGACACCTTTTATCATCAAGCTAAATAAGACTCTATGGGGGTTATGTAATAAAAGGCACTAAGTTTGCCCAGGGGCAGTAACTCATTGCAACCAATCAGCAGGCAGCATTTACTGGTCACCTGTTTAAAAGCAAACATCGTATTGGTTGCTATGGGTTACTGCTCCTGGGCAAATTTAGTACTTTTATTATATATGGGGGTATGTCCCATATTTAATAAACATCACTAAGTTTGCCCGGGTGCAGGAACCCATTGCAATTAATTATTGGCCACCCCCTGAGCCATAGGATATACATCATTATCTTCTTACCACTTTCAGGTCCTGAATTCCCTTTGCTAAGTGAAAGGGTATTGGAGATTTACCTCTCATGGCAGTGCCTCCACCTACTGGGATCTGGGAACACACCTTTGGTTGGCTCCATTAGGAAAAACAATAATAAAACACACCAAGTGCTGTAAAACACATAACGTTATGTAGAAAATGCAATGTAAATATGCAAGTACATATTATTGATCCACTACCCTGAGGATTTTTGCAGTCCCATCCTGGCACCTCCTTGCCAGGCAAAGTCCCACACTCCACTCCTGGTGAACAAAGAAAGTCTCAGTCCCTTTTCCCCAAAGAGCTCTTAACTTTCCCCAGGTCACACTACCTACCGAAATACTTCTTTGGCTGGACAGAGGTAGTTGATCCCACATGACAGGCACAAGAACAACACCTTTATCTTTAACAAGAACACATGCTGGATCCTTTCACTACCCTCCCACAGGCAAACTCACCCGGGGGCTCACACAGAGCTGGAACAGGCACCCACAGCGATGACATCCTTCAGCCAAACACACAAAGCTTGAATCTTTATGGCACACTCCCAACACCACCCACAGTCTTCAGAAAACCCTCTCTCTTATCCAGTGCTGCATCTCTCTATAGTCCCAGGGCCTGGTGAGCATCAGCACCCTGGTAAGGGAACAAATCACAACTCCATTCTCCATGAAAGTTAAAGCAGCAATGAATCTGTGAGCACATGGCTGTATTTGTATCCAACAGTTGCACAGCAGCCAACACTTATGGCAAACTCCAGTATCTGCCAGAACACACTGCACAGGGGCAAGGGCTCCTTCCTTCTACCTTCAATTTATATTCCAACACGTAGATGGTCAGGCAGGGAATGTCCCACCATGTGGTACTTTTT
Organism: Xenopus laevis; assembly: GCF_017654675.1. Lineage (NCBI taxonomy): Eukaryota > Metazoa > Chordata > Amphibia > Anura > Pipidae > Xenopus > Xenopus laevis. The sequence continues at coordinate 112,600,810 of NC_054372.1, read as the reverse complement.
AAAGAAACATAAGGAATTAAACCTATGGATCCCTACAGCTACAGTGGCCAGCTCATTGGTTGCTAAACTGTAGGTCATTAGACCAGTAGCAAACTTGCACCTTTTATTACATTTGCTGATAAGTTTGTTGTTCCCTACCAGGCATTAAGTAGAAAGATCAAGGGCAACTTGTACCTCTTAAGCAACGCATGTGGAAGGAAGAGGATGTCCATAGATATACAGTAACTATCACTTTTCACAACATTTTGCAGAGTAAATGAAAACAAACACAATAAATGACAAATGTAAACATCTGATACTCATTATTACACATGCAGAGTTCAATCAGACAATATGGAAAGGGCCCTTTGTGCTAGAACTTACAAACTTAAAATGAAGGTGAGTAAGATATAATGTGAAGATGGCCACTGGTGTGGTAAAGATCCAGTCTATTTAATTGTGTAGTGAAAATTGTATAACCAGTAGGAAGTGTGTAGGAGAAGAGTTGGGAGAAAGGAAATGTGGCTTCTTTGTTAAGGGTTAACAGGTAGCTAGTTCAGGGCATGGAAAAGAAAAGCAAAAGCTTTGATTGTGAAATAACTACTAAGCCAGAAATGTGGTATTTATTGGTATTTGTTAAAGCATATTGGATAGGATCATTTTTGTTTCATACATGTTAAATATGGGCAGTAAAATTACATAAACAAAGAATTTTACACACTTGAATTGTGTCTGGAATCCACCGCAATCCACAAAGTCGATTAAAACATCTTGCTTTATTTCACCTTCATAAAAGCACACATTCCTTGGCTACATTTACAGTGAAAAAACTGCCAACGCGTTTCGTGACCTCGTCACTTCTTCAGGGCATTACACACTATACAAATCAACATAGCTTTATACATAATGACAAACTTCTGTTCACATCTCTTAAAGCTATACAATCATAAATAAAAACAATTTCTTTTCTATAAAAACAATTTAGTGTTATTAAATACTATTTAACACCAAGCTATTTCAGTGATAGATAAATCTAAACTTAGACTATTCAACCCATTCATAGTTATTAAGTCTGTGTGTGTCTTCTCCCATTCACTTCTAGAGGATCTATTTCTGCTTATTATTCTTATTATTATTTTCATTTCTTATTATCAGAGAGATCCTTCTAAATTCCCTTGGAATATATTCCATATCTTTCTACTAATTTTCTATAAAATATTTTATTTCCCATTCCTTATTTAAACCTGCTGGATGCTCTGTTTGCAATAAGAACATCCACCAGGCTTCTCGTTTGTTCAAATATTTTTCTATATCTCCCTTTCTCTTTCCTAACTTCACATGTTCCAAGCCTTGAAACGATATGCATTTTTCATTGCCACTATGTTTACTCAAAATATGATCTGCTATTGATGAGGACGTATCTTCTCTTCCAACACTGGCTATGTGCTCCAATACATGATCCTTCATTCTCCTTGATGTCCTCCCTACGTATTGTAATCCACATATACACGTCGCCAAATATACAACATTCATTGTTTTACAATTTACATATGTCCTACACTTATATTCTTTACCTGTTGTCGTGCTCTTAACTGACTTGGACACATTCATAAATTTGCATGCCTTACATACTTTGGCTCCACATTTATATGTTCCATTGAAATCTAGCCATCTTTTTGTTTTGTTTTTGTTTGGAAAATAATTGATTTGGACCCCCACATGCAGACTGGTAAATTATGGTTTTCTTATAGAAGAAGTAAAACAATAGTGAACTGTGTGTCACCAAGTATGTTGCCAGAAAAATTGAAAACAAAAAGATGGCTAGATTTCAATGGAACATATAAATGTGGAGCCAAAGTATGTAAGGCATGCAAATTTATGAATGTGTCCAAGTCAGTTAAGAGCACGACAACAGGTAAAGAATATAAGTTCCTCGACTCATGCTGGTTTACGAGTGTATAAACAAAGACTTTGCAGTAAAAAAAGACCTTAGCAAGACCTAAATGAATGCTTTACACATGCTTGGTGAGTAGAGGTAGATATAATCATCATACGTAGACTTGAGCAAATTTTTTTGCCTGATACAGATTTGCAGTGAAATTCACTGTTGCATGTGTGGCTACGTATTTCACAAATCTGCACTAGAGTTTCATCACTAGAATTTTTTCTGTATATATAAAAAATTTTTTTTAATGCAGTTAAAGAAAAAAATTGCCATTGATTCCAATGCTTTTGGCATGTGAAAAAAACTTAAGAAAATGCCTACTGACTTCAATGCTCTGGGCATAAGACAAAATTCCCATTTACTCCAATGCATTTGGCACACATTAAATACTTATATAAACACCCATTGACTTTGCTCATCACTAACCATGCATATAAATCTACTGAAGCTGATCATCTAGCCAAAGCTGGTTGAGTAGATTAAGCATTTAGCATGACTGGAAATGTAAAGTAATGTAATAAATCTCAAGTTTTTCCACGTCTAATAACCAACCTCAGCCAGTGAATGCTATCTGAAGTGCTAGTTGCTATCAGTTACTAGATCATGTTTTACATCCATAATGTAAGAGTTAATTAATGAATGAATGGATGGATGGATAAAATTGAATTTTTTGAAATAACAATTATAATTACATCATCAATATAATCAGTTAGCCAAACTGGATTCCGTATCTAACATAATAACCAGAATACTACTTACTGCTTTGCAGCTCTCTTGGTTTCCAGTGACTCCTCTCTTGGTTCCTCAGTGACTTGAGGGGGCACATCGGTCTGACCTGCATGCTAAGGACCAATTGCAAACTCACTGAACAGTTATGTCCCATGTTGCCCCTTTAAAGTCGCTGACTAACTCAGAGTTAGAGAGCTAGAAAGCAGAAAATTGTGTTCTGGTCTGTTTTGCTAGACATCCACTCACTCCATGTTGTACTGTGCAATGCTATTAATAATACTAATACTTGTCTTCTATATTGAAGCACAATTTATTGTCTGTCTAACCATATCTGTGTCTGTCTGCCTGTCTGTTTTTGGCTGTGATTTTTTTCAAAATTTATTTGGACCTTAACCTGCAATTTTTATTTTGTCTGTATTATAGACACATTTACACAAACACACATAAACATCTAAAACAGGGGATTAAGGAAAACTAGAATCACAAAATAGTGAAAAAAAACATTAAACATACTATGTGTTTTATCGCTACCATCTAAAAAACTATAAAATTCCTAACATTTCGACCTTGGGGTCAAAATTAAACTTTGATCACAGAATGGAGAGTAGAACTTTGCAGCAGCTCTTATGTATTTTTCATGAAACAGATAAAGAAGAGCACAGATCTCTTCTACATTCAGCTAAGGCTTTTTCAAATGTGTGTCCCTAATGTCTGTAAGAAATGTGAGTTTATATTTCTACATAAAAATGTAAATAGAAGACTGTATACAACCTCACTTCAGTGGGATGCTCTTTCTATCTACTGTATTCAGAGCATTTTTGAACAAAATTTAAAAGGAAAGGGAAATATTTTATGAACAGTGGTATTGAATTATGCAATTTACACTCTAAAATACAAATAATATGTTTACTGTTTTCATGGTTTTAAAGTTTTAATATTCAATTTAAATTCTAATTTCTAACACTTCATATTAACTTGTGCTGAAGGGTGATTAAATCATTATTTTCTTATCATAACATGATGGCCAGGTGTTTTAATTACAGATTACATTTTCATAGTTTTATTGTTTTATTTATCTGTGAATCTAATAAGAAGAAACAACCAGAATAAATTATTGCTCTTGGGGGGCAGGGCACCTCTCACTGTATTGATTTGTCTGTATGTTAATTATTATATATCATTATGTATACAGCAATGATTTTTTTGGCTCTTTATAAATAAATGTAGCAGTCATTTTATTAATTTGACTTCTTAAACCTTTGGTGCAGACAGGAATCTCAAATTTCTATTTTCAGCCTATAGTATGTCTTTCCATGTGTAAATAATTTCCTGAAAGAACCAGTTAGGGAGCAGAATTCTGTTCTTAGAAAATGCCAACACTGTCTAAAACCATCATAAAAACCCAAAGCAGAATTCCCACAAGATGTCAGTTGGGCTTTGTAACAAGGCTGCTTGTGTCTGGCAGACCCATTACAGGAAAGGGTATGGGAACAACCTTCACTGGATGAAGCAAGCACTTTACCAAATGCTGCAATGAACCAGTAGATCCATTACAAACACAACCCTACTTCAGAAGATACTCTCTAATCCTCACACACATACAGATGAAGTCACTTGGAATTGTGTGTTAAATGCTTCATGACTCAGGGTTAATTGAAGAAACTGTGTTATCTGAAGTCATCTTAACTCATTTAATGCATTTAACCTTTTCATTAGCATACCAAAGCACCATTGTTCACAATGGTGAATGCTTTAATTTGATGGGATGTTGTGACACAGTTTTCTGTGTTAAATGAGATAAATGGGATATCTGTGTTTAGTCATTCTGTGTCAAACAGACAAACCAAAAGTGGCTACATCTCATAAAACCTCCAGGACCTCATGTGTGTGTAAATGCACTGACAGAGTGACATTAGGCATTAAGGGTGTCTCCTATCCCAATTCCCAAAGCTTTCCCCATTCTCCTCTGTGGTGTCCAACATACAGGCTCTACTCCAAGACACTCGCATCTTACTGGGACTACAGACAGTCCTTTCTGGCTACCCTAAGTATCTCTCACTCCTAAAACAAGCTCCTAACAATTTACTATCGGTTTACTAGCCCGTATCCTAGCCAAGTATCCAGTCTCCCACCTTGGTCTGGCTTTTATCGCATTCAGTCCTCTCTGTCTGATGTTCGAGAAGGAAGTGCTTAGCTACTGAACAATATATAGGTTCCTAAGGGAATATTCCTGCAGGCCAACCCTAAGGGTTGGTGCCACCTGCTGGCTGCACTGAATATTGCTTCTAACTATTTTTACTGTGTATGATATAAATCTTAAATTTCCTCTGTAAGATATGTGGTTAAAAAGACCATGATATTGTGTGTATTTCACCAGTATTTGGCTGGTGAATATAAACCTCAGATATGTGTATTGTTGTAGCAAGCATGGCTATAATTTGTTTACTGGATTAGAAAAGATGGATAATGGGTCCCTGGAGTGAATGGAAGAGAGCAGGGAAGGCTTCATAATAGAGGTACAGTTGTTAGCTAATTATGCTATAGTTAAAAGGAGGTGTGTGCTACCCTTAGAGCTTCCTCCTTGAGACCTCCTTGAGTGGAGGCGGGTGAAGGGCTGTGAGAAACTCCTTGAGTGGAGGAAGGTGATTTGTGTGTAGCTGGGAAAGAGATTTTAATTCCCCTGAGTTGGAGAGAGCTCCAAAAGGGCTGGAGAGAGGAAGAGAGAAACCCCTCCCAGGAGACAAGAGTGTCTAGAGTGAACCCCAAAGATGATTCTGGGATTTGTGTACATCCATGCCTGTGAGTACTGGAAACATGAGTCTGGGTAAACACCAGTGAGGGTGTTAGCGCGGAACTGCTATTCCCTGTGTGAAGCAAATGTACTGAAGAATTGTATGTGCCAGCCTCCAGCAGACTCATTAGATAGACTCCTCCACATGGTTAATCTATTTGGGAAATTCTCTGGGTTGCTTATAAACTGGGAAAAATCCTAAATATTTCCTCTGGATAATGAAGCCCCACATTATCAACTACCTGGCCAGCCTCCGCAATGGGTAACCCACCTTCAATACCTGGGAATCTCCTTTACCAAAAACCATCGTCATTATTTGCAAGATAATTTGAACCCCGTACATAGTAAAATAGCCAGTCAAATAAAGGCATGGAGCTCACTTCAATTAACACCACCAGGTAAAGTTGCTATTTGTAAAATGATCTTCCTGCCGCAGGTACTGTATATATTTGCAAACTCCCCAATCGACATACCAAAAAAGGTGTTTACCCAGCTAGACTCAGACACTAAGACATTTGTATGGGCAGGGAAGCAAAGTAGACTTGCATATTCAGTCCTACAACTCCCAAATTTGCAGGTTGGGATGGCCCCCCCAGACTGGAGATCCTATTATAATATATATAATATGTAGCATCACAATTGCAGCACCTTCTGCCATGGACTAAACGAGATGAAACAGATTCCTCTTACACTATACTTAGCATGTGCTGGGGTAACTAAGCAGTGCCACCACTGATATACTTAGAAAATGTAAAGAATTTTGTATGTCCACTCTTTTTCGGGTGTGGGAGATAGCATTGAAACTTACCCAATATCAGGGAATTTCCCCAAACACTCCACTATGGGAGAACGAGGGGACCACTCAATTTAAAAACACAGACCTGCAAAACTTCTGGCAGCCAGTGGGAAAACAAGTAATGTCATCTGCCTGGTGCAGATTTTTCCATCTGAAATGGAGCTGCTCTGTAATTGCCTCATTTTGGGCAGAGGTGTGTGAAATACTTACCCAAATCACTAATATACGAATTCCAGTGTCCTCCAAGATTTGCCTGTTGGGTATCATTGTGCATCTTACCAAATCACATTATATATTATCATCTTTGAGGGAATCGCTATTTTTGGCACTAAAATGCATAGTACTTAGATGGCTGTCAGGAGACCCTCCTATTGTACAAATGTGGAAAACACTTTTGCAGGAACACATCACACCCGATTAGTATTTATACAAAGGAATGCGCAAAATAAGTTTGATCTGGTGTGGCAAGGGTGGGCAGAAGCTCTAAAGCCAGAAGTTAACTCTCCCCGAGAAGTTGAAATGCATAACTTGTCATTGTGTACCGGCCTGTTGGTGTAAAGCTGTTCAAACCATGATGTAGATAAAACTGTATCTCCACCAACCTTTATTTTACCATTTCTTTATGATTTCACATTTGCAAATGTTTTCTACTTTTTATTTGTTGTTGTCTGGTTGTAAAAAGTTGAAAAGGTGGTGTCAGTCTCCATTCCTGTGCTGAAAACAATGCCATGGCTATGGTCTCTGCTACCTGAAGGTCACACCTCCTTACAACTTGTTCAATTTATTTTAATACAATGGAGGTAGTTTGCAAAGAAACGAATATAGGAGTTTGATTTTGGCATTACTTAACCATACGGCTTGTGACCTCATGCTAATATTAGCTTGGACCTGAAACACATTTTAATATACCAACAAATACAAACACATTTCTTACCAATAAACAAATACAAACTTGAACATGAATACATTGTCTAAAACCACATCATGAAAAACTATCCATTGACTGCAATGCATTTTACTAATGTTAGAGACTCAAAAAGTAACAGATTATCAAGTGTTCTGTGTTACTAATAGTTTTTGCTCATGTGGTATTTTTCAAACAAGATAGTATTTAAATATATTGCAAAACAAAATATTTAAGTGGAGAGTCCATATTTTTCTCAGCATACTTTTTTAGAGCATTAACAGGTGTTTATTGCATGTTATAGTCACAGATGTTCCAGGGGAATTGAAAACTGCTGTCACGAAAACATGCGCCAATAATAAAGATAATTGAATAGTGATGAGTGAATTTGTGATATTTCGATCCACCAAAAAATTCGCAAAACTGCTAAAAGATTCATGAAATGGCGAAAAGTTTGCGAAACACTTTTTTTTGACAAGCTTCAATTTATTTTGACAAGGTTTCGTTTTTTTTTTGACGAGCGTTAATTCATTTTTCTTATGTTATTTTTTGACGTGCAAAACGAAATGGCATATTTTTGCCGAAGTTTCACTAAACTTTTTGCGCAGGCCGAAACTGACCATGGCAACATTTTCCATTCATCACTACAATTGAATAGTTGTGAAGAATTGCTCATTGTATAACATACTAAATGTTAATTTAAAGGTGAACTACCCCTTAAATCTTTTTGTGAACCTTTACAGAAAACTAGTGAGTGCAATGGGACAGCCTTAGAACTTGTTGATTCTCCTCTTGCAGTGTGTTGTTATAGGTGAAGAATTCCCCAAAATTTGGTTATATAAACTTTCAGTGATATGTAAATCTGCCTAAGATCCACTGTCCCTTTTCAAATATTATGCAATTCATTTGTAGTTTTGTCTAAATAGATTTAACAGGACATTTAAGGCAGTGTTTGTTCAGTATACTCTGAAACAGGTAAGCAAATACAGAGAGTTGCAAACTTTTATAGACTTTTCTTGTTGTTTTTAACTTCATACTTTTTTTTGCATAAGTAGTTTTAATGGAATTTTACCTGCCTGATGAATACAGTTAATTAAAGTTCCACAGAAAGGAAAGTTTGTTTCCCAGAAAAAAGACTTGATTGTTAAAATATTATACGTGTTTCCTCTTACATGCACTACACTGGTTTTGTTTAGATCCATTATCACCAGCAATTAGTTATTTAACTTACGGTAAACTATTTATAGAGTTATATAGATGTTTTCATTTAAAGATAAAATTCATAGACATGTCTCTGACAGGCTGAGATTTATAGAAGCACAAGTAAGTTACTGTATACATGCCATTTTGCCATTTGGGACCTCTTATGAGAAAACTATTTATTTGTCTAATATACTAAAGGGCTAAGTGACATAAAATTCCTATTTTGACATTCAATTTAAATATTGCAGGCTATAATTCATTTAAATTGGGCTCAGAGCTCTGTTTTTTTTGTAATTCACCCCAAACCTTATATTTTACTTTAGGTTATGCAGATGACTGCCTTATGTCCAGAAATGTTATATTATCATGATGAATTTCACTGAGTTCTCTTTGGTTCTAGTCCAGGTGTTTTGACAGCTTAGTATACAGTGTGCATCTCCATCCTCTCTGTAGGTAGAGGCGGGCTTATACTTATTGGTGGATATAGTGACATAGTGTTGCTCTCAAATGACAACTATGCAAGTGAAAGTCAAGTCTTTGCTGAGGAACAGCAGAGCATAGAAGTGGTCTCATACGGAATCAGCATATTGCCTTTGGTTAGGCTGGCAAGATCCTATTTATTTGATAAAATGTGAATAAACGCTGTGGCCATTTTACTCCATTTTAGTCTCCTGGTATTTCAGTAAGGAAAGTGAAACCCAGGACAGAGCATGCTGGCAAAGGGTGCATGACAGGGGCTGGACAAAGCTGCCGGGCAGCGGATTAGTAATGGGTTAGTGACGTAGTTGGGGGGGGGTGGAGTTTTAAAGGAATGTATAGCACTAACTGCTAAGGAGGGCATCCATTTTGGAAGAAGAAAAGGAGTCCCACCCTCCCTCCCTTGTATTAACCCTTTGTGCTAGTTGTCACAATTGTGGCCTGGGTTAGTGGGGCACAGGATAAGTTGATGTGGAATGGTGAGTATTGGGCTGACTAACCAAGAGGTGATGAGAGGGAATAGCCCGTTCTCACAGCCGGGTGGCGGGTCCCTGGCAATGGGGAGAGTTAATTAAGTGGAGTTTTTTTTACCAAGTTCCAAGTTGGTTAATGGAACTTGGTTGGTGGTGTTCCTCTCTAAGAGCGGTGGTCTCTGGGAGGGTATGTTGTATTGGTGGTAGCATGCAATCCTGCGTACCCATCATGCTAGAAGGCACAAGCATCTGGTGGCTTGTACGATTGCATGCACCTAATTGGGCCCATTGCCAGGGGCCTTGCAGAGGATTAAAAAGTTAATGGTACATCACTGTTCATATATGTATGTTTATAATGTTGTTAATATAACTGTTATTGATATATGTGTTATCTATTGTTATCTTTTGTGCAATAAAGCTGTGGACAAAAAGACTCAACAAATATAATGCATGGTGAATAAATTGGTTATTCCGAGGCCAGATTGGGGGAAAGCGGCAAGCATTTGTCTCTGCTCATGTCATGTAACAATGGGGTTCAGTAGGATGGATTAAGGCAAAGGGTAAGGAGTCCCATTGTCAATTTGCCATCTTTCACATTGGTAGTTATTTTAATTAATAGTGTAAGATTAAGAACAGCAAACTTTAGAGAGCAATAAAAAAATATTTCTGACCTCTGTTACAGTAGACCTAACAGCAATGTCATGTGCTGAATAGTTTTGTAAAATACATTGTATGACCTCAGCATTTGTATTTTATTTTTTAACAGTCACAGAATCCATATCTACATACCCAAGAGGCTCAACAAATGTTATTGGTTATCTATTGCAAGTAAGGGATATATTAGTTCAAGTACAACATTCTTTTTTTTATACAGAATAAAACATTTTACATTTTTTGAATAATTTCCTTAAATCGGACGATATTTAAAATAACATTACCATATTTCTTTACATAGGCCTATATGGAAAAAAGAAGTCCATATTTCAGAAGTTTCTCATATAGATACCATTATTGTTACTGCAGGTGTAGCACTATGGTTTCACTTTTACTAGATTTCATAGAAAGGTAGGGCTCATCCATTTTACTGGTAACACCTGGCACAATAATGCCACTTTACACAAGATCCTGCAGACTATTAACCCAAAAACTTGTGGAAACTTTTCACACTGGGGCAAAAATGTATTTTCTTCTGACTATCACTGTATTGTATTGCATTTGTTCACTGCTACTGAATAAGTATTCTTGGCACTTAATAAATAAATGATAATAATCAGCGATGAACACTTCTAGTGGATTTAACTGATTTATAGCTTCTTGTGCATCTGTTTAAAGCACTGAATATATTTGCATATTATTAGAGCATTTTCAGTCCTGTTTCCATTTCTTGTAGATACAACAGTATATATATATATATATATATATATATATATATACACAACATTGCTGTTTAATGGTCTATATTATTAGCATGACATTTTAAATCTTTAATGCTATCTTCATTTACCTAATGGATTGTGCAAGTAAGATTTTAATGACTCAGGCTTGTTTTCATCCCTTATGTGTCAGTATATTGTTATAATGAAAGTCTGTCCTTTTCTTTAGCATTTTTCAGACGTGTGCTGAATTCCCATAAATTTTGATTATTGTTATTACATTTATTTACTGAATGGTAACATATTGTATTCTGCATAACTATATACTAGAGACTACTGTAGATAAACTGCAAATTATAAAGTATTAACAAACAGCAAACCAAAACAGTAAGCAATAAGGGCCAAGAGTGGAAATGTTTACAAATTAAGGTAGCAGACACAAGGCACAAGCATGTTTAAGGGGCAGATTCACTAAGGGTCGAATTTCGAAGTTAAAAATACTTCGAAATTCGACCCTCGAATTGAAATCCTTCGACTTCGAATATCGAAGTCGAAGGATTTAGCGCTAATCCTGCGATCGATCGATCGAAGGATTTTTCGTTCGATCGAACGATTACATCGTTCGAATCGAACGATTCGAACGATTTTAATTCAACGATCGAAGGAAAATCCTTCGATCAAAAAAAGATTAGCAAACCTATGGGGACCTTCCCCATAGGCTAACATTGACTTCGGTAGGTTTTACCTGCCGAAGTAGGGGGTCGAAGTTTTTTTTAAAGGGCAAGTACTTCGACTATCGAATGGTCGAATAGTCGAACGATTTTTCGTTCGATTCGTTCGATTTCGTTCGAATTCGAACGAATTTAACCAATTCGATGGTCGAAGTACCAAAAAAATACTTCGAAATTCGAAGTATTTTTCATTCGAATCCTTCACTCGAGCTTAGTGAATCGGCCCCTTAGTGTCACAAAATGTAAAATAAAGATGAGCATGCTGTATTTTATATCATTTACTTACTATACATTCCAAGAAGTCTAGCAAAGTTGTCACATAAACTATCTTGGGTCTTATTGTTCTATTTTTCATGTGCCAGTGGCACTGCACATGCTCGTTGTACTCTGGGCTGCTGCTGACAAGATAAGCTCTGTCCAATTTCTTACTTGACAAAAAGAGTAAGTTCCCAATAGCAAAACAATTGCTGAAAAGAAAAAAGTCATTTGAGTCCAGATGCCAGTTTCTTCATAAAAGCCACAAATGGTTGCAGCCACCTCAGGAAGCAAGCCAATCCTCAGTCATCTAGAACATGCATAAAAATAGAGGGGGAGCCAGCCCATAATGCGTGCCATTCAATAAATAATGTATTTAAAAGTTTTGAAAAAGTTTTAAAGTGTATGAGTACAAAATCTCATCAAACAATTCCAGAGGTACAGTATACACAAAGTTTGATCCCCCAATGCAGGAGTACAGTTCACAGATGGATTAGCCTAATGGCTACCAACACGTTTCAATGGAACTCGGCCCTACTTCATAACCATTAGGCTTTACCATCTATGCACTAGGGGGGATTGAACTTTTGGTATACTTCTGTAATTGTTTGATGAGCTTTTGTAAATGCATTTTAAATACTTTTGAATAAACTATTGAATTGTACACACTATGGGCAAAAACCCTCTATTGTTATATAAAAGCTAAGCTCAAAATATTGTATTTGCCTAAATCTGCCTAAGAAGGAGCCACTGTGCTAAGGTACACTATGGGGCCGATTCATCAAGAGTCGAATATCGAGGGTTAATTAACCCTCGATATTCGACTGGGAACTAAAATCGTTCGACTTCGAATATCGAAGTCGAACGATTTTGCGCAAATCCTGCGATCGATCCATCGAAGGATTTTTCGTTCGAACGAACGATTAAATCCTTCGAATCGAACGATTCGAAGGATTTTAATCCAACGATCGAAGGAAAATCCTTCGATCAAAAAATCACAGGCAACATTGACTTCGGTAGGTTTTATCTACCGAAGTAGGTGGTCGAAGTATTTTTTAAAGAGACAGTACTTTGATTATCGAATGGTCGAATAGTCGAACGATTTTTACTTCGAATCGTTCGAATCGTTCGAATTCGATCGAATTCGATCGAATTTAACCAATTCGATGGTCGAAGTACCCAAAAAATACTTCGAAATTCGAAGTTTTTTACATTCGAATTCTTCACTCGAATTTTGTAAATCTGCCCCATTTATATGTTCTAGTGTACTCGCCACAACATCACAGGAATACAAATACTGGTTATACAGTAGCAAGTAAGCACTGGTGGGTGATTTTTGTGATTGGGGAAGCTAAACACATGGCATGTCATAAAAGAAAGCGCAATTACTAGGCTAGCAGTTATGTCCCTGATAGCTAAAGCTCTAACAATACATATTTGTGACAGGTAGGTGAGTACAGGACATTATTCAACAAAAAGCACTGGACATAGTCACCACAAGCACAGAGCGGGGACTGCCCACTCACCCCATGTAGTGAGAGACATAGTGATGTGGCACTACAGTGACATAATAAACAGTGAAAGACTATGGATACTGACCCTCCAGGAGCATTATACACAATATGAGACAGTATTTAATGCACAGAACGGGTGGATTTGACACTTGGGAAAAAAACTGAATCCCTGGTCAAAGTAAGAAAGTACCTGTAATGCATTTGCTGCATTTATTGCACACAGTGTCACTCATTTACTTTTAAACATAGAACAGACTGCAGGTTGATATGTTTAGCTTGCCTGAATGCAGCATGGATGCTCAAAATCCAATGCATTTTGTCAATTACTAATGCAATATGTTATTTATATACTGTTGGTGTTCAGTTTTAAATAGTCATGGGGGGATTTATTCATGGCGAATTCCCACGATTTGCCGCCGGTGAATACATTTGCGAAACTGACGCAAAAATTAGCCAGCAGAAATTCGCTGGCGTAAAAAACAGACGCCGGCACCGTTTTGCAAATTTTTCAGTTTCGCGAATTTCCGGGGAAATTCACATATTTTTCGGCGAAGTGAAACGCCCCAAATTCGCCCCTCACTAGTTTTAAATAGTGATGGCGAATTTATTCGACAGGCGCAAATTTACGGCAAATTTCCACGGTTTCGACACCGGTGACAATTTAGATGACACTTTGACGCCAGCACCAATTTTGACTCGGACGATTTGTCGCCAGCGTCAAAATTCGCGTTTCACAAATTTTTCATCCGTTTCACGAATTTCGCTGGAAATTTGCGAATTTCGTGGTGAAGCAAAATGGGACAAATTCACCCATCACTAGTATTAAAGCTTTTTTTTTAATTATTACATGACTGCAACACTTTAAGATTGATGGTAAGTTATATACTGAAAGTTTTCTATGGTATTTAAGCATTTGTTTTATCTGCATAAATATTTGCCTTAATATATATATTTTATATGATATATTTACTGAGGGATCAGTCAGTTAAGAGCATTTCTGAAATCACAATTAACATTTTAGTTTTTTTTAGCAGTTTATACAGAACATGTTTGTTAGTGCAGTGTGATGAATTAGATCAATAAATGAAGTAATTACAGAGCACTTCAATCAATTCCTGGGCAAAGCAGCTTCTGTCAAGGCTCTCCTTTAGCATTTACTTATTAGTGAACTTTCTGACACATCACCTCCTGTAGACAAAGTGGAACATTAGGGTCTGATCTACAGTTACATTCCACAACTGCTATATGCTGAGACATAAGGACATTTGCAGTTTATATATTGATATCACATATACCAAAGCCAATTATATTAATATTTTACAACTTTCCATACAATCCTGTCCGAATTAGTTGATTCCGATATCAAAGATATATATTTATATTAGTTGTATGATATATCATCACTTCATTTATAATTGTAGCCAGTATTTAGGGGCAGATTTACATAGGGTCGAATATCGAGGGTTAATTAACCCTCGATATTGGACTGCCGAATGTAAATACTTCGTCTTCGAATATCGAAGTCGAAGGATTTAGCGCTATTCCTACGATTGAAGGAATAATCGTTCAACCAAACGATTAAATCCTTCGAATTGAACGATTCGAAGGATTTTAATCCATCGATCGAAGGATTTTCCTTCGATCAGAAAATTGTTAGGAAGCCTATGGGGACCTTCCCCATAGACTAACATTGGCCTCTGTAGGTTTTAGGTGGCGAACTAGGGGGGGGTCGAAATTTTTTTTAAAGAGACAGTACTTCGACTATCGAATGGTCGAATAGTCGAACGATTTTTAGTTTGAATCGTTTGATTCAAAGTCGAAGTCGAAGGTCGAGGTAGCCTATTTGATGATCGAAGTAGCCATATTCAACCATTCGAAATTCGAAGTATTTTTTCTTCTATTCCTTCACTCGAGCTAAGTAAATGGGCCCCTAAATGTCTGTAGCTTTGTGGGGGTTTTGTAATTTGGCTTAAGGATTATTCAAAAGGAAATTTTAAAGGGAAACACCTTTAATGGCAGTGTTGCTTACCACAGGTGATGTCTTACTACACCTCCAGCATTTTTCACTATATCATAATGATTTAAAGCATGATGGGAAGTGTGGTCCATGGTCGGAAGCCCAAAAGAATATATATGTAAGTCTCCATGAATGTTTACATATATTCAACATAAAACTATTAAAATCAGGGAAATTAAAGTACAGATGTAGGCACATGGTGTTGCAGTATACCACCCAGTCTAACCAAAATAAAGGACTTAATAGCAATCATCTATGGCTTTATTTATAGCTTTAACTAAATTACCAGCATCTGCACTAACTAACTAATGTGAATTATGTTTCATGGTATACCGCCACTTTCCATATCAGAACTCATGATACTGCATTTTTTTGCCAGGGTAGTGATCCTATCAGAAAGTCAAGTGCTTGTGAGGCTAGCACTTTATAGTAAACATCATTAATTATCCTTCAATCCTTATAATAGTCTGCTACTCAAATCAGTGCTTGGTTGCCAGCTTCAGGGTTAACAATCAAAGAGGAGAAAAAAACCCCACAACAAAATAAAGTAAAACATTTAAATTAAAATTAAACTTCTTGCAGAACATCATTGTGTGTAATTAAAGCTAGTATCTTGGCTCATTTACCTGTATTATGCATATTTACTATTTTATTATTCTTCAGAAATACTGGGTGTACAATAAAATAAGTTTTGTTTTCTAATTGCTACATACAACATGTGGCATAACTCAGAATTCTTGGGAAGCTTTTGCCACTTCATCTCTATGATTATCGCTCTTCCTAAGCCTAGTTAAAATACTAAAATATATATTGTTTCTAGCATTTACCTAACATAACTTCAAGGACAATTAATGCTAGTTAGAAAACCAAACTAGAGTAGTAGAGAAAATGCTTAAAGATAACGGAACAGTAAAAAAAAACCACTTCATTGAATGCTTTTTCGTTATCTGAAAATAATATACTGTAACTCAAAAACAGTTTAAGTGGTTTATAAAACTGTTGAAATCCTATTTAAGGTAATATATGAAAGTGTGTGCAGCATAAGTTGTTATTGTAGAAGATTGTTATTTCATTGGCTTTATCGTTATGTGGGTGTTGATAAAAGCAAAGATTATCAGCATTACTGAAGGCAGATTAAACATGTTAAAGGTTATTTTTCTAGACATGCTGTAGTAACAATGCAAAGAAACGATTGCAGCAAGGACAGATGTAGCCACAGTACAAGATTTGTGGCTATGGCAAGCAATCTGTGTTTTAAAGTCTTATTTCAGACTTACTACATCAGACCTATGCTGACAAGAAACGTCTTCACCTTCAAAATGATATTGATATGTAATGGGGCAGATTTATCAGATATAGAACTGATACATTTATCAGTGCAGATAATGTCAGTTTGGCAGATTGTGTTTGCTTTCAGTGAAGTTTTTCAGTAAATAAGAGAGCCAGTCTGGGATATGAGTTAAGAATTTATATATCACTTGGGGTGGGTGCAAAACAACTCATTTGAGGATTGTAGTGCAGTCATAGGAAAAAACCTAGTGCAGTATCCTGTGCTGTGCCAAATAACTTAACTTTAAAATATAGTACATTATCATACAAAAATCCCAGAAGATAGTTTGGGGTTACTCGGATGCCTGGTCTTCCTCAACCCCACTATGGGGTAATAACCACCTTCCTCACTTTCACTCTATACCAGATATCCCTAGATGGGTCCAGTTGGGTATACAAACTGATAGCTGATATATATGCAAATACAACATGCTTATTGGTACAATTCCCCACTAGAACCATAACCCTGATGGAAACAACACTTGAAGTGTACTTGCATAGATAAGACCTGGCCAAACCTCTGCCCTGGCTTTACATTATACCGAACTTACCACAGAGGGCCCGGCGCCTTTAAAAAAGGCTAGGATGAAGTGGCAAAGGGATATTCCTGAGTTAGATGAGGAATTGTGGAAGGATGCTCTTAAGTTGGTCCCAGAAATTACTATTTCTATGAAGGATAGGTATGTACAAATAAAAATCCTAAACAGGGCATACTTAACCCTATACCATTTAGCAAAAATCTATGGGAATGTGTCAGATCAATGTCCCAGATGTAGACTTGAGGTGGGGGTCTCTGTTCCATGTGTTTTGGACTTGACCGTTGATACAGAGATTCTGGAGTAATTTTCTCCAATACATACATGAAAAACTCGCTCTCCCTAATATTCACTCCCCAGAGCTATGCCTGCTAGGTTTATCAGGTGAACTACAGCTCCAGGCTTATTCCAGAACAAACTGTTTGCAGCTGCTATACTATGAAAAAAATGCAATCTTAATGTCTTGGAAGCCTCTGGATCCCTGCAGCTCTGGTTGAAATTGATAAATTACTCCCTCCCACAACAAAAACTTACGTAATTAGCGAGAGGTTGCCCAGAGAAATTTGAAGCCATTTGGGGAACTTGGCTCCAGCTACAAAATATATAATGCTGAGTGTTACCATGTTATGGAATAACTGATACCCTTGCCTCTTTACCTTATCTCCAATTTTTTTTCTATCTTTTCTTCTCTGTCCCTCTTCTTATTGTTAACCTTTTGATTTGTGTTTTGAAATTGGAATAATAATAAAAAAAATACATTATGATGTATTCACTCTTTTGATCTAGAGGAAGGCAAAAAACCAGCCTGAAACCAATGCCAATAATGTCTCAAGAAGGAAAAAATTCCTTCCTGAACCCTAAAGGCAATTGGAAATATTCCCTGGATCTGGCTGCTGGTCATTCGGATCCCTTGGCGTGCAGCCCCTGCACTTATAGCTCCAGGGCTTTTCCTTTCCTGGTTCATCAATTTAATTAAGCAAACAAAGTTTTATAAAACTTTGTTATTCTACTTTGTGTGACAGTTGGGAACAGGGGAAAGTGGTTCCTGTATTCTCAGCTTTTCTATCCCCAGCCTGAAGAACATAAGATGATACTGAATACATTTCAGATTTACTTTTATTTTTATGAACTTTCCCTTAAAGGGGAGTCAGCCTTTGTAGCGAAAAGGAATGCTTTCCATGAGCATGATATTAATTATTCATTGAAAGCTAAGAAGCAATTTGTGCACCTACAGCATGTCTGCTTTGTACTGTTGCTAAGAATTTAATGGGATTTTTTAAGCATTATGATAATTTCTCTTGAAGTCTGTGTAACTTGCATTTAGAGAGGAAGCCTACATAATAGAAGTCTCAGCCAATAACTCAATAAACAAAGAAGTAGAAAATATTAATTTCTGTCAAGCCTTTGTTAGTATTGCATGTCATGTGAAAACAATCAGCTGTCTTTGGATTTCTGTAAGAATTACACTTCTTCAACTGTCTGTTCAATTATAGTTTTGTTTTTGTCTAGAGATGAGCAAATTTGTGAAATTAAATTTTCATCCTGAATACTACCTACTCAAACCACCAACAAACTCTCCATGAAAAAGTCAGAAATCAACTACGGTAGGATGGTAGCGAAAGGTTTAGAAGTAATTTTTAGTTCCTTAAAGGAAAACTATACCCCTAAACAATGTAGGTCTCTATAAAAACAATAAAATAGCTCATATGTAAAGCCCTACTTCATCTAAATAAACAATATGCATAATAATATACACTATAATATATAGTAGTATGTGCCATTGGTTAATCATAAATAAAACATTCAGGGGGTTATTTGTAAAATTTAAAAAAATGTCTTTTTTGCTGAAACCACCAAATTTCTGCAGACTTGTTTACCGTGTTTATCAACAAATTTTCACAAATATAATTTGGTGCAGAAAAAAACTTGATAAAATTGTAAAAAAAAAAATTGAATCATACTTCTTTTAGGAAAATCACGAAATCGTCAGATTATTGTATGAAACCCAGCACAGATCAGGATATCTTCTGATTGTTACCAGGACATCTGCCACTGACGTCTACATGGCCTAGGCAGGTTTGATAGGGCGTACTTTTTGAAGGTGACCCACCACTTAAAAGATGGGTGTTTTTAAGAGACATTTTCACTGAGATGTTTCATTACATACACAGCTTGCCAAAGCAAACCATAATAACCACACAGTTTTTACTTTTGGTAGCTGAAGTGCTACATGTTAACAAACATGAGTATATAGTGAATAAAGTACCCCCTATTGTAAAATATAAGGATATTATAAGTCACAGAGGAGTTCCATGACCATATAAAAGTACGAGGTTCTCACTAACATTCTTAGGTACCTAACTGCCTCACTATTTCCTTAGGGGCTCTATCCTAACTTTTCACCTCCTTAAAAACGTCAACATTGATTAAAACTCACTACCCTGTAGTATCAGCGGGTGGTGACTAACACTGTTATTCTCTGTATTCATTAATTTTGCCAACAAAAATGAGGCAGGTCACAAATAAAGAGTTGCCCAAGCCTAGCAACATGCTAGGCTAACTGACTTTGCCCCATTGCACCCAATATGTTTATAACCCGCCTGCCATTCCTATCTATTGCTAGGTATTGTGGAATGGGCAATAGCCAAACAATATTGAGACCCAAATGTGTAACACAGTTCTTTTCTGACAGAGAATGTAGTCCCCCACCTGCATATTGTTAAAACACAAACACAGGACTAGCCTGACTCATTTCTCTTTGAGGTCTTCACAGGAAGGAAAGGTAAACTCAGAAAACAAAGTGGGGGAGGCATTCTAGACAATGAAGTAGCTGAGAGAGCTGTATTTGAGCTGCTTGTAATACAGAATTTACCTAAGCTGGAATTCAGTGATAAAGTTATGTTATTCTGGGGACTGTTTTGAGTAATTTTAGAGATAGAAAAAAAGGTTTACTTTCACCCATTACATATCCAGGAGAGGAGACAATATGGGCACAACAAAAAAATTTTGATGCCCATAGACTTTAATGGGTGTTGGCGACAAATTTTTAGTGAAACGAAATGGGTCAAATTCGCCCATCCCTAGTAGTAGGCTTTTATTTTCTTATTTGCATCAAGTGGAATACAGTGGGAAAAAATACATACCATTTTATGTATATGTAATCCCCTACCCTACTATTTAATCTTTTTAATAGGGCCAATGGTGCTGACAAGACAGGTCAAATTTATTGTGATGGGTATTTCCCCATTTATAATCAAATAAATGAAGTAAACCCCTACGCAATAATACTGAGATTATGTGCCGTATTTGTTATGCTGGAAATGTGCTAGAATATATTCCTGACAAAGTTAATACCAGAGTGTAGTATACTTATGTTGCTTCATACTGGCCCTATTGTATACGTATAATTCTCTACCATACATTACAGTCAATTACTAGTGATGAGCTAAATTTTTTACACTGAGTTTCACCTCAGAAATGATGCCCATAGACTCCAATGGGTGAAGAAAATTGACATGCTGCATCGCACAACAAAATAAAATTGACGTCCATACACTTCGATGTATTTTGGCAAATTTTCGCAGTTATGCAAATTTTTGCCGAAGTGAAATGGGTCAGATTTGCCGATCATTATCGATTACATTTTATGTTAATTTGCTGTCTCTTAAAAAAAACATTGGTCACGTACAGAAATTGGACTTGGTAGAGTAGCAAATTGCTATTTGCAGGTCAATGATTTATTGCAAATGATGATTATATCGCTCATCCTTTGCAAGCATATACCTATATTCTTTACTGAATAATATTTCCAGTGTCATTTTAACAGTCTTTTACATATTGTATTTCTGATGTTTAGTGAGGTGCCAAATTTTTCATCCAGCCCATTAAAGTTGGCAAACTTTGGGCTGAGTCAACATTTCAAAACATTAGCAGCCTTGGCAAGGTATCAAATATTACACTTTTATAAATGCTGGAAAAAGTTAGAGTCTAAATATTGCAAGCCACCACAGTCAAAACATACCTATACAACGTGATAAGAATGTGTGTAATTTTCTTTATTTAAAAAATGCATTTTTTATTAGAATATTAGTATAAAAAAAATTATCTGAGCTGAAAATTAAAATAACATAAACAATGTACATCAACTATAATGTCCAGGTACCTCTAAATCAATACAATTCATTCATTTATTCATACTAATAATATAGGCTATGCATTGTAATAGCATACTTACTAATAGTCTTAAATTTAGACAGATACAGTCCTCGTAAGCTCACTGCATTCCCCCATGTAATGTTTATTTCCAAAGTGTCTGCAAGCAAACTGACATATTGGTTATTTAGTGGGCAATATGAATATTAATACTCATGACTAGTGATGGGCAAATCTGTCCCGTTTCGCTGAATAATTTGTGAAATGTCTGAAAAATTAAAAAATTGGAGAAAAAAATTCACTAAACAGAGAAAATTTGCAGAATGCATTGAAGTCATTAGGCGTCAAAATAATTTTGACGTGCAACAATTTTCGGCACGAGCGACAATTTTTAGACATAACAAATTTTTTTGTTGCACCAAAAACATCTGCGGGTAGCGAAACGCCGAAATTTGTCGCAAAACCATGCCTGAACAATTTTATTCGCTCATCACTACTCATGACAATACTAGGACACAGAATGAGGAAATTCAGAAGTGTACTGAACCAGTGCTTGGGGCAATGATATTATGGGGTTATCATGCATAGCTGTTTTCAGTCCATGTAGTGTATAGTGTTGTTGATAGTTTGGGGAGTTCATATAAAAGTGTAATTGCTCATTGTAGTTTCTGCAAAGCTGTAGCTTCAAGGGTTATACAGAAATACCACATAAATCTTAGCAGAGAACCAGTTTAATGAAGAGATATTTTAATATAAGGTGTCAACACAATTTAGAAACCTATGCAGATAAAAAGTATGATTAGAAGAATATATATATTCGCTGATATTCAATGTGGATGTTGGCTAATGTGCTTATTAAACTTCAAATTATGGTTCTGACCTGCAGAAATAACTAGACTAATGGGAACCATTCTATTAATGATTTTGTTTTCAGATAATAGGCATGCCTATAGCAATGTTGTCATTGCTCCAGATTATGTGTTATACACAGATTTGAGCAAATTTCTGGACTAATAGGGTAGCAATCAGCTATAAACATTTAGAGGTTTATGCGATTACATATTTAGAAACAATTGTTCATGATTCTTTGTTCATTTCTACAAAGCATCTTCAGCTGATATGTATATGAGATATATATATATATATATATATATATATATATATATATATATATATATATATATATAAATATATATGTTCATTTCAGTTTGAAAAATTTATTTACGAGTACATTACAAACGTTAGTAAATTTGAAAACTGGTCTGTAAAAACTGAGTGACTGAATAAACTGAAAGGCACGAGTGGATGAACAGTTGGTCGGTAGAGCTCTCTCATAATGGGGTTCTTTATACTCCAGTGACCTTCTCCTCATTCACTCGTACTGATATTTTTGGAGAATGCATAGATTAATAGAACATATTAGTAAATTCTTGTATTCTGTATAAACTGATACTATAAGTTCTTTATAATGCTTTGAACAAGCTTAATATTGTCTATTTTCCATAGCTTTTGTGGAGTAGATAACTAGCTGTCTAATATAGGTTTCTCAGTTTGGGCAAGTATCTTCTGTTCCCATAGGAAACATCTATTTTTAGGCAAGTTCAAGAGAAGCTTCAACTAACGTGACACAAGCCAGATAAACACAATATCAGAATGCTATAGAAATGTTAAACATTCTAAACTGTGCATGCATATTGAACAAAAATTAGCATATATATGTGTATATATATATATATATATATATATATATATATATATATATATATATATATATATATATATATATATACACACACACACACATGTATATATATATATATATATATATATATGTATACATGTATATATATATATATATGCTACATGGAAGCCCTTTTCCTAAAGAACAGGTGTAACAAGATAGAAATGAGCTTCTCTAATATATCTTCCCATTGATTTGCTCATCACTACTGTAGAAGGAAAATAACTATTTAATCCTCCATGTTAAGGATTAGGAGTGGTTGCTTATGTTATACTAAACTTTTTATTTCCTCAAGAGCAAACTGGGTGAATACTGTAAAATGAAGTGCCGCATATATTTTACCACTGGCAATTCACTTTATTGCCAGTGGAAAAGCATTTACAGGAGATTAGTTGCCTGCAGAAGAGGAGATTTTAGTGAACCACTAATCTCCTGATGTGCAATGGCCCAAGGTGATGTTGGCACTCAAATGTATAGATACTAAACCCTGGAAGTGCCATAATCAGGTTCTTTACACACATTATTAGTCTGCATACTATCACAGCTGTCACACAGGTGTAATATGGTTTTGGGGATAATTTATATTAGAAGCGTTACTATTCAGAAAGGCATTTGTTAAACATTCCCTCAAGCCCATTTTTGCATAGACCTGCTGTACTTTAACCCAACCCAAAAATTGGTTACATGTGATAGAAACCACAAAGAGAATTTAAGACATTTGTTTTTATTCAAACACCTGGTTTTGAGTCTAGTGATGAGCAAAACTTTTCAGCAAGTTTTGCTGCGAAAAAGACGCCCATTGACACCCAAAAAAATTGACGTTCATAGACCAATGCATTTGGCCAATTTGTTGCCATTTTGCAAATTTTCAGCGTAAAATGTATATTAAAATGTATAGTAAATTTAATATCAACACTGGTTAACAGGAGAATGATTGTATTTGGGTTGAAGACTATAAATTATCTGTTGTGCCTTTGAGGAAGATCTGGGTTTGTCAATAGAAACTTTATATGCTTCAAATGTGAAAGGAAAAAGTGCAAAGGAAATACAGTACTCAGAAAAAAGAAAAAAGTAAGGAAAGAAAGCATGTTGATTCTTTCTTTACCTTTGGAACTGATAGGAAAAGTATAGGGATTCATTCCTTTAAATTGACCTGTTTCAGCATATTATCAATGTTTTGCTATTAATGTGAAGCTACAGTTCTTACTACATTAAAATGTCTGCTATTGTCAGTTTTAATCATTCTGAGGAGAATGAACAGGAGCATTCGCTGGAGTAGGTAACAGCTTCTTTGGATCTGCTTTTTACAGAATTCACCTCAGGCCTGCAGGGAAATAAAGCAAACCTGTTTGTATGCTTTTACTGAAGGAGCCTTGTAGAGTATGCGAGTTCATAACTTCACAGTGCGCACCAATGTGTATCCTGTGGCTTATATTGTTTAATGGACCCAATGTATCCAGTGTAATAGCTCTTATCCAGGAACCCAGCTGAGATTCAAAGCCACACACCGTTTATGTCAGCAGGGGCAAGTGTAAGCACTGGCCCACAGCAATAACAATAACACGTTTTCTGTTGCATCTTCAACTTTGTGTAAATAAGTGAAGAATGAACAGGAAAACACTGACCAAAAGCATGTTGTCTTCAGCCCAATATCACCCAGGGATCCATGCAGTAATGCAGACAAGATTGATGCAATATAAAGTCCTTCTTTCCAATCAAGCAAAAGGAAAGGAAATATGACTATCCTTGTTTTTTGTTATATATCATATATATTTGCTTGAATAAAGACCTAAAACAGCCTTCAAGTTATATTCATGAAATAAACATTATCATCATTACGGAACCGAGATGTATTGTATGAAATTATTTTAAAGTAATGACTATTTAAAAATGTTGTTTTAAATTGGTACCATATACGGTACCGTATAAACAATAGTGGTGATTTTTTTAATTGAGTAAGTATCAAATATACATCTAAATATATATCAAATATCTGAGGTCAATTAAACTATAAAATATAACATACTGCATCCTGCAATGCATTGATAACCCAGATTTTTTAAGCCTCATTGGATAAAATCACTGTCGACTGAACTGAAAAAAAAATTCCCAATGTCAGCTAATGAATGAATTCAGATAAATGGACCACAGTAGGATATAATCAGGATCAAGGCGCTCATAGTGCTAGTTCCATGGTATGTAGAGGGCATTTATATACTGTATATGACATCCCATTTATATTAAAGTAAACCCCAGGCCCGGTGCCTTGGGGTTATCCTATATTCTGCCCTGTCATTCACTCCTCATATCCAGTCACTTATTAAATCATGTCACTTCCACCTTAGGAACATATCCAAAATACGATCATTTATCACCCAAGATGCTGCCAAAATTCTTATTCACTCTCTCATAATATCATGTCTAGACTACTGTAACTCTCTTTTAATTGGCCTTTGCTTCCAGAGACTGTCACCTCTCCAGTCCATAATGAACACTGCTGCGAGGCTCATACACCTCAGCAACTGCTCCTCCTCTGCCTCGACCTTTTGTCAATCCCTGCACTGGCTTCTGTTACCTTTCAGAATCAAATTCAAATTAATTACACTGACTTTCAAAGTACTTCATAACTCTGCCCCACCCTACATCTCTGAACTCATCTCTATATACTCATCCAACCGCTTACTATGCTCCTCTACTGACCTGCTACTCAACTCTTCTCTCATTACCTCCTCACATGCTCGCATTCAAGACTTTGCAAGGGCTGCACCCCTCCTCTGGAACTCTCTCCCACGGTCTGTCCGACTTTCTCCCAACCTTTCTGCTTTTAAGAAATCTCTTAAAACGCACTTCTTTCGATGAGCCTACCCTCACTCTGCTTAACTACCAAAAGCAACACCACATACAATCTTGCCCACTCCAACACCTTGTGTATTCCCTTCACTTTAGAGTGTATGCCTATGCATAGGGCCTTCTTCACTTTTTTGTACTGGTATTGATTGTGATGTATGTAACTCCATATGTTCTATGTATATAATTCATGTGTCTTAGATGTATAATCACATTTACTTTACAGTGCTACACAATATGTTGGGGCTATATAAATACATGTTAATAATAATAATAATAATAATAATAATAATAAAGTGATGCCATGCACATGAGCAGGCCAAGCGCCATAAAGATCTACTGTAGGGACAGATCTGAACTGCAGGCATAGGCGGAGGGTGATTTTCTTGTTTGGGGAGGCTAAAGGTAGCCATACAGAGCTCAGTAGCCTAACTACAATCTGAGGCCCCCCAGCAACAAAAAGTGCCTTTTGCACGCTCACTCTGTGGGAGACCCAGAAACAGTTATTGGTGCTATACAGCAGAAACTGCAACAGGTCTGGGCCCCCTTTGTCCCCAGGCCCCCCTGTAGACACAAGGTGTGCTGTAAGGTAGTTACACCACCGCATGAGCTATATTACTGCATGATTTGCCATTTACATCTATGAATAAAGTCCAGTGCATTGAAAATTTGCTTGCAAATCTTATGCTTTAAAACAGTGCTGTCCAATTTCTGTGGTACCGAGGGTCGGAATTTTTCTGGCCTAAACGGTGGAGGGCCGATAATGGAAACCAGTTTTGACCACTCCCTTTTTTTAAACCACCCCCACATTACCACAAGACCATGTCCACATTAATGGTGGCAGCACACCAAAAAACCAAATGGTTGGTGCTCACTGCAGGTATACCACTCATCACTAATATGTGAAAAAAAGTTGTCATATTAAGACATACCCTTAAATCCATATGCCTCATCCTCCCCTGTGGATAACACAGCACCCTCAGCACATGATTAAACACATCAGGGGCCCCTAATAATAATTTTCAAATGCTAAAAAATCCCCAGAACAAATACCAGGCTTATGTTCCACAGAGTATGGAACACACAGGGAGCATAGGGAAGGCAGAGTATGGCACACCCAAGGAGAATAGGACGGACAGAGTATGACACACACAGGGAGCATAGGTCAAGCAGATTATGGCACATATAGGGAGCATAGGGCCGACAGAGAATGACACACACAGGGAGCATAGGGAAGGCAGAACAGAGCAGGAGACAGGGAAAGCTATAATTCTAATACAGGTATGGGACCTGTTATCCAGAATGCTCGGGACCTGGGGTTTTCCGGATAATGGATCTTTCTGTAATTTGTATCTTCATGCCTTATGTCAACTAGAAATTAATTTAAACATTAAATAAACCCAATAGGCTGGTTTTGCTTCCAATAAGGATTAATTATATCTTAGTTGGGATCAAGTACAAGCTACTGTTTTATTATTACAGAGAAAAAGGAAATCATTTTAAAAAATGTGGATTATCTGGATAAAATGGAGTCTATGGGAGACAGCCATTCCGTAATTCGGAGCTTTCTGGATATTGGGTTTCCGGATAAGGGATCCTATACCTGTATGTACTACATACAGTGACACAGTGCTGGTGCCTCATTAACATTTTGTTTAAAGTGTGAACAGGTGAACAATGTGCTCAGTTTCAGTCTGGGTCTCAGGTGTGAACAGTACAGGCTTTAGGGGAGTGAACAATAGAGGTGTCACAAGTGTGAACAATACAGGGGATAGCAGTCTAAAATTGAGGTTTAAACAATGCAGGGGCCAGTTAATCTTTGTAGTGATACCTATAAAATACACATGCTAAGAAGTCACAGCAGGCGGACTTTAATGTGGTATCAACACAAGGGGGTTGCCAGTTGGACAACCCTGCTCTATATCAACAGCAGAGTATCATACATAACAGTATTCAATGGTGCAGACTTTCTCAATCCCCTGAAATTCTGCATGCATGCTAGATACTTTATTATCCTGTTGACATTTTAACTATTTTGTCCCATTATATATATATTCATACTTGAATTTTTTAGTATTAAATTAGTTCTTCTAATGTGGATCCAATCCTTGTTGTGCTGTGACTGCTGTGCATGGTGATTTGCAATCACTTACACCTGTTTACCTCTTTCTAAATTTTGCATTAATAACATTTAACTTTGGAACAAATAAATATTTACATTTTATACTGCCCCTTGTCCTGAGTGAACATTATTATAGTGGAATCTCACATACCTCAAAATGTTTGAGTCTCAAAACTCAGACTAGGCCATGTCCCCTTACATCAAAAATGTTTGTGTTAAGCCACGCCGCCTTTTAGGTCCGAAACTCGTGTCCATTGGGAGGTATGTGAACCTCTGCTGGATGCCTGCATTTATGCCACTATTAATATTCCGATAAAAATAACCATCAGCCCACTGCCCAGCCAGATTCGGGAACCAGAAAATTGCACTGCCTGCTCGTGCTTGCATCAAACTGAGGCTGTGATGTCCCAGCAGCAACCAATCAGCTGCCGTGAAAAGTTTGCTGTCATAGCTGCTTCCTACTAAGGGGCAGGTTGAAGTGAGCTGTATCTACATGAACATGCACACTGGAAAGAGGGCGCTAGTCAGTGAGAGTCTTTATATTTTCTCTTTTTTTTTAAAAAAAAAGTGTTGCAGGCAGGTTTGGGAAGGCTTAGCCTCCCCAAGCCTTATGGAAAATCCGACTATGACTGCAGGCCACCTGTTGAACAGCCTAGATGAAGATCATATGCTGTTGCATTTGGGAATACTTTCACTGTATGTAAGTAAAATACAGTATATGTGCAGCAGGATTAATGATAACATGGGGAGATAAAAGCACACACAATCTTGTGCTCATTAGGTGGAAAGGAAAGTCACAAAGTTTGTTTTTGCCCCACCCAAGGAAGTCTTGAGCAGAGGGGAAAAACAACCAGACAGTATTGTGGTTAATATTGAATATACTGTGAATATAGTGAGAAAGCAGAGTTAGAAATTAGTCTAAATTTATTATTGCCTTAAATGTCTATTCAATGTATAAAATGTGTTTTTATGTGGCCCTTTAATATAGGCTTTATTAATACCAAAGTGCAATAAAATACAATACTCCATATTAAAAAAAATGTGAAAATCTTTGAAATTAAATGTAGAGATCCATTTATCAGTTTATGTTTCTTATTTTCATATATATTCCATCTTTTGAAACGACCACACTATGACAGTATTATTATATTTTAAAATAGCTTGGACAACATGAATTTAATAGGGACACAGGATGACTTCTCATCACCGATAAGCTATGATTCACAAACACTGGCGAGCAGTATTTGTGCTGTAAGGCCTCCCTCCATTGTAGTCAACAGAAAGAAGTGCAAAGCAGCTTGATTCTCCAGCTGTGCACATTGTTCTTCTGCCTGGAGCTACTGGCAACACTGCAAATTCCATATGTATGTATGAAAGAAAAAACATCAGTATAAATCAATGATATGGTTTTCTGAGCAATATTTTGTCATCAGAAACTAGCTCCATATAAACTGTGCCTGTTGAACATTTTCATAGTATTACTGAACTCATACCCATAATTCCATTGGGTAAAGACCATCTGGTCTAGGTGTTTAATTAATTAACTTTGTCCAAATCCCTCTGAACTCTGTTATAAGGCAGCCAAGAGCTTGCTGGTAATGATATGGAATGTATTTGTTAACTCCTTAAATTGCTTCGAATTAGACCAGCAGTAAATACTAGCACATCTATGTGAAAATGGGAAGAAAGAGAATAAGGTAAACAAGAGTTAATAAATTATTAGACGGATTAATGCATTCCTGCATGAGCTGGCACACTTCCATATCCTTATCTTAAAACAGAAAATATACAAAGATGTGTTGTTTGGAGATAAAGCATGGATGATTTATTATTTACAAGCCTATGCATTCTGAAAATTAATTAGAGGAGTGGACCATTTAATAGGATGCTAACCATAATAAAAAAAATATTCAGTAGTGTAACAATTATAGTGGTTTTACATTTTGTGCTTTGCTTTTTTCAATCAATAATTTAGCATTTTAGGTTTAACAAATCAGTATCATTGAAGAAGATGAAAATAACAGAATAATAAATAACTATTATTGATATTTCAATTTAAATATTATTATATGTCCCAATTAATTGACTTTAAGATAGAAAAACTCACTGCTCCAATTCATGAAGAGTAACGGTTCTTCTCAGCTCAGATTACTAAACACACCCTCCAGTCTAACAGCCAATGAAGAGATATCTTAACCATTACAGTGCTCAACCCCAGCAGAGCTTTTTATCAAAATATGTTGTGCCTGTGTATACCTGCATTCTGCATTGCATGAATGTAGATGCATTTTCTATGGTAAATTAAGACAATGAATACAGAAAGCCTGGATCATTTGCAGTGAAGTAAGAGATAACCAACCACAACTGAGTAGAGTATTCTTTAGAGAATATAAAAACATTACTGATCTGGCACTCTTTCAGAATGCCAATGATATATTAAGTGGAAGATGACAATAGTGATTGTTAATATTGCTATTTTAATTGCAGCATTGATTGTTGTAAAACAATTTATAATCAAAGTTGGTTTTGTACTCTGATGTCCAAACGAGTTTAAATATTTTCTGAATACTACCAAAGACATTAACAACAATCACGCGTTTAATGACAACACAGATTGTCCATCTGGGATATTTTGTAAAAAAAATTACAATGGTTTAAATTAGTTGTTAGATTGTTTTTCCCTCTACAGCTGCAAAAAGATCCTCACTGTTTTGTGCACCGAGATATTTTGACACTTGTCCTTACTCATTTCAGCTATCCTATTTTATTATATATTATACTGTATTAGAAACTAAATGCAAATATCTTCAGCAATGAATTGTTTTTGTATTTTATGCAAAATAATGATTTTATTCTAGCAGCTGTCATATTTTGTTTCCACACTTTTTCATGTAAACCAAACTTACCCCAAAGGATCTCAAAATCAGTGATTATTCGGAAACCAGTTCATCTGGCTGATTGAAACTATTATGTTACCAGTGTTTTAAATAATTCTTTGTGTCATATTTTCTTTTTCCTCTTATCTTCCACCAACATTTAAGTCAAACCATGTGTAATTAGGATACTTGATTCTATGTCTGTATAAACATAATACAGGTATGGGATCCGTTTTACAGAAAGTTCTGAATTAAGGAAAGGCCATATGCCATAGACTCCATTTTATCCAAGTAGTCAATTTTTTTTTTAATTATTTCCATTTTCTCTGTAGTCATAGAACAGCACATTGTGCTTGATCCCAACTTAAACATAATGAATCCTTATTGGAAGCAGAACTGGCCTATTGAGTTTATTTAATGATTTCATGATTTTCTGGTAGAAGATCCAAATTATGGAAAGATCCATTATCCAGAAAACCCCAGGTCCCGAGCATTCTGGATAACAGGTCCCATACCAGTATAAGCTTTCTAATAATTTATATAAATTTAATTATAATAATTTATCTATAGGTCTTTAATGGATTTGCCAAATTAGTGACATAAAGAGGTTCAACATAAGGCAAGAGCACAAGGGCTGCAGGGGAAAAAAATAGTATACATGGGTAAAAGAGGAATGGGGTGCAAGACAGAGAACAGCTGAACAATATTGCACAGTAAAACAGAATAGGAGTGGAAGTAATGTAGATATCAAAAAGTAATACCATAGTAAATGAAACCATCATTTTATTGCATCATCTTGGTAGACAAATGAGTCCAATAAAAAGGTGGTTATTCTTAAAAAAAAAAAAAAAAAAAAAAAAACGAAATTACATTTAGGGGGTTATTTACTAAAACGTGTTTTTGTTCATATTTTACCAGAAACAAACTTGAGCTACCGAGTATAAGCCGAGTTTTTCAGCATCCAAAATGTGCTGAAAAAGTCTACCTCGGCTTATACTCGGGTCAGCGGGCAGTAGCCAGATTGCAGTCACTTTTAATCATTCCTATACCAACAGTTCACTTGGGGAGAGACTGCAATATCCCACAATGCCCTCTGTTGGTTTTATGAAAGAATAACAGTGTGCCCTCTGTTGGTTATATCAAAGAATAACAGTGACTGCAATATCACACAGCGCCATCTGTTGGTTGTATCAAAGAATAACAGTGACTGCAATATCACACAGCGCCATCTGTTGGTTATATGAAAGAATAACAGTGACTGCAATATCACACAGCGCCATCTGTTGGTTATATCAAAGAATAACAGTAACTGCAATATCACACAGCACCATCTGTTGGTTGTATCAAAGAATAACAGTGACTGCAATATCACACAGCGCCATCTGTTGGTTATATCAAAGAATAACAGTAACTGCAATATCACACAGCGCCATCTGTTGGTTGAATAAAGGATTAACAGTGATGGCAATATCACACAGCGCCATCTGTTGGTTATACGAAAGATCAGTGATGGTTTTATGACACACAGCACTCTCTGCACAATTCTCTGTCACCATCAACTTTGCAAAGAAGTCCGGTCGATCGCTGGGGGAGTCTCTTTGGCGGAAGGTGCGCTGCTGGGAGACAGGGCTGTAGTTGTGTCTAGGCTTATACTAGAGTCAATAAGTTTTCCCAGTTTTCGTAGGTAAAATTAGGTACCTCGGCTTATACTCGGATCGGCTTATACTCAAGTATATACGGTAACTCCCATCCACAAATTTCACTAACTTAATAATTAAGCTTGAAAAAATCAGATAGAAAACAAGCTTGAAAAATTGACAGGTTTTAGCTGGAGTATTTTCTGATTCAAATGTTTTGCTGATTTGGGGCATAATAAAATTTGAGTTTTTTTTCCTCTAAAAATTCGAGTTTTTCAACTGAAAAAAAAAACCTAGAATCTTTATAGAAAACAATACATGACCTTTAATAAATAGACCACTTAAATACTTTATAGAAGTCTCCTAATCTGCAGAATATGTGTAGTTGAATGGGAATTATTCATTTAGCTAGGTTCAGTATTATATGTACAGTAAATACCTCTTTTTGGTTTATTTGTTATGTGTGCAGCATACAGACTGGCAAGTTCTCTCAGACTTGCAGTCTTTCTCAGCCTGGTTGTCCAGCCTTGATAATCGAGCCTTATAAATAAAGCACTTTGAATATCCTTTGAAGAGCAGATTCCTCTTCTCATTGAATATA
Source organism: Xenopus laevis (assembly GCF_017654675.1). NCBI lineage: Eukaryota > Metazoa > Chordata > Amphibia > Anura > Pipidae > Xenopus > Xenopus laevis. The sequence goes on along the minus strand of NC_054372.1, from coordinate 112,567,782 downwards.
CTGAAACTGTAGCCCTCTGTAACTGTAGCTGGAGTGACTGCATGTCTAACATAATAGCCAGAACACTATTCCTGCTTTACAGCTCTTTTGGTTTTCACTGATTGGTTACCAGGCAGTAACCAATCAGTGACTTGAGGGGGGGGGCCCATGGGTCATAACTGTTTGCATTTGAATCTGAGCTGCAGGGTAAGGATCAATTGCAAACTCACTGAGCCGTTATTTCCCATGTGGCCCCCCTTAAAGTCACTGACTAACTCAGAGTTAGAGAGTGTAGTGTTCTGTTCTGTTATATTAGACATAGTCACTCCAGCTTTATAGATTACATTTTTGGCTAACTAACTATATTATAAACCTTTTTTATTTTACTCTATCTATTTTTCCCATTTTTATTTTTACACTGAACTGTTCCTTTAAGAGATTTAATTTTTTAAACCTCCAAAGTTTAGAAGTGGTATGTTCTAATACCCGTGACAGGAGTGAAGTGAGGCCACTAGTGGAGATGAGAGAAATATATGGTCTATCCTTGAAAATAATTTGTGTGGAACTGAATATTCCGAAAATTGGTGCACGTCTGGGTTAACTTTCCTCCCTGCATCTACCAAATGAGGCAAACAGGTTCTTGAATTGTAGCACTTCTCTGGTAGGGTTATAGGGGGCAAATTTACTAAAGGGCGAAGTGACTAACGCTGCTGTAACTTCGCGAGAGATAGACTCTAGCGGTACTTCGCTCCCTAAAGCCAGGCGAAATTGCGCTCTGGCGAATGGACGTAACTATGCAAATTCACTAAGATGCGGATTTTACTGAATATTACCTCTTGCGCCAGACTTGCCTTCACCACCTCAGACCAGGCGAAGTGCAATAGAGTAGATAGGAGTTCCTCAAAAAATATTTTTTTTTTCTAAGTTCCAAAAAACGCTAGCGTCTTTTCCTTTTTTTAGGGTGATAGTCTGCAAAAGAGCGTACATTTTTTGGGGGGGTAACCGGCTTCCCCCCTACATTTCCTAACATATGGCACATAAACTGGGCTCATGTGTAGGGCAATATAACAACTCTATTTTATTTTATTAAGGTTTCCCTGGCTTGTGTAGTGTGTGCAAATTAGGCAACACTAATACAACTTTGCTTTGCGCAGTAACGCTAGCTCAACTTCGGATTTTAGTGAATTAGAGCTGTCCTGGTGAATCTATGACTCACTGGCGAATTTTCGGAGGTTAGTGAATTTGCCCCATAGGGGTAACCACCGTCTGCTCTCATCCTTAAATTAATAAGTACCTACACACCCAGTGCCACTTGCTTCATCCCCCTTGCTTACCAGTAGCATACAAACTGGGGAGAGGATGAGGCCAGAACAACTAGTGTAGAGAGCACAACTGATCTCCCTACCTTAAAAAAGACTACATTTTTTATAATTAATAATAATATTATACCATTCCTAGATGTCCCTGTTTTAAAAAATTCTAAGAACCTAGGTGATCAGCAGTAGAAGGCTTTAAGGCTCATTCATACCACAGCCATACAAATCGTGGTCATGTAAATATGGGCGCAGTTGTAGTGTGCATTGACATTTGCTTCTTATCAAGCTCCCCGCCCCTTACATGTTCTTCCCCAATGAAACACACACAAATGCACTTATTGATGCAAGGAACCCTGGAGCTAAATTCATCAAAGAGGATAGGAAGAAGAACTCCAACAGGTTATTTGCGATATATTTGTAACCCCTTTTTGGCCACCCCCCTGTGCCAAAGGTTATACATCACATATTTCTTACCAATGCAGGTCCTGAGTTCCCTTTGAGAGGGTACTAGAAATAACCTCTCATGGCAGTGCCTCCACCTAATGGGATCTGGGAATAAACTTGTGGCTTGCTCCATTAGGAAAACATTCAAACACACAAATTTCTGTGTAACAAATATAACTTTATGTAATATTCAAGGCAAAGTAAAATACTGTATGCATTCACATAACATGATGACTTAGGGGAGGGTGTTGTAAGTAATGTATCAGTGTTTGCAGATGACACAAAATTATCCAGCCCAATTAATTCCATCCAGGATGTGGCATCCTTGCAACAGGATCTTGACAAACTGGCAATCTGGGCAGCTAAGTGGCAAATGAGATTCAATGTTGATAAATGTAAAGTCATGCACCTGGGATGTAAAAATATCCAAGCCACTTATACCCTTAATGGGACTGCACTAGGCAAATCCATTATGGAAAAGGACCTTGGAGTCCTTGTAGATGATAAACTTGGCTGTAGCAAGCAATGCCAGTCAGCAGCATCAAGGGCAAATAAGGTCTTGAGCTGTATTAAAAGGGCATAGAGTCACGGGAGGAGGGGGTCATTCTTCCACTGTATAGAGCACTTGTAAGGCCCCATCTAGAATATGCCGTACAGTTTTGGTCTCCATCACTCAAACAGGACATTATTGTATTAGAGAGGGTACAGAGAAGGGCAACTAAGCTGGTAAAAGGTATTGAAAATCTTAGCTATGAGGAAAGACTGGCCAAATTGGGGATGTTCACGCTGGAGAAGAGGCGCTTAAGGGGTGATATGATAACTATGTATAAATATATAAGGGGATCATATAACAATCTCTCTAATGCTTTATTTACCAGTAGGTCTTTCCAGCTGACACGAGGTCACCCATTCCGATTAGAAGAAAAGAGGTTCCGCCTAAATATTCGGAAGGGGTTTTTTACAGTGAGAGCCGTGAAGATGTGGAATTCTCTCCCTGAATCAGTTGTACAGGCTGATACATTAGATAGCTTTAAGAAGGGGTTGGATGGCTTTTTAGCAAGTAAGGGAATACAGGGTTATGGGAAATAGCTCATAGTCCAAGTTGATCCAGGGACTAATCCGATTGCCATTTTGGAGTCAGGAAGGAATTTTTCCCCCTCTAAGGCAAATTGGAGAGGCTTCAGATGGGTTTTTTGCCTTCCTCTGGATCAACTGGCAGATAGGTAGTTAATAAACAAAAAAAAAAAGGTTGAACTCGATGGACATGTGTCTTTTTTCAACCTTACTTACTATGTTACTATGTTACTATGACCCACTACCCTGGGGAACCTGTGACAGTCCCATCCTGGCACCTCCATGCCAGGCAAAGTCCCGCACTACTCCTTTGGCAGATAAAGAGTATCAGTCCCTTTTCCCCAAAGAGCACCATAGTCCCCAGGTAGCGCTATCTGCCCAAATACCTTTTAGCGCTATCTGCCCAAATACCTTTCCCGCTGGACAAAGGTATTTGCTCCCATGTGGCAGGCACATGAGCAAAGCCTGTTTCACAACAGAAGACATGCTGGATACTTTCTTTTTCTATCCTCCCTTGGGCACAACTCACCCTGGGGATTCATTCAGATGGATAGGCTCATCCAGAGCTGGAACAGGCATCCACAGCAATGAAATCCATGCAGTGAAGCACAAACAGCTTGCTTTAAATCTTTAGGGTATTGCTCCCAACACTATCAACAGTGTGAGCATGACAACCCCCCTTTCCTTACAGCGCAGCTCCCAGCATTCTCCATGATGCAAGAACACAAAATCCTACAGCTCCCAGCACTCACCATAGTGTGAGCACACAAAAAGGCATCCAAGCTCTAAACCTGCATGGTTGAGCTCACTAGGCTCTGGGGTACCCTGCATCAGCCCCGCAGGGCTATCAAACTCCTTTTAACCCCTACATGTTTGCAGCACTTTCTGTCCACCCTCTCTCAGTGAAAGTGAAATCAGTAATGGCTGTGAGTACATGGCTCTGCCTATATCAAAACAGTTACACAGCAGCGACACCTTCTGGCACCCTCTGGTATCTGCCAGACACACTGCACAGGGACAAGGGCTTCTGCCCCTCCCAAGTCTCTAGTTAGACCCTGTAGCTGGAGAAGCAGGGCATTTCAACTATGTGGTCTCAGACTGTAGGGGAATTAAACTCTACACATTTATTCAGGGTAGTGGTTATACAACATGATTTGGGTTGATACCATTTATGAAGTTTGCAAGGACCCTAACCATGTGTTCCCATTTAAAGCCAAAATGACACACTAAGTGCATAGCATTCAGGGTAAACACATTTCTAAATTAAAAAAATCTGCTTCTCATCCAAAAAACTTGATGTAGTAATCTGGAACAAAGCCTAACCTATTATTGATAATTGACAGTTTAGACTCGGTCAAGGTGGTGGAGCCACCTTGGCTCCTGAGATTCTCAGATATAGCACTATACAATTTAATATAGTAAGGAACAAGCTCATTTTCATATTTCTGCAATAGACTTTAAAACAAATATGCTTTATAAGAGTACTGTAACTTGAATTAAAGCTGAAACACAGTTGCACATCTGTTCATTTTCCATGCTTCTTAAACAGCAGGATCCCTATTTCCAGTAATTGTTTCTTTTGAAAGCTTTATTCAAAAGGTATGCCACATTGGCCAATGTGTCAAAAGAAAATGAATCTCGGAGATAGTTTAATTCCCTTCAGGCAGTAGATTGCCATGTCACATGCACCTTCTAAAATATATAATTTTTCTTCACAAAACTGAGTAAGCTTTTTTACATTTATTTAATCAGAATTTCTATTTCCCTCTATTTGTATTTGTCTATGAAAACAGGAGTTCTCACTTTCCAACCCCACAGGTGCCAGTGCTGAAAACCTAAAGATGGCAACTACTAAAGATGGTACCCCTATTGGGCCTATCAAAAACTATTGTAGCACTCATTGGATTGGTGGTGCTGGGTGCAGAGCTAAGCAGATGCAGCAGATCCCACTATTTACAGCCTGCAATAGGCCGGCCATAAATACCGGTCTCCCCAGCATATTGCTGCCCTTGGCACCCACCTAATCTAACTTATAAATTGACCACTTCCAAACTAGTGTTGCATTCAGAGGAAGATGCATCTCTTTGACTTCCATTTTAGGGGGGGGGGTCAGTTTCAGTTTTGTGTACAGCATATAGAAGTGGCCCCTTTCCAGAGGTGTTCCACTGTATATAAGTACCTGACACTGTACGTTAGTCAGTTCTATAAATATAAAAATGGGATACTAAAGATATTTGTAATGAAGAAGCCTGGGACTGAGCTGGGGTGAGGGTGGGGTTCATAGAGAAAAAGTTAATTTGTCATGAAAAATAAACGCTGGTCCAAATTAAAAAAATATGTTATTTGATTATGATGTATTTGGACATCCTTGCACCTCTATACAGTATCTAAATAACAGATAAGCAAAAGCTAGTGTATCATAAGCTAAAAGGTTTAATTGCCAAGTCCATATTCTAAATGATTTGGTCTTAGCTGGAACCATTATACATGAAACCTGCTCTCTTCTCTTTTGCACACTCATCATCTGCTATTGGTTGCGTATGATACATCTCAATTCAAGTTTCAATTTCTAAAAATAAAAAAGTTTTAAGTGCCTAATGCATTTGGTTGGATCATTATCTTCATTACCCAATCAAAGACATTTCATTTGAGTGTAGTTCAAGTGTCTATTCATCGTCAGTATGCGTCATACAATGTCCTATAACCAGGTAGCCGAGCAATATCAGTAGTCAAGTGCAAGCAGCCGCATGTTCTTTAATAGGATAATATGTTTTAATAAGAAGACATTCGCCATATTAGTGGATGGAATTAAAAAAAATCTACATGCTCTGTGCTTCTCCCTCTTGATGTTTTCCTCACTGTGTAATATCATGAACAGTACCCTGTGTAAGATACCAGAAAGATGATTGACAGCATCTACATTGGTAAATTCTCTTGCATCTGAAATTAACTTTTTGGCCAGCACCATTTTTACTGGTGAATATTCTTTCATCTGTATTTGTTTTTGTTCATCTAGTATACCTAATTTACTTTTAAAAAGAAAGATTTGTTTAACTTATTAAAAAAATAGCAATTAAAGACTTTATACCTTCATACCCATTGTGTTGGCTGGGAACAGGATTATTAAATTTTATTACAATAACTACGCTACAGCTTTTTTTGTTTTTTACAAGTGGTATTAAACATTAGATGCATATTTAAAGTACCACTACAAACAAGTACGTTTACAAAATTTTAAAATGCTAGGAGATATATAATATAGTAATAAAAATCATTTCTGCAATGCCATGGGAATACTTTTGTGCACAGCTAATAACAGTTGTTTTGAAATGTATTTCTGCATTATTTTTATTTCCTAATGAAACTGCCTGTCATAATATTAAGTGAATGTGGCCTATAGCAGAGCACATTAGATCTTTAATGTGAATGGTGGTTTCTTTCTCAAAGCACTATGCAAACTTTTTATGCACCTAAAAAGCCATAAATTGATTTTTAATGGACTGGAGTGAACTCTGTACATTGTTTCTTTTTTGTCTGTGTTTTTTTTTCATCTTTGTATTAGGCCTGTAATAAGGATCTAGGAGATGTTATATATATACTGAGGGTTATAAAATGTCTTAATCTGAATGCGGAAATGTTTCCTTACAGTGAAAAATGGCGTTGTAGTGTTTTTATATAGTAATACTATTGTAATCTGTTTAATCTGATGACCCCTGTAAATTACCCTAATGACTGAAGCTTCATTCATAGATCCAGATATTAACATCTATCCCGTCACCTGCATCTGCTGCATTCCAAAAATATAAATGGCAGATAATTAATGATTTCCTGAAGAAGCAAAAAAGAAAATAAAATGTATTCTGTATGCATGTATTTAAACAACTGTAATGCAAATTATAGACTATTTCTGGAATACTGTATGTGTATAAATGCCCAGTGCAATTTTTATAATCATAATCCTTCCCTAATCAATATGTCTGTGATTATCCCATATTAGAAGAAATACCATGTAAACACCCACGTCTCCATACAATATGCTTAGTGCTTATTGTTCTGGAAAACAGCACTCCCTACAAAGTATCAGTCATAAGAAAAGCGACTGCCACACAAAGGCAATCCAAGAAGGACTTCTCCCTTACTTTTTAATTTGCCAAAACTACACAATGTTACTTGGGTGTGCCCTCCAGGTGTGGGATGTGTCTTGTTCCATCAGCCTCTATTACAATGATTTCTACAGATGACAATCTCCAGGGTCCTCATATCAGTGATTTCAGTCAATGGTCAAAATCAGTGGATCCTGAGCTCTTGGTTTGGACATTGTGGCAAAGCTCTGCTAATTCATGCTCCTAGCAACATGTCATGATAGATAATGTGCCTGCTTAGCTTGCTCTGATGAACTGTACACAACTGCATACAGTACATGGATGGCCACTAGACCTAGTAATTCTATGGATCCCCTGGCTGGTTGCCTCCCTGGGCATAACAAACTTGATGCAAGTAAATCAGATTCTAATGCCAATATTGACATCAAAGAAATTGGTTTCTGGAAAAATTCCTGTGCCATGCTGAAACTATGTTCCATAGCTTGCATGTGATTAGCTATAATTGTGCACAAATTTTCTCCAATATTGGTTAACTAAGCTGACAAGCATTTTAATCAAGAAAAACAGAAAATATAAACATAAAAATAAACAAAACTCAACAAATATTAGAAACAATATTTATATTGCACAATTGTTCTTCTTAATAAGGTAGGATATTTGTATTTGCATTATTTACTCTAATGTAGAAAGTTCATTTAATTAAATCTAGATGTGAAAATGCATGACATAAAGAAATGTATTTTCATTATGCATGTTCTGTATGCACATATTCCTATGCCATCTAAATGAATAGGTTAAATTAAGTTTAATTATTCTGAGTTACAAAAATATTAGCATTAACCTTGCTATGCTTAAAAGTAATAGTTTCTTGAAAGTCAAATATATTCAAAAGACTTTAAATAATAGCATAAAAGTAATCTATATTTTTTCATTCCAATTTAAATTTGTAAAAGGGTATTAAAAACATTGACATTTTTTTGTGATGTTACAAACGACCCCAGTTTGCTTTCCTGGCAATACACAAAACCACAGAAAAAAATTGTCGAATGGTAAATTTTTGCCAAATTTTCTCAAGATGGATTAGAGATAATGTGTGATTTTTGTCTTCATTTTTTCTTGCATCAAATACATTCAAGATAATGGGTGTGCTTTTTTCATGGTTTGCATGTAGTTCTAATAATACTGTTGGTGATTTTTTTTAATGCAAAAAACTGCATTTTTTCTTGGCAATGCAAAATGTATGGCAATCCTCTAATTCTGCCATTGACAGTTTTCTCACCAGCGTTTTTTCTCTTGTTTTTGTTGATAGCAAACCAAAAACTTATGGTGAAATTGTAGTGCAGATTCATAAAAATTGGGTGAATTTTGCTGCGTTAGGTGAAACATTTTCTTATCTCTAGAGTTTTTAATGCTTATAACTATTGGATACAATTATGATCAGTACTTGTTGGACAACAGAGATTACAGTACAATGTTACATAATACATAGACTTCTCAGCAGATCATAAAGAGTTTAGGAGAATGGGAGGCCACTGATTCAATAAACTATTTAGATAGATGTAATGAGGAACTAAGTTTCTTTCAACTCTTGTTAAACAGAATTTACAGCAATAAACATAAACCCTAATGAGCATGTGTTCAGAATAATAGCAGTCTAACATCACGAACCTGATCAATTACTGTTTTTGGTAGAAAATATATTTCTACATAGCAAATAATTTACTAGTAGGTGTAGTAGAGTAATAGAAAACCAACAGACTGAACAGTCATGGCATGCATGCTGCTGATTCTGTGTAATTGAATCCAGATATTGTTTAGAAGAGAACAGCATACATTGATTAAAAATTTGATTGGAGTGGGGAAAACATATACTGTAAAGAAGTGCAGAAAAAATATAGGATGCTCAGCTTAAATTATCTATGTCTATGGGCATATTTTTTTCGCAAAACCTGGCAAAATTTTTCGCTCATCACTAATGGTGTTGGGCCTATTTATCTCATACCAGGGATTCCCTGACGAAGGCTCCTGTGTGGAGCCGAAACGTTGGATTTCAATAAAACCTCCACTATTTGATTATTCAAGCATCGTGTATTTTCCTTGGAGTGCTGTCAACTATTGCATTTTTGTATTTTTGACCCACAGACTAGCACCCAGGTTTTTCTTACTATTATAGGAGTGCGTTCCATTCTGCTTGCTATACATATATATATACATATATATATGAGGTCCTCTGCACTCATTCTATCATTATCAATATTTTTAAGACATTGAGACATTGTGTGTCCATATATTGCAATATATTTAAGCTGGCCAACTACTTCAAAGTCATCCCATATCTGGCCAGTCCTACACTCAAATTGCATCTGATTCATTAAGAATTCTATTGCTTCATTTTACATTTTACAAAGGGACTACGTTTTACCTACAACTTACTGTACTTGCTGCTTTCAAAGCAAAACTCCCAAATTTGGCTGCCCTTTTATTAGCCATCAGTTGGAACACCTGACTATAACTGGAAAGGGTGGGAGCTACAACATGGAGCTGGCCACCACTTCTCCTGTATAAACTATAACAAACAAGGGAAAGTTGTGCTGTATATATATAATGTGCTGAGAAATAGATACTGTGTATATATATATATATATATATATATATATATATATATATATATATATATATATATATATATATATATATATATATATATATATTACTATATACCCACTCACATATGAATCCTTCATGCTTGTGAAAAATGAAACCAGATGACCTTTTAAGTCCATGGCTCCTCAATTTTCTAAAAACTTCCCCAATGGGATAAAAGATAAAAATTGCACCCTTGCATAAATCTGTCCTAGTTGCTGGTCTTTCAGATTAAGAGATGAAAGCCATTACCCTTTTTCAATGTCATGTCTGGAGAGTTTATTGAAAGCATTTCATGCGGCATTAGCAGTTTTATGGGCAATGTGGAAATCAAAGTGTCAGAGCAGTAAAAGGACTTGTCATACCAGGCATGGGGAAAGCCACTTTCAGAACCACTTTGTTAAATCAATTGAACATCTCTTATGGCATTTTCTGCTAAATCTTGTTATGTGAAAGTACATTAATTCCGTAGTTTTATGAGGCAAATATGTTTTTTCTTTTTATCTGCTGTCAATTAATTTGGGAAAATACGTTTAAGGTTATTTTTTACATTTATTGTGAGGGTTGGCCAATATGCTTTAACATTTTTCTTTCCTATAAGCATTAGAAGCATAGATAACCACATTAACATTTAAATTAATTAAATTTATTATATTGAAAACTGGAATTGAAAAATAGTTTGAAATGTGAAAATAAAACTCCAGTTGACTTCTACATGAGCTTGCCAGTTTTTAGATGCTGAATTTTTTCATTTGAACGTTTAAATTTTTTTGCACTTCTCAAAAATTCTAATGTGAATTTATGATTTCTGCTCAATAATCAGTCCCATGTTAATGAATCTTTTCCATAGGCATGCTTAAGTATATTCTGCCCTTTCTTACTTAACTTATTTCATTTCATTAAAATTGAGACACATACATAAATTGATACACAAATATTTGAAAACAACATACTATAAAATAACCCAAACTTATCAAAATTGTTCTAACCTTTAGTTGGCACAATTCCAAAGAGTATTATTTCACACCCGTAGACCTAGCGCTTTTGCTGGCAACCTGGGAACTCTGCAGAAATCTGGAAAAGACTGGGAAGCTGTTATTTTATCATACAGTGCCCTCACTTAATATCCATTGAGGAATACACCTTAGGGGGTTCCCTCAAAAAAAACCCAAAAAACAGAGTTTATTAAAGTAAAAAACTTTGCATTGGAAGAAAAAGTAAATGTAGCAAGGGTCTAATAAAATAAAACACTCCTGCAGTGGGGACACATGGGGCCTGCGAGAAATACTCTCTGCCAGTCTAACCAGAACAATCTTTGAAAGTATTGGACTGTGGTGTCTGAAGTCCACTGGGGCTGCCACTTGGGGGCCCCTAACCACAGTCACAAGATTCAGCTCCTAGAAATGCCACCCCTGCTGCTTAAAGGGATACTGTCATGGGGAAAAAATTTTTTTTCAAAATGAATCAGTTAATAGAGCTGCTCCAGCAGAATTCTGCACTGAAATCCATTTCTCAAAAGAGCAAACAGTTTTATTTATATTCCATTTTGAAATCTGACATGGGGCTAGACATATTGTCAATTTCCCAGCTGCCCCAAGTCATGTGACTTGTGCTCTGATAAACTTCAACCACTCTTTACTGCTGTACTGCAAGTTGTAGTGATATCACCCCCCTCCCTTTTCCCCCCAGCAGCCAAACAAAAGAACAATGGGAAGGTAACCAGATAGCAGCTCCCTAACACAAGATAACAGCTGCCTGGTAGATCTAAGAACAGCACTCAATAGTAAAAACCCATGTCTCACTGAGACACATTCAGTTACATTGAGAAGGAAAAACAGCAGCCTGCCAGAAAGCATTTCTCTCCTAAAGTGCAGGCACAAGTCACATGACTGGGGGCAGCTGGGAAATTGACAAAATGTCTAGTCCCATGTTAAATTTTAAAATTGAATATAAGAAAATCTGTTTGCTCTTTTGAGAAATGGATTTCAGTGCAGCAGGGATCGGGGGAAGGGAGTGATGGCACACACAATTCCAGCAGGGGAACCAGACCTGGGTTGCAGGGCCCATAAGGACGAGGGCTCATGATGTTTTTTTTTCTGGTGTCCCACCAGCCCCTGAGGTCAGTCCCACAATTTACGTTGGATTAGGAAGTGTGAAATTCATTAACATATGTCCCTTTCCAAAAGCTATCTACTTTTTTTCAAAGAAACAGACCAACAGAGTGAAATACTAGTGCAGATTTGCAAAAAAAATACCACTGTGAATCTGTAACAGACAAAAAGTTTGCTCCAGTCATGTCATGGACATGTAACAGCTTGGCAGGGAACAGAATAGGATCTCTCTGTACAGTCGAAGCTCTAGTCTAGGCCTTAGCTTCTGGCCAAGCTCAGCAGACACAGATTCCATTCTGGCATCAGGGGCTTGAGTGACAAAACTAGGCTTCACCTGGGCCCTCCCTAATTCCAAAAAGCACTCTTGGCCTCCCTTCAAGCTTTAGGCAATTCCCATCCCTCCCAGCCCATCAGATCACTCTGCTGCCTGGAACCAGACTGGATTTTGTCACAGGCAGTGAAGTCTAAGACAGGCTGAAATTAATGCAAACAAACAACATAGAATTGGAGAAAAATCTTTTGTTACCCTATTTTATAAAACGACCAAATAGGTTTTTCATGAAAAATCAGGTGCTGTTATGCACTATTGTAATAATCTTTATTAAGAGAGGTTTGTTTGTTATAAGGGCTTATAACTTTTAAACATAAGGTAAAAACTGAGAAATGATCCACCCCATCTCAAAAGCATCTGTGATCAACATACACACACAAGCATTACATTGATTTAGGACAGGTTTGAGTATAGGGAGGAAAAGGATTATCTTACATATAGTACTTGGGAATTGGAATCACATCCAGATACTTGGTACAACTAATTAAATAACTAATGAGGCAATGTAATGACATGTCTAAAGTTTGTCCACATTTATGGGGTTATTTACCAAAATCATGAATAAATACAAATCGTATAGTTTTTTTTTGGATCTGATGGCCAAAAACAATAAGTTGATAAAATTTTTGTATGAAACCCAGTGCAGATCATGATATCTTCCAATTGTAAATGGGACATCTGCCATTGAATTCTTTATGACCTCAGCAGGTTTCAGAGGGAGTACTTTTTTATTCGGAATTTTAGCAACATTGGGGTTCAATAAATCACAAATTTTTTTTTATTTTTTTTCTTCAAAAGATGGTGTTTTCCCCTTTAAAACTCTGACAAAAAAAAACCGGACTTCAATAAATAACCCCCCTGGTGACCCATAGAAACTAATCAGGTGTGTGATGTCAAACAGTTGAATCATAAATGCTGCCTTGGTTACTAGACAGTAGGGAAGACCTTTAGTACATTACCCCCTTAGACAATGGAGGTTATTTAAGACCTCCAAGACAATGTGCAAATCAGAATTGCCACAGGTGTCTGTGCTGCCCCAAAGAATACAATGTTCCATGTATTCAGCAGAGTTGTAGAAGCAGGCAGTGGAATATAAGATAAGGGGTGTGCACTTGCCCTCCACAGGAAGACCGCCAGTTACAGTATAATAAACAAATTATACCGGTAGTTACCTTTCAATAAAATAATTCAGATTATTTCTCTCTACATGTGATTTGCATCAGGGATTATGGATTCTAATAGGTGCTGCGAATTTACACCCATAAACAATGAATAACCAAAACTAAATAACAACCACATGCCTTTATGTTGGAGATAATTCTCATTGAGATGCTAGCATTACAGCACCCACTGTAGAAAACCCTGATTGCAAAACTGTTTGTGGCTTATCCTACAGGGTATCCTGTGCTGATATCCCAGACGGATCAATTCAAAGGTTAAGTATAAAGAGTAGGATAAGTCAAAGGCAGTGGTTTGTTTTTTTATAACGGCTAAGAGTTTTATTTAGGGAGTGCATAACACGCACCTAATGCTTGCAGTTAAAATCACTGCCTTTGACTTGTCCTACACTTTAGGGTAGGACTACATGGACATTTTCGGGGTGATACAATGCAATGCGAAAAAACGCCGGTGACAAATTGCATGCGACAGAAATAAGGTAAGAGATAGAAATGTCAGATGAAGTTGCAACGTTGATCTGACGCGACACAACTGTCCGATGCAGACGCAGCGTGCAGCTGCCAAAAAAACGTCTGTGTAGTCCTACCCTTATGTTTAACCTTTGGAAAACCCTGATTGCACACATGTCCCCAAATTATACAGCGCCTCACAGCTGATTGAAAGTAAAGCTTAGGTCAAAGGGTCAGAAACACCAGAAAATTAATGTTATGTAAATCATTATATATTTTTATTAGTGTAACCAGAAACTGTGAACAAACCGTTTTCATAGCAACTGTCATTTTTTTTTTAGAAAATGTTTCATTTTATTTTACAAGGTGATTTATCAAGGTTCGAATTTTAAATTTTGCAGCAATTTGAATTTCTTTGCAAATAAACTCACAAATTCAAATTATATTTTAAAAAAACTTGAATATCTGCTATTTATTAAGCAAAAACACCTGGAAAACTTGACCAAATTCAAGCCATTTTTTTTAATTTGAACTTTGTCATCTTACAAATATGAATTTTTAAAGCCTATGAATCTTGAAAAGTTTTTTTCACAATTGTATTTAATTGAGTTTTTTGCATTTGGATTTTTTCATAAATAAGCGAAAATTTGAGTTTTTTAAATTGTGAGTTTATTTGAACTAGAAAAAAATCTCACAAACCTCACAAATTACATTTTTAATAAATAAGCCCATATGTGTAGGGAGCCATTCATGCTATTGAATCGTATTTATCAGCATTTAGTGATACAACCTGTATATTCTAAATTTATTCTTTTTACATACAGTATCTACTACTTGCATGGTTCCTTCCATTGTTACAAAAATCATATTTAAATAAAAAAGAATAAGAGATTCTGATGTCCACACAGTTTTTTTGCATAGGGTGATACAAATATATTGTCATATAGCTGGCTATAGCATTTAATACACAATACCTGCACCAGGTAGCCTTCGCTTTACTCCCTCGTAGGACGCTTTCTGTTTTTGAACAGCTTGAGTGTAGTCTGGATAAACTGAAATATTCGCCCCATTGTAAGTCAGTTGTCCTTTTTTCCTGGCCGCTATCATCACAGCATCACGATCACTATAATTCAGGAACCGCATAATCAGCGGTCTAGGTGGGTTCCTTGTGGCAGAGGTCGAGTGTGCCCTTTCAACAATAAATATAGTGGAGAATACCTCCTCTCCCAATGTCTACTTTAGCCAGGATTCTGCAAAGGCCTCTGGTGTTTTCCCCTCGCTACCCTCAGGTTGTTCCTGCGATTTTGGATTTCCAGATCTTTAGCTCACCTTTAGAGCAATGCCACTTTTTGTTGTAGTGTCAGATGATTCCCAGATATGGAGCCATAGTGTTTTTTATATGCGCGTCTCCGATTCTGTTGTTAGCTCCCGCAAGGTCTAAAGATCTTAGTGCAGGAGGGAAGTGTCGACCTAAATGGATTCCAATTGTGCTTGTGTGAGAGCTATTTATCGCTGTCAGTAGTTCGACATTTGAGGGTTCTGGCATAAGGGAGTCCTGACCTGGTGCAGGCAGGTCTGGCCGCCCATGCGGTCTGGTTTGGGCTGCGAAGTTTGTAAATATTTGTCCAGCTTCTACGACTGTTCCACTTTTCCTCTTTGGCTGTGTTTCCCCATTGTAGTGAAATTATGGGGGGGATCAGTTTTGCCCTTGTTCAGGATATTTGGGTTGTAGGGGGAGCTCCTGTCAGCACATCTGCTCAATACGCCATCTTGGTCACACCTTACAGCCTATCTGTTTACCCAGTTTTTATTTTTACACTGAACAATTCCTTTAACTTACCCAGCTGTACTAGACATTGGCACATTCATGTTCAGTTGTCTGCAATGCTATTATGTTGTGAATACTTAAATAAAAGGTAAGGACAGCTTTGTATTTCACAATAATGTTACACATAAGAGTTCTTCCTAACAATAATAGATTTATAGTCTAATACAACACTATGTTCTTTATGAAGGATTGTGCAACTGTTATTTCAAGGGTATAGAAAAGGTAAGATTTTCAAGGTCGCTCACATGCCTACACCTTCTTAGTGCTGGAGAGAACAAAGTTAATGCCATTATAAAAATACCATAGAGACCATGTTCACACACATTTATTATAGGAGACAAACTGATATGTCTTTGTGCCTTTGCCCTCTGATTTTTCTTTACTGAAAATACAGAACATCTTTTTTTATTGAACTTTTTTTCAATAAAAAAAAATTCAGGGCCTACAGTTATTTCACTTGCATACGACATACAAATATTGTTTCTTGCAGTACTAATGCACCCAATGGAGCTGATTTTGTAACATTCTGGGAAAGTTCAATTCATACATTTTCCTCATAGTACGATTATTTCGTAATTTATCAAGTGTAAAATCCATAAAATCTGTGAATACAAAAGTATGCCAAGTAAAAGCTGTTGATGTCATGTAGAAGTTAATGGAAGCTGCTTTTCTGCAAAGATATGTCTTTTGTTTGTGTTTAAGAGGTTTTCGTATTTTTTATGGATCGCTTGGGGGCTGTTTTTGCTTGTGAATTTTAAAATCTGATCTTTTTTTTGCTTAGCCCTTTTTTTCCAGCTTTATTGAAAAAATCAGCAGCACAGAGTATAATATATTCAAACAATTGTTGGAAACATAAGTACACAATGATGTAATACAACAATGCAGTTATTATTCACAATATTTAACTGCTTATGCCACAGAAGGAAGGGCCCCCTCCTCTTACAGGAGTCTTAGGGTTTTTAATGTATTTTTAATATGTATGTATTGCATGGTTGACTTGTAAATATTGCCATTTTAACTATACTCAATATTATTGATCAAGCATCTTATTATTTGGCTTTCTGGGGATGAAGTCCTATTGTGTTTCTTGTTCTAAATTATGCAGCATTGATATATCTTCTGTACTATGTATACAGTATAGTCATGCATTGTTAATTTGTAAGGGACGTAGTAGAAGTGCAGATGTTAAAGAAAAGAGAGGTACAAAGGTTGACCAGCAAATCCAGGCTCATCCATTGAATTGCTTTGAAAGAATCTGTTTTCTTTGGTGAACAACCATCTGAGGCATGTGTAAACTGTATTTGGTAAACTGTTCCAAAGTAGAAGCAGATAGTTATTAACATCTGCAAATCTCTGTAAATTTTAGAGGTTCTAAGCTCGATATAAATGATGAACTAGGCTGTGGCCCGTGGAATAGCTGGATGTATGCAGGATTTGTGGGTACATTAGTGCCAAGAATTTGGCTGGATAATGAGCTAACCTCTTCCCAGAATGGTTGAAGGGAATTGCATGTCCTGAAAATATTCTGAATGTTACCCTTTTCCCTGGTACAATGTCAACATCTGCCATTCCTGTTCTTATATAGTAGCATGGAGGGTGCATAATACTACCTTTTCAGTATCTTATACTGTAGTTCATTTCTTGAAATGGACAACATCTTGATTTTTTTAACTAGTTTTAAGAGCATATTATCAATCTGTACATCCTCTATCTGGATATTTAGTTCTCTGGACCTTGTGTTAATATACAATTTTGATGCCTTCTTAGTAGGAAATTGAAGTACTTTATAGTGTAAAGAAATAAATGAGATCTTTTAATAACCTTCATGGCATTCGTGATTTTAGAAAAAAGGAAAGCCCAGTAGCTATAAATGCAGGGGCTGCATGACAAGGGATCTGAATGACCAGCAGTCAGATTATATTGGTTTATGTTTAGAGATTATTCAGAATCAGATGAAGCTGTGATTGGGTGAGAAGGAATGAGTTAAGGCAGGGGAAAGCTGGGCTGGAGAAATAGAGGTATGCAGGGCCCGGAACTAGGGGTAGGCAGAGTAGGCATGTGCCTAGGGCGCAAAGCTGGGGGGCGGGCACCGGGCATGTGCTTTCTCTGCCTGCTACTCCTAGTCAGGTCCTCTCACTGCTCCAGTCCCCTCTCTGCACTGTACTTGTGCATCGTTTCACCAATGTGCATCTATCCGCGCAGACATGTGAGCATCTCCTTGCGCATGCACACTGGCGTTTATGCGAGCATGCGCACAAGCGTCCAATGGATGCTCACGCGGATGTGAGTGCCAAGTCTCCACTGAGACCAGCCAGGTTGTCTAGGGTGCCTGCCTGGCCTGGCTCAGCTCTGGATGGATGTGATGTCAGGAGAAGAAGCAGTTCACTTCCTAGAAGGTAGAAACATCTCACCCTCCCTCCCCCTTTTTTGCATATTTTATGAAAATGTCAGCAGTTTATCTTCTTTATGTTCACATATATTATATTACAGTTTCTGTATCTTTATACTGTATAAATGTGAGATTCAGCATTGTATTATTTGATGTTAAATGAATGTCAAATGCTTGATCCAGGGAATGTTTCTAATCCCCATTGAGGTCATGAAGGAATGTTTTCACTCTTGAGACATAATTGGCACTGGCTTCAGGCTGGGTTTTTTGCTTTCCTCTGGATCAAAACAGTGTATTTATGATAATGTATTTAGCATTTTATTTGTCACAGCAGCAGTAGGACCTTGCCAGAATACAGCACATGAAATTTTAGAAGAGGGAGAAAGGAGGTTCTGTCCTGTGACTGCACAGTGGGTTGATTGATACAGACACTACTACTGTTGGTGCTAGGTGACAGCCTGCTTGGATTTCCTATCATCAACACACTGCAGATTCAGGGTCGACAGCAGGGCTGCTGAACTTCTCTCATGGTGGGAGATTCAGCTCCTGCTGTTAGAAGATTTGGGGGGCATCCTATCTGCAGGTAGAGACAGCCTAATGCTCAGTGGTGGATATAATGACATAGTGCTGATCCCAAGTTAATTCTTCAATGAGGAATGTCAGAGCATAGTGGTTATACCTTATGGAATTCTGGTTTAAGAATATTGCCTTAGGTTAGGCTGTCAAGGTCCTATTTATTTGATAAAATGTTAAAAAATGCTGTGGCCATTCACCCTATTGCTGACTCCTGGTGTTTCATTAATCTACAATGGGGTTCAGTGGGATGACCGAGAGTGAAAGGTCAATTGAGGAGTCCCCTTGTCATGAGTTAAATTAATGTGTGCATGGAGGAATGTGTCAGGTCCCAGTCACAGAAATTACTTTGGTCACCTGGGCAATTCATCTACCTCAAGGGGGGGGGGGGTGCAGTAATATGCAGCTTACATTTAATTAGAAACAAAATATATATCAAAAATAAATTTTTAATGCTTGCCATTTTATAAAAAGTAGAAAAGTAGCACACTTACATTTTTATATTTTGTATCCTTATACAGTAGTTTGCCTAACACACAGTGCTTAAGCCAATCATGCACTTTTATAAAGTCATACTAAAATAAATAATTTTATGCATTCAATTAGAAACCAAATACATAAATCAAAAAGCACTTAAATTAAAGCACGTATATTTACAATATAACACTTTAAAATATAAGGCATAAGCGAAATAGTTCACCTGCAATAATTTATGTTAAACACAATCGTTTGATGAAATGAAAATAAATGAAAAAATGCTGCTCTCATTCTGTGTCAGTAAAAGAGTGACAGATTTTAACAGCGAATGCACATCTTTCCGAAATAGACTTAAGCAGTTTATTAGCAATATTTATGCAAAATTAATTTTCTAATGCTTTTGACTGCAATGTTTAAATTGCTTGCTATTTCATGAAAGGTTGCTTATTAATGTGCCAGCATAAGCAATGCCTTGAATTTGCTTAATTAAATCAGGAAGCATTTGCTGCACTGAAGAGGAAATCTACTGCAAAGCACAAAATTATTATTATTTTCATATTTAAAATATTCCTGATGTTTTAACATGGTATCTGCTTCCAAACTTTCACAATAGGACATAGTTTTGTTTTTAGCAGAAGGTAAGTGATTGAATTCTATTGATACAATTGTACAACTGTAAAAGTGTTCTCTCCAACAGCCTGGTTACCAGTGATGGGCAGCATTATATAGCCTGTTTTGTTTGCAATATTTACCACTAGTGATGGGCAAATGTGTCCCGTTTTGCTTTGCCACAAATTTGTGAAACGCAAATTGGCGCCAGTGTCGGAACCATCGCCGGTGTCAAAAAGACCTTGACGCCAGTGTCAAAACCATTTTGGCGGCAAAACGGGCAGTTTCGCAGCGCAAATTTGCGGCACTTCAATTTCCAAAATCGCGAATGCATTGCACTGGCGTTTTCTCATTCAAGCAGGCGGAACTTCTCTCAACCAAGAGAGAAGTTAAATGCAAAATGACCCTAATGCTTGACAGTATAAACATTTAGTGAAACTATAGAAAGAAACTGAAAGATAGAAGGATGTTGTATTATCCTGATTAAATAGGCTTTCTTGATTAACATGATATTGCAAAAAATCATGCAAACCTGATAGCAGCAGATAAAAGTTTTAAAGGGGGTTTAGAATTGCTTTCTAGACTATGCTGAGCTGATATAAGCTGTTTAGAAATCCGCCACAAACTCTGGCAGGGGAGCAAGTGGTGACATCACTGGACAGGACAGTGGCAATTAACTGATCACTGCAGACTGTCCTAGTCAAAACTAAACAGGTGGCAACCCTAAGTGACCTGCATTAGGCCACATAGGGTTAGATTCAAAATAATAAATGTGGGGGCAGGGAAAAGCTCATAGGCATCCTCATCTTCTGCCCCCAACCAGCACGCCATTTACATGCACAAGCTAGGGTGCAGAAGGCAGCAAGCCCACATCAGGGCCCTGTTTGGGCAAGCAGTAAAGACAAGGCCGGGCAGCTTCTCCTGACGCTGTTCTTTGAACAAAGTGCTGGATTTCAAACCAGCAATCTGTGCAAAGCGAAACAACCATGGGATATTAAAACATGTCTTAGAATCTCTTTTATCTAAATGATAGGTTAAAACAAAAGAGAGAGAAAAAAAGTATAACAATTCTCTCTACAGCTTACAGAAAACATGCAGGAACTACATAACCCACAATTCTTTGCACTGTGATGTGCTGTTCCTTGTTGAAATCATGTGTGCAGGGAACGGTGGGGTTTGGAGGATGCAGTCTAAGGACAGCTGGCTATTGATACAAAGTAACAGTAGTCAGCCAGCTTAACAAAGTAGTCAGAAAGATAAGCAGAAGAGCAGGGGGCTAGGCTTACGGAACTGTCAGAAACCATTACAAATCATGAAAAATCTGCATATTTCTTAGTTGATGTATATTGCAGAGTTGCTTAAAATTAAGTTACTTTTCAAAAAGCTCAAGTTGAGTTTTTGCAGAGTTCCCCCTTAAATTTAGACATAGTACCTTTTATCTCTAACCTATGTATCAAGCTTGAAAAAAAGTTTTGCAGATAATTACCTGAATAGTTCAAAAAAGATTGAATAGGATCAGCACAGCTCTCATTGACTTCTATAGGACCTCACCTATTTTGGCACAAGGAAGTACAATGAGCATCTTTGGACTCAGGTATATTTATTGGATTCCGTCAATGCCAGTGAATTCTGTATAACAAATGCCATAAGTCTATAAGTGTTTGTCTTGATTTTTGATGTACTTACCTTAGGGTGCAGGTTGCTACTAAACACAGTTCAGGTACTTTTCACAAATCTGAGTTTTTCATTAAACACATTTAAACCAAACAGTGTTATTTTTTTAACACATCATCAGATTTTGATTTCAGAACACAAATGGTTGAAAAAGAAAGTCATTGTTCCAGAAGGGAAAACTTGCTTTCCTTTGCATTTCTTTTTAAATCAAATGTTCCCAACAGTTCAACCTGTTTGCTATTTATAGGACCTCCAGATAATTGTTGAACATGGTACTTGTGCTGCCAAGAAGCTGCCAAGGTTTTTTTTTTCTAATCCAATGCCATTATAAATAAAACATTCCATAATAAATGCTTTGTCGTTGTGTTAAGCTTTGCCTTCA
The DNA here is from genome assembly GCF_017654675.1 of Xenopus laevis. Taxonomy (NCBI): domain Eukaryota; kingdom Metazoa; phylum Chordata; class Amphibia; order Anura; family Pipidae; genus Xenopus; species Xenopus laevis. The sequence goes on along the minus strand of NC_054372.1, from coordinate 112,546,221 downwards.
TCAGTTGACGTTGACGTTTGCATGTGCCTGCTATAATTCTTGCAACAGCTAAGTCTCTTGATTTCTTCCATGCAAGAACTTTCCCAAACAAGTTTTCCATCTAGGCTCCAAATTTAGGGCTCTTCCTCATGGATATTTTTTCCTGTGCTCCCCTGAGTTCTGGTTAAACGCATTCAACCGCAGGGGAGTGCAGGAAAAAAATGTCCATGAGGAAGATCCCTTAAACGTATGTAATGTGTATTGGTTAATTATGAATTGTGAATGAATTGTACTTAAGTGTATTATATTCATTTATCTTCTATTTTATTTACTTGTTTTTTTAGTATTTATTATGATGGTAGGTCAGTTTCAATTTTAAAAAAGTGCTGCATTAATTGTTTCCTATGTATCAGGTTTGCATGTGAGATGGAGCCCAGAAACAAAATTTGCACCCGATTACTCAAATCTTTTTTATAATGAAATTATAATTCCTATATTCATCATCTAGCCACAGTATTTAAAGAATAATTCAAAGCATAATTTAACATTCACTTTAATGTCATTAAATATTAAGTGAAACATACTGGAATGTTATTGTGCAGCTTTTAAATGTTGCATTAATGAATGCCAGCACGTTGCTGTTGCTTCTGCCAAGGAATATTTGTAACTGGGGCTAAAAAGCTATGGTGTGTTTGTGGAGAGCATTCATTTGTCAAATATGACATTTATTAGTGTATTTGAAAAGGAAGTATTAAAAACTGTAGCGGTGATGAAGTTAATATTTTGTTTCCTTTTTTAACAGAACATACTGGAAATACGCAGGAATGTTATGTAGATACAAGTTATACACATCAGCTGTACATATATTGGTTATTGTCAACTACTATAAATGTTGCACAAGACCCTGATGCATGCAGTGTAAGAGTAACAGGCACAACAGAGTCAATTATAAGTGTGTAGTTAGGGAGAACAAGAGTAGGGATATATCTGTTCCAAAGAGCTTATATTCTAGATGGTAGTGATGACATTCTTTAGCAATAGGGATGTGCTGTGCGTAAAGCTGGCCATAGACCTGCTGAAATACCTTCAATATTGGACGAACAATCGTGTGGTGCAATCTCCCGGCCTGCCACTAACCATTCAGATCAAATAAAGTAGTAAACGAACAGACAAGACGATGTTCTGCCTCTGAGAGCAATCATATGAAAGTTATGTCCGACAAAAGCTGATGACAGTCTCCCACTGATATCATCAGATCGGCAATACATCCAGAAAAATTATATATAGCCATCAGAAACCTTTTAACCTGTCCAATCACCTGAACAACCGATCACCATAGCACAAAAAATGTCAGGACACTCCACAAATGGACCAAAAATCGCACAAAACAAAGATTCGTTCAATCGTGTCTATGGCCAGCTTAACTGTGAGGCAAACATCTGGTGCTACAATGTATATTGCATTTGTTTACAGCTAGCTAACTGACCTTAATAATAGTTTTTATAGAAGACCTGCACATGCATAGCACAGATACACTGTATTCTTACAGCAATGGTGCAAGGAGAGAGAAGCTTTGCATCAACAGGTGATGCAACACAAATGCTTGCAAATACTGGCACAGATAACAAGATCACATCACTAAACCTGGAGGATAGATGGTTTGGCAGATATAGTGATTTAGAGAGTTTTGCCACCAGGGTGTTTTGTAGTGCCTGGAGAGCAGCTGTATGTAACTTCATACTTCATTTTCTCATTATGCCAATTAAGCTGGCCATGTCTTTGAAAACACTTAAGGAAAATCCCAGGAAGAAGGAGAAACAAATTATAAAAACATCCCTAAAATTGTTAAGAGTGTGAACATTGGCAAACAAGTATTTAGCTGTTTTATGCTGGAAAGAATGTAACATATTTAGATATAATACACAAAAGCCATGAATATCTTGTAAATTATATCCTTATAAACGGTGAGTTCTGATGTCATCAGTTATAAACGGTGAGTTGTGATGCAATTTCTGTCACATGATTCACTGAAACTTGTGTATTATAATAAATAAAGGACCCCCAGTTGCAAAATATGAGGATATTAGAAGTTACCTCGGAGTTCCATGACCTGTATAAAAACACTCGGCCTTCAGCCTCGTGTTTTTATATGGTCATGAAACTCCTCGGTAACTTATAATATCCTTATATTTTACAAGAGGGGGTACTTTATTCACTATATATATAAAATATATCTTCCTCAGGTTGCTGGGTACCTTTGGAATACCCATCTAGCTTTCAGTTCATGGACTTTATGACTAATATATATATATGAGTCAGTGGGTAATGGGAGAGCTCTTCTAGGATTTATTTGAGCACAGTCAAAGCTATCCACCATCAGACAAGAATCATACTGTGCCTGCTATATATTGTTTTATATGTGTACAACAAGATCAGTTGTACTCTCAGACATACATATGCACCTGTCACATGTGCATTTACTTGGTCACAACTGTAGTACAGACAAATTCATAAGCACATTATATCAGATAGATAGATAGATACTGTAGATATAGATAGATAGATAGATAGATAGATAGATAGATAGATAGATAGATAGATAGATAAAGCCCAGTAACAGATGGTAACTATGGTGAAGATAAAGATAATATTTATTGTCAAGATTTTGGTCCCCTTTCTCAAGACATAACTTATCTATGTTACCATGTTAGAGATAAAATAGTAAAGTAGTATTTATTAAATGGAGTACTTGTTTGTAATAAGTAAAGATTTTCAACTACTTAGGGGCAGATTTACTAAGCCTCGGGTGAATATTCAAATTTCAAAAAGCTCAAATTTCGAAGTAAATTTTTAGATACTTTGACCATCGAATTGGACTTCGACTTCAATTAGAATGCTTAGAATAAAAAATTGTTTGACTATTTGACCATTCGATAGTCGAAGTACTGTCTCTTTAAAAATCCTTCGAATTCAATACTTTGCCAAGTTAAACCGACCGAATTGCATCATAAGCCAATGGGGACCTTCTACGAGCATTTTCTACATTTTTGGCATCGAATAAAAATCCTTGGATCGATCGCTGAAAATCGTTCGAATCGTTCGTTTCGAACGATTTAATTGTTCGATCAAACGATTTTAATTCGATCGATCGAATGCTTATTTTAGAGCTAAATCCTTTGAATTCGATATTCGAATTCGATGGTTGAATTCGAGGGTTTTAACCCCTCGGAATTCAACCCTTGATAAATACCCCGCTTAGTGAATATAAATTGAATTGGCTTTGAATGTGTATATGCCGGTTACCACTGAACATTATATTATTGAAAACGACATCATTATAAACTGATTCATGACTGCAAAAACTCATAAAGCATATATGCTATCATACATGAGTATGTATAAGCACTGGGGCTGAAAGGTAAGAAATAACCCTTACTACTGACAAAAACTAATGTACAAAATGCTGAGCAGAACTCAATTTAGAGTATATAGCTTCTTACTGTGGATGTTTTTATGACCAGAAATCTGGTAAGCAACATATTTATACCTAAAGGCATGAGTCACACCTCATTGTTTATAAGAGAAATGGCCAACACCTCCAGGGTGCTGCTTATATCACTCTGTCATTTCCCCAACTGACAATATTTTATCAACAAGCAGTATCTGCTCAACCAATAACCCCAGGATTTCCTTGCACTTTTAGATAGTGTCATGGCACCAGAAGAGCAATTACAGAAACAAGTCTACGTACCAACATACTTAATAAATATAGTGCGGAATTTGAAAACAAAATATTTTGCATCCTGTTACTACATTTAATTTATTGCATACTGTATTTTAAATTGAGTTTTACCTTTATGGACAAATGTTAGATAACCTAATGGTAATTGGTAAATCCAGCTGCATTTAATTCAATCATTATGACAAGCTGTATATGCTACTCGTTTACATTTATGCTAGGGAAATAACAGAAAGCAAACATTGCTCAGTACTGTTAATTGGGAAGTGTCTATATTAAAAGAGCAGTACAAACATGTTTTCAGCATAACCTGATATGCAGAGCTTGCACTGAATATATGCTCTGCCTGCTGATTTCATTTTTATGTTTTTTTTTTTATTATTTATTGGGACAGTTTTAAGAGGGCAAAGAGGACAATGCCGTTAACCCCTAACACTAGAAAGAGCTTCTTGACAAAAATTGGTTCAGGTACAATTAAAGCAGTTAATTATAGGGCTAAGTGCATTAAGTATATTTACATGGCATGATGATAAAACATTATATTTTACATCAGTGACTTTTGTGGCTGTGATTAAGCTCATTAAAGTACTAATATTAATATCACAGATGAAGGAATGACTTTGATAAAACAGTTTTTTATTGTGTGTAATGGGGACCTTTGGAAAAAATGTTCTTGATTGTTCACCCACCTCAACTGCAATGTCAGGGGCGATCCTGAGGCTGCCGCTACCCCCCTTGATAAAACCCAGAAATGAAGGTCTTTAAGTTTTGCCACCCCTTGTAAATGGCCACTTGCTGCCACCTTAGGCAAGGTTCTCACCCTGCCTTATGGCAGGTGCAAGTTTACTCAAAAGCCTTTATTTTTCTTCTGTGTAGGGATGATGTAATATACAGAGGTAGTGGCATAACTATAGAGGAAGCAGACCTCACAGTTGCAGGGGGCACAGGAAACAGGGGGCCTGGATTGTGGGCTCTGCTTACTCTATAACTAATAATACTCTCTTACTGGCAAGGAAGGAGATGCAAGTCATGGCTGGATGTCAGTGGAGTCGGGGCAGCAAACTGGAAAATGAGGTTCAATGTTTATAAATGCAAGGTTATGTACTTTGGCAAAAATAATATAAATGCAAGTTATACACTAAATGGCAGTGTGTTGGGAGTTTCCGTAAATGAGAAGGATCTAGGGGTTTTTGTAGATAACAAGTTGTCTAATTCTGGGCAGTGTCATTCTGTGGCTACTAAAGCAAATAAAGTTCTGTCTTGCATAAAAAATGGCATCAACTCAAGGGATGAAAACATAATTATGCCTCTTTATAGGTCCCTGGTAAGGCCTCATCTGGAGTATGCAGTGCAGTTTTGGACTCCAGTCCTTAAGAGGGATATAAATGAGCTGGAGAGAGTGCAGAGACGTGCAAATAAATTAGTTAGGGGGATGGAAGACTTAAATTATGAGGGTAGAATGTCAATGTTGGGGTTGTTTTCTCTGGAAAAAAGGCGCTTGCGAGGGGACATACAGTTTAGAAGTACATTAGAGGACATTATAGACAAATAGCAGGGGACCTTTTTACCCATAAAATGGATCACCCTACCAGAGGCCACCCCTTTAGACTAGAAGAAAAGAACTTTCATTTGAAGCAACGTAGGGAGTTCTTCACAGTCAGGACAGTGAGGTTGTGGAATGCACTGCCGGGTGATGTTGTGATGGCTGATTCAGTTAATGCCTTTAAGAATGGCTTGGATGATTTTTTGGACAGACAGAATATCAAAGGCTATTGTGACACTAAACGCTATAGTTAGTATAGGTATGGGTATATAGAATTTATGTAATAGTGGGGGGGGTGTGTATGGATGCTGGGTTTTCATTTGGAGGCCTTGGTGGACTTTGTCTTTTTTCAACCCAATTTAACTATGTTACTATGTAACTATGTAACATCCTTCACTTCACATAAACTATAAACGACAATATCATATTCCTCTACAGTACAGGTTTTCCAATCCATGGTGCTGCCTCTACCCCAGACCTCTCAAAGGAATGTAAAGGACAACCCAGACTAAGGAACTGATGTGGGGTGATTTTTTTTGTTCTGGATATCATTGTAAAATATATAGTGTAAAATATATTTATTAAACACTGTTAATAACTGCAAATGTGGGACTTAGTATAGTTGTTTTGGTTAGAAGTAAAACCCTGAACATTTACAAATCCTGTTATCCATGAACCACATGTTGGTCCAATAAAAGGTACTGTGCTACCTACAAGATCTTCAAATGCTATCATTACGCAAATCTTTGTAGTCATTTTCACCCAGTTAATAACACTGGGAAGTAATTGAAATTCTTTTTTTTTCCTTAGCCACTTATAAAGGCTTATGTACTTTATGCATTTGGCATGTGCAAGAAAAAATATTGAAATAATTTTTCACCATAGTAACTTGAGTATTATAATTTTGTCAGTAATCATGAGCATAATGAGAACTGTCTCAACATTTGTACAATTTGTAATAGGATTAGTTGATGGAAATCAACATTTCAATCACTGATGTGTCAGAGGTTTTGACCTTTACTTTGTAAGTACTTTAATGTAGTGCATGCTCTGAAGTGATTTATGCTAATCTTTGTGTATTTAGTATTTTTATTGAAAAATGGATAACAGCTACTTTGAAGTGTGCAGTGGATTATGCTTTTAACACTATGTAATTATATTTGTAGGTGAGCTGAAGCAATCCAGTATTTTTATTAATTCAAGTAGGTTTAACAGTGTAACTGTTGCTAAATGTATATACCAAGTGGTATACTGTTTTATACATTTAAAAAATTATACCAACCTCTGTCTTGCAAATTATGTGAAGGCCTTCTCCCATAGTTCATAGTTTTCCTTTTTAAAATTGATTACCTTTTTCTCTGTATTAATAAGACAGTACCTTGTATTTGATAGAAGCTATTAATTAATTAATCTTTATTGAAGGCAAAACAATACTCCTGGGTTTATGTAGATTTAAACTGCTGAGATCAAAATTACAGATTTATCTGTAAAACCACAGGTCCCAGGCATTCTGGATAACAAATCCCATGCCTATATTATAATTTATAGTTGGTGATTCCAAAATTGCATTTAATCAGGCATATTTATCAAATGGTGCAGCTGCCTATTTAATTTGGTTATATTCATTTTTCATTTTGGATTACCATAGTATACTATATTCCAGAGTAGTAGCTTTCCTTTGCTTTTGAATCCTTCTATATCAAATCCTTCTATATAGGGACTTCAGAATTCAATGCCAAACCAAGGGTGATGTATCACTAGTGAAGTATAAAGTGACTCATTTTGTTACTTAGGTTTACTATATGGATTGCTTTTCCATAGATTATTCTAAGCAATTCCATAATTTCCATAATATTAAGGAACGTCTTACAATTCTGTTTTTTTTCTTCTTTGATCATACCTACTGCCTCTTAAATGCCTAAAGTTTTTTTTTTCATACTATTTCATTATTACTAACCTATATAAAAATGTATGGCATTTAGCAGAATAAGCAATATGCAGAGTTACATTAGGAGTGTAAAGGCTGATCACATTTTGTGGGTCTGAATTTATCATCTGAGCCACAAAATCTTGCCATGCAATAGCATAAGATTTTATGGGAGAAAATCTGATTTCACACTCTGATATATAAGTAAGATCAGATAAAGTCAGATGGTGTCTTTTGTTCATGCCTTTTCATGCATTCAAAGTGAAGTTTGTCAATGACAAAGGGGCAAATTTATCAAAGAGTGAGATCTCCGCAGTCTGCTAGAGTGAAATTCTGCCACTCTTCATTCATTTCTGTGGGATTTCTAAAAGAGTATTTATCAATGGGTGAAAGTGAAAGTTCACCATTTGATATATATGCCTAAAAATGAATGGAGAGTGATGGAATTTCATTGTAGTGGACTGTAGCAATCTTTTACTTCATTCTTTGATAAATACACCCCGTCTTTCAGGCTTGGTGGGTGCAGATGCAGCATGTAACATTCTTTGCTTTAGTGGAAATAATCTAGAATATGTTTTCCAGGTAAAACCTTTGATTCTTCCTCTCCTTCCCCCACTGAACATGAAAATATAAAGAGAAACATTAAGGGGGTTATTTATCAAAATCCTAAATTTTCTCACTACATCTCACTTCTGAAACCACTCCGACCAAATCCAGAAGGACTTCCCCCCCTATTGATAAATACATTTTTCACAAAAATCTTTTTGTGCGGGAAAATCTTGATAAAAATAGCAAAAAAATAATCTAGAATATGTTTTCCAGGTAAAACCTTTGATTCTTCCTCTCCTTTCCCCCACTGAACATGAAAATATAAAGGGAAACATTAAGGGGGTTATTTATCAAAATCCTAAATTTTATCACTACATCTCACTTCTGAAACCACTCCGTCCAAATCCAGAAGGACTTTCCCCCCCTATTTATAAATACATTTTTCACAAAAATCTTTTTGTGCGGGAAAATCTTGATAAAAATAGCAAAAAAAATCTGAATTGTATGACTTTTACGATTTTGGCTCCGAAAACTGCATATTTTTTTGCCGCCCAAAACCTGAAACTTTTTCAGATTATCGACCTGAAAGCAACGAATTGTTAGAATTATTGAAGGAAATCTATCTTAGATCAGAATATCCTCCAATTGTAAATGGGACATCTGTCATTGACTGTCTGAACTGGACAGGACTGAGATGGAGTACTTTTTTATTTGTACTTTTAACACCATCGGGGTTTAATATAAAAAAAAACCCATGTCTTCAAAAAAAAGGTTCGACCAAAAACTTTAATAAATAACCCTCATAGTTTAAATTCTGTGACACTGATATATCTCTTAATGTAGTAACTGCATTTAAACATTAGAAAATTAAAGTTTTGCTAAGCATTTGTTGTTGTTACATGTTTTCACCAGTACAGATGTTACAGATGTTTATTGATGATTACCATTAAAGGGGACCTGTCATCCATGCATAAAAAATTATACAATACAAGTTCTTTGGAAACTAAACATGCAACTATAGTAAATCTCAGCTGTCAATCATATTTTGCCTGCTCCACCTCTATCCCAAAGGCACAGCAATTACTTTAACTGTCTTTAATTGCATAGCTTATGCATGGCATGTGCATCAGGTCATCATTTTTGGCGCATACATGGAATTTTGGGATAATGCAAATCTGCATTGGTAAAAGTTTCCACATAATGGCACCAATGTTGTAATATTAGATTCCAAAAGAAAACATTTTAAAAATCTATATAGTGTGGGTCCTCAACTATTTTTACCCATGAGCCGCATTCAAAAGTCAGGGAGCAACACAAGCATGAAAGATGTTCCTGGGGGGTACCAAATACAGCTGCGATTGGCTATTTGTTAGCCCCTATGTGAACTGTCAGCCTACAGGAGGCTCTGTTTTTTTGTACACCTGTTTTTTTATGTAACCAAAACTTGCCTCCAATTCAAAATGAAGCACCTGCTTTGAGGCTATTGGGAGCACATGTTGCACCCAAGCCACTGGTTGGGGACCACTGATAGTGTAAGAAAAGTTTATTTTGCCCAACTAACATGATAGCATAGGATTTGAAATTATTTCTTAGGGTGACAGGTCCATTTTAAGAAAATAATTATTATGTATGAAAGGTACTTAGACAATATTGTGGTGGGCATAATAATTGTCAAATTTTGGCCTAGGAAAAATAACACCTTTGATAACAACAAATATAATTTTTTTTTTTGCAGATACTAACAATTACAGTAACTGCAGTTGGTTAGATGCTCTCCAAGGCTCCTGATGTGAAAAGCTGTCAAGTAATTTTAAGGATTCAGGATAACATGATTGCAGTGGGTTAATTATTCAGAATTGTGCTTGATATATTAAGGAAATTGTAAAGTCTTTGTTCAGAATATCTCATGCCTGTTTTAAGGAGCTCAAATAATTTGATGATCTCTGACTGCAAGAGAAATAGGTCTGCAGAAGCATTGTAAGAGTGCCATATTTGGTATAATTGCTTCCAAAACGTTAATTTTCCTACCATCATTGGTAATTTACTTTGAAGACATCAGCATTGTATTTTTCTTAATGATTCTTCTATAATAAAATAAAGCAGTTTCTGAAATTATACAAAATGGACATAGACTATACTTGCATACATAATTAGAGCTGGGTTACTTTGTAAAACCTTAGCTCTTTGACAGTAAAAATTGCCTGTGTAATATAATTTAGGAGTCATGAAACCATATGTTTTTACTGTATAATTCTGGAGCATCCAACATGTCAGTCACTGTCAGGTATAATTTATTTACAATTTCTGTAAACCTAAACATATACATACTGATAAACATATTTGTTACAGCACCATTACATTTTTTTAGTGATACTCTCCAGTAGTAGTCTCCTAGATGCCAGAGTAGTAGCATGTGTGGTTGCAGTCCAGGTCTATTGAACCAGAGCAAACAATAAGAGCTTTCATTTTAAAATGCTTTTGACACTTTAAAAACACTCTATATAAAAAGTGAAAGTGTCTAACTGTGTGCATTAAAAATTAACAGTAACACCAAAAACTGAAATGCTTTTATATGTATTATAGTGTATGTCATCATCTTACTAGTGTATACACAAGGCCATACACTTTCCATGACCACACGGTAAAGAAAAAACAAAAATGAATAAAGAACCAACATACAATAATAACCTTGGGATGATTATCTTGAAGCCACTTCTTTTCCCTATTCCATGTGTAGTATGACAGGAAGCAATAATTATGTATAATTGGTATGTACTGTAGTATAAGGAACTCTCTGGTTAATCCGGTATAAGGCTTAGGGCTTGATTGTCATAGTTTGAATATTAGAGTCAATTTTTTTACACTAAAAATCACAAATCTGTATTTCTATTATTTATTAAGTGCAAAAATAAAAAATATAAAGTATAAAAAAATAAGAAAAAAGTGCATGAAAAACTTTAATGTAAAATGTTGACATCTAAAATTTGCATGTAAGGTCATGTAGAAGTCAATGGGAGCTGTCCTAGGCAAACTTTATGCCGTTTAATTCAAGTTTTTCAGATTTTTTTTTTTAAATGAATTTATTTTAAAAAAAAAGCAGATATATTTTTAAGGGATCATTAAGTTTCATAGATTGTAATTGTTCATGACTTCTAGTGGCAGTCATTGTTTCAACTTTTTATAGAATTGTATCAATTATTTTTTAATAACCAAAAGCTCGGCAAAATAGCTTTACATGAAAATAGCAATCTTGTGAACTGTTCATAATGGTTTCTGCTTCAGTAACAGCAACCAAATTATCTACAAAAGTGAAATTCAATATATAGGGCATTCATTTATTTCTAGTGTCAATATCATATATGCCTGCAAGGCAGCACAGCCATTTCTGATGGGCTGAGCTGGCAATTTATATAGTTATACAGTATGAAGCTTCTGTTATGAATGGAACTGTATGAATGGTGGAAATGGGGTGATGTATACACAAGATACTATCAGATAAATCTAAGATGTTGGCATAGCATATGCTTAGTTCTAATTTGTATTGCAAGGATACGTTTAAGACAAACTCATTTCAACCAACATTGGCATTTCCAAATAAATTATTCTAATTTCAAATAGAAAAAGGGACAAAACAATGAGACAGATACATTGTAAAATACATTGATATTTATAAAATACAGGCAAAATCTGCAACTTATAGCAAGGATTTGTTTTTATATTGTAATTACTTACTAAATAAGCTCTATTGATTCTCATTGAAGCATTTAAAAGTATGGTAAGTGAATACTCTTGCATACATACACAAGTACATGTTCAGCAACAACAGTTCAAGTAAACCACTTCCAACAGAATCAGTAATTCTAAGCAAACCAGTTTGATTCAGATAATCAGCAAATGCAATGGATTATCCTAGATAATTTGCATTGTTTTGTTTTTGTTCAAGAAGATTTTAGGGACCTATTTACTTATTCTCTACTATTTCTATTTTTTTTTAGGAATTTTAAAAAAATTGTGTTTTTTCTGTATTTCTTTAAAACAGGGGTGCCCAGACTTTGTTACCCTGGAATCTACTCTTGACACCTGGCCCCCATCAGGAGATCTACCTTGATTAAAATAGCATGAGCTTCTAAGGCTGAAGAATGCAGAATCGCCTGTATTGTGCAATTTCGTGTACAAATACCCCAGAACTCATAGAAGGGTGGCAAATCCAATACCCCCTAAAACTCACAGCCAGATGGCACAGTGTCAAATTAATTATTATTAACATGTATTTATATAGCGCCAACATATTGCGTAGCACTGTAAAGTAAATGTGATTATACAACTAAATCACATGAATTATATACATAGAACATATGGAGTTACATACATCACAATCAATACCGGTACAAAAGGTGAGGAAGGCCCTATGCAAAAGAGCATACACTCTAAAGGAAAGGGAGTAATACACAAGGTGTGGGAGTCAAATTCATACCCCCAGAATTAATAGCGCAGAGTGTCAATTTCATGTATAAATACCCCCAAAAGTCATAGCAGTGACAGATTCATATAAGTCAAGGAAAGAGTTAATAAACACCAGGCAAATGTGTGTGAGTTAGGGGGGGGAAGTGCCAGCAGGCAGTACAAGTAATAAATACTGCTTACCCTTGTACTGCTGTCTTATCAGTTGAGGGGGGGGGAAGTGGGGATCTTCAGACTAGTCCTTTGTGCTCAGTAGTGATGGGCGAATTTGCGCCGTTTCGCTTCGCCAAAAAATTCGCGAATTTCGCGAAACTGCGAAAAATTCGCGAAACGGCGCCGGCGTCTCGTTTTTGACGCCGGCACCCGTTTTTGATGCCGGCGCCCGTTTTTCGGAAAAATTTTTTTGACGCCGGCGAATTTTTTCCGCGAATTTTCGCGGGAGTTTCGCGAATTTATTCGCTGGCGGCGAATCACGCAAATTCGCAGCGAATTCGCGCCTGGCGAATAAATTCGCCCATCACTAGTGCTCAGCCCAGCCAGCCCTCCTTTCGTGTTGCTGTTCTTGTGGTCTCTTTCCCTCCCTTCCATTCGTGCTGCTGTTCTTGTGCTCTCTCTCCCTCCCTTGCGTGCTGCTGTTCTTGTGCTCTCTCTTCAACCCTCCCTCCCTACCATGCTGCTGTTCTTGTGCTCTCTCCCTCCCTTCCATGCTGCTGTTCTTGTGCTCTCTTCCTCCCTCCCTTCCGTTTGTGCTGCTGTTCTTGTGCTCTCTCTCTCTCTCTCTCTCTCTCCCTCCCTTCCTTCCTTGCTGCTCCTCCTGTGCCAGCCCATTTTCCCTCTGTGCTGCTTCTCCTGCCCTCCCTCCTCTTCTTCAGCCCTGCCCAGCCCTCCCTCGCTTGCTCACTCACTCCCTCCGGATGCTGGCCCCAGGTCACGGTCTACCAGGAACAATACCGCGATCTACTGGTAGACCACAATCAATGTCCTGGGCACCCCTGCTTTAAAACAATAAAAATCAATTACAACTCTAATACAAAACTGTGCCAAGTGAACGGTCCCATAGAAGTAAATGGGAGCTGTGCTGATCCTATTGGACCACTTTTAATCAATCTGGACTTTTAGAGGTTTTTTGGATATTAGTTGCTAGTAATTATCCAAAAAACTAAATTTGTTTATAGTTTTTTTTTTATTTTTAAGTATATCCTTCAGATTTTGTATTGTACTTTTTATATTTGGATCTTTTAATACCTTTCATGGCATTTGTGGAGAAATACAGTTTAATTATGGCTTCAAAAACCTCTAAAACCACTAAAATGTGACCTTTAATAAATAGGCCTCCTCTAGTTGAGATTATAATTGTATTGCTACTTATTTAAGACCGTCAGAATAATTGTAAATACTATCTTTCTATTTAAAGTTTAATTTGTGAGATAAAACTGAAATTGGCAATTCAAAAGATTGTAGTATGAAACCACTTAATAAGTTTTAGTACACAAGTATTCTACTTGTTTATTAGGGATGTAGCGAACTGTTCGCCGGCGAACTTGTTCGCGCGAACTTCGACCGTTCGCGTCCGCCGAATGTTCGCGAACGTCGCGCGACGTTCGCATTTTGAGTTCGCGTTCGATTCGAAAACAAATCGTTCGACCATTCGACCATTCGAATTCCTTCGACCGCTAAAAATCGAACGATTTCCATTCGTTCGAACGATTGTAAGCATTCGATCGAATGAAAAGCATTCGATCGAATGCTTCGATCGTTCGATTCGAATGAAAATCGTTCGATCGAACGATTAAAATCCTTTGATCGTTCGAATCGAACGATTTTAGCGGGTGTTCGAAGTTCGCGAACTGTTCGCGAACGTTCGCATTTTTTGCCGGTGTTCGCGAACGGCGTTCGCGAACACCAAATCGGCAGTTCGCTACATCCCTATTGTTTATACTGCTATACTATATACAATGGAACCTTGATTTTATGTTTACCAGGAGACGGCACCAAACGGCATAAAATCAAGGGAGGGAGATGCCACTTGCCTGTATGGGGCTGCGAAAAAAATGTCTTCAGTTCTGGTACATAAAAAATCTAAGTGGTTCTTCTGTATTTAAAAATGTGAGCAGTTACATAGTTACATAGTTAAATTGGGGTGAAAAAACACAAAGTCCATCAAGTTCAACCCCTCCAAATGAAAACCCAGCATCCATACACACACCCCTCCCTACTTTTAATTAAAATTCTATATACCCATACCTATACTAACTATAGAGCTTAGTATCACAAAAGCCTGTCCAAAAAAATCATCCAAGCCATTCTTAAAGGCATTAACTGAATCAGCCATCACAACATCACCCGGCAGTGCATTCCACAATTTCACTGTCCTGACTGTGAAGAACCCCCTACGTTGCTTCAAATGAAAGTTCTTTTATTCTAGTCTAAAGGGGTGGCCTCTGGTATGGTGATCCTCTTTATGGGTAAAAGGTCCCCTGCTATTTGTCTATAATGTCCTCTAATGTACTTGTAAAGTGTAATCATGTCCCCTCACAAGCGCCTTTTTTCCAGAGAAAACAACCCCAACCTTGACAGTCTACCCTCATAATTTAAGTCTTCCATCCTTCTAACCAATTTAGTTGCACGTCTCTGCACTCTCTCCAGCTCATTTATATCCCTCTTAAGGACTGGAGTCCAAAACTGCACTGCATACTCCAGATGAGGCCTCACCAGGGACCTATAAAGAGGCATAATTATGTTTTCATCCCTTGACTTAATGCCCTTTTTTATGCAAGACAGAACTGTATTTGCTTTAGTAGCCACAGAATGACACTGCCCAGAATTAGACAACTTGTTATCTACAAAAAACACTAGATCCTTCTCATTTAAGGAAACTCCCAACACACTGCCATTTAGTGTATAACTTGCATTTATATTATTTTTGCCAAAGTGCATAACCTTGCATTTGTCAACATTGAACCTTATTTTCCAGTTTGCTGCCCAGTTCTCCAACTTAGACAAATCACTTTGCCAAGTGGCAACATCCTGCATGGAACCTATAGTTCTGCACAATTTAGTATCATCATTACTATTTATACGGTGTCTTATTTTACTTCCTCACTGAAGTACTTCCTAATGGATTTAAACTGGGCCTCCTGCTAAGGTCATACATACAGTGTACACGTGAACTGGTCTTCCTACATCTACAGATGTCATACATATACATTTAAAATATTTCATTATATTGCTTTAAAAAAAAGCAGTGGGGTAGTTACATAGTTAAATCGGGTTGAAAAAAGACCAAGGTTCATCAAGTTCAACCCCTGAAATGAAACATACATACACACACTGACAATGACCCCTGCATACACTCACAAAAAATATATATACCCATAGTATACATAGTATCACAATAGCCTTGGATATTATGCTTGTCCAAGAAAGCATCCAAGCTAAATGAATTGTTTAGTGTAAAAATAAAACCTTGGTAAATAGCCTGTGCAAAATAAAAAAATATTTCACAACAACATTCTCAGTTAGCCAAAAATGTAATGTATAAAGGCTGGAGTGACTGGATGTCTAAC
Source organism: Xenopus laevis (assembly GCF_017654675.1). Lineage (NCBI taxonomy): Eukaryota > Metazoa > Chordata > Amphibia > Anura > Pipidae > Xenopus > Xenopus laevis. The sequence continues at coordinate 112,530,457 of NC_054372.1, read as the reverse complement.
ATAATAGCGAGAACACTGCTTCCTGCTTTGCAGCTCTCTTGCTTTTCACTGATTGGTTAACAAACAGTAACCAATCAGTGACTTGAGGGCAGGGTCGGACTGGGGGGGCCAGGGCCCACTAGGACTGCTGTCCAGGGCCCCCTCCGCTCCCCTACTGTGATGCGCCGAGCATAAAGGAACCATTTGGTGTGCATGCGCAGACAGCGCAAACAGTGCCACTCGGTGCGCAGCGCGGTGCCGGAAAAATAATTTTTTTTCAACTAAGCCACTGACTTACATTCCTTTTTAAGTTAAGTGATGACCTAATGCAATATGCTTGTTTTTAGAAAAGTTAAGGCGGTGAAAGCATTATCAGTGATCTGTGGCATATTTTACTTTTATTTAGCGTTGCAATCAAATAACATTGTAGAGCATACAGAGGAATAGGGAGCTAATCAAGCAACTGAGCTTCAGCTGAAAGCTAAAATGTAAGAAAAACATCAGTCAGAGTAGTTTAAGAGCAATGCAAAAATTGTTGACCAACTCAAACGAAATGGCTTCGGTAGTTGTTATTTCAAATGGATTCAAAGCACTCAACCAGCCTAACAATGTGAGTCAGCTGCATACACAGTTTCATAAATAAAGATTTTCGAACAATAAACAGTTGTTGCAATGCTTTTTAATAGATCACTAAGAAATGTTGCCTACAGCACTATGTTCAGCTCAGGTAGTAAGACTGCCACCAATTGCGATTACACACAAACTGTAATGATTTTTTATTCATCATTCAGGAGATATGATCTCCCAAAAGACATTATCCCTTTATGATGTTCTATTTTGTGTGACTGGATCATCAAAACAAAAGGTTCCTCTAGAATGTTAACTACATGGTATTACATTAACCAAAGTAAAAATTGTTAAACAGAATGTCCTGTTGGATACTTTATTGCTAGTTGTGAGGTACACTTTTTTTTGCTGTTAAAATTTTAAAGTTCAAAAAAAATCAGCAAGCTAAAAGAATCTTTGGTTTTAAAGTGTTCAGTAATAAGGAGGTTATTTTTCTTCTTTATGACAGTATAAAATGCACCCTTTTCTCTAACTGATGGCTGTACATTCCTAGGATTTTTTTTTACCTTTTGCATTTTAAGGCAAAGTAATAAAAGGCACTATGTTTGCCAAGAAAGAGTAAACCATATCAACCAATCAGCAGGTAGCATTTACTGGGCACCTCTTTAAAATAAACCATCTTATTGGTTGCAATTAGTTCCAATTGTACCTTTTATTGCATATGGGAGAAATACAGCTTTAGACAGACTTTACTTGTGTTGAAGTAGCAACGTATAACATGGTTTATGATCAAAAAATGTCTGGACAACCAAATGAAACTTTACATGGCACATTAATACTAAGAAGATCTTTAACAGACAAAACCTCAACCCATTATGTGCATGCAAATCATTATTAGAATTATTATGCTTCAAAATATCATAGAAAGCCCATAAAGCAAGTGCTCACCTACTAGATATCTTTTAGGGCAGCTAGCTGTGTTTTTCCTATTTGCATTGAGTATCTTTTTTCATTTTTGCTTCCAATATTTTAACACTGATGTTGTCCAGAATCTAGAGGAATAACTAAACATAGACCACGTTCAAAAAAAGGTACAGTAGGCTGTTAAAAGCTGGATAATAGCAAATAAAATTGTTAAAAAAGGTAGATTTCTGCTGATGTTAGGCAGCTCACATTCAAATTCTAGATTTAGGTTGTTTTTCCCCTTCAAGCGGTGCTTCTACAAGGTTGGATAAATCACTATTATTTACTGCTATAAAATTCTGTTTAGATGGTGACATTTCATCATGATTTTTATGTACAGTATACAAGCTTGCAATAAAATAAGAATAACTTTTGGCTTTATGTCACAGCTATTCTGCTTCTAACTACCCAATGCCATCTGGAAATCACTTTAAAAATAAATAAGTTGGAGAAGAATAAGATTATTACTAAAAAAGAAAATACCTAATAAATTGTTTTAAGAGCAGTACTGAACCAGTTCAACTACATATAAGTTCAACTACAATAAATACAGACAATTCTTACCAGTTTTTAAGATTAAAGTTGTAATCCCATTTACTTTTTCACATAGAATTGTTTATCTTTAAAAGTGCAAAGCATTTTCTAGAAAAAGTTACTTTCATGAATTCAGCAAATTCATAGAACTGTTGTACAAACCCACATATAATCCAGAAAGAATACTAGCCAACAAATGTAGTGTTGAATAAAACAAGACTATGCGGTACAGATGGACATTTTATCGTTTGAAAATAATTAATATCGATACTCCCTTTTCATTTTTTCCCCTTAAAAGATAGCTACATTATCCTTAATTGAATCTGGAGTTTGCAATTTATTTTTGCTAAATCTCATTCAAAAGCTCCAAACAGCTTTAGAAGAAAAAGATAAAAAATGTGAAATAAGTTTTAGGCAATAATGTTACCCAATAACTTGGCCCAACTCAGGCAATTTTCCAATCAGAACAAATTGGTGGGTGTAGAGAGCCGAGGACATTAACGAAGAAAATGGAGAGAAAACAATGTATTGTTAACTAATGGTTGCCTTGTTAGAAAATATTTTGTGTCTACTGATTCAGGCTTTGCCATATTAATGTTTTCCCAGAACTCCCCATAACAGGGGATAAAAGTGTGGCATTGTTTTAAGGAATGTAATATGTGAATTATGTATTTTCCAGCATGCAGTTGCGCATGGCAAAACAACTGCATTGGTATATGATTTTCTATAAATACAGTACACAGAAGAAACCTCAGAATTATAACCCCCTCAAGACAGATTGCAGATCTCTCTTGAGTCTGCGGGTTCTGTCCCAGCTGATTTTAATTCTTACAATGCTTCCGATCCCTATTTCTCCTATTTATTTTTTCTTCATTAGGGCTGTGGCACACTGGGGGTTTTGTCTATTGGATGTCAGCGCCCATAATGGTGGTCCATAAGAGCTAAAATGTCCCATTACTGCTCCATCTGACAATATTAAATTAAAAGTACCTAAGTTACGCACATAAGCAGTGAAAGGTGAATCTCCAGTTGTCATCTCTCTCCTTGTGTGGCAGTGACCCATGGCACATTCTCAAAGAGAGCAATTCAGGTACAGTATTTTGGGTACTCTTTGCCTATGGGGGGGGCGACACTGTGAGAGTGTAATTGTTCATGAAATGATTGGGGGACATTTCTCTGTTTACTACAATACAGGTTGAATTCTATATAAGCATGTGCTAAGTCCAAAGTAGAGCAGTGGTAGCAGCATAGAAACATGGAGCTTGTACAACTTCAGCTGAATCCTTCAGGGAGAGCTGCTGTTTTTGTTACTGCCCATTGTTCCATTGATAGACTGCTGGGAAGGGGAAAGAAAGAGGTGGGGTTGACAATTTAAGTGATGCAGTAGAGAGACTGAAGCTTATCTGAGCACATGTTACAAGGCTGATTTCAGTGAAGAATTTGAATGATGAGAGCTATTAAGTGATGCATTTAAAAAAAAAAGTTTCCTCATACAAAATCCCTTTAAATACAGTCTAGAAACATTCTAGCATACACTTGCCTTTAAATAATCCATTTAATCTTAAGCCAAAATTGTTATGACAATTTTTTTTTTTTGTGTAAACGAGCTATTATTATTATTGTTGTTGTTTTCTAAACTGGTCTCTTCATCATGTCTAGGCATTTTAATTAGTTACAAGCAATAGAAGCAGCCATTTCTGAGCACTGAATGATTAGCATAATTATTCTGTCATGCTTGTGGACCAGAGCCATATTCAGCAAGGGTGCTTTCTAGCACTTATGAGCATCATATTTCAGCATCATCATCCAGCTGATAACTTATTGTGCTGGGATTTGTATGATTGTTGGAAACAGCCAGTTCTGCACTTCTTGAAATAAACCTCTTAGTTAACAAATTAAGTTTGGGATTTACATTCCATAAAGAGAGAACATTTCCCAAGACATTATAGCCTTATAGACTACAGCCCATTTCTTACACCTTACATCTTAAATATCAGTTATTTGTGCCAAGTGCAATGTACAGGGTCAGATTTATTAAAGGATCAGTAATGTGAAAACGTGAAAGTATTTGTTTTACATTTAAAGTTTTTGTATCTGTTTATCCAGCATCTACAGCAACTAAATAAAAATGAAAATTTTACTTGCCTTCATGAAGTAAATTCCTTTTCTTCTAGCTCTGACATGTCAATACAAATATTGCCCCCCCCCAGACTAGGAGGTAGGACCTATAACATAGTCAGTCAAAATTAATCTTGGCCTATAAGACCACGTGACTTCTTCCACACCAACCAGCATTTGCCATTAGCAGTACAGGAACCAAATAAATTGGGATGGGAAACCCTGTTCCGACATGTTGGGACTAGAAGAAAACCAAATTTTCATTTTCTTCTGCGTCCCTCCATGTCAGTACAATTGTGTTCTGCCATGCCCCAAAAATGAACAAGGGGTGGGAATAAACAACATAAAAGCAGTAAACAAACAGATGCTAAATAGCCCCTGAGTAACAAGGCCATCATCAAATCCATGCAACGGGGAATGCGATATACTGTAATGTATAGCCCCTGAAAATTCGGAAAAAATTCGCTCAAAACGAGACGCCGACGCCGTTTCACGAAATTTTCGCCGTTTCGCGAATTTCGCGCAAAATTCACGAATTTTCCGGCGAAGCGAAACGGTGCAAATTCGCCACTAGTGAAGAGTGATTAAACACCACAGTCCAGTGTGGTTCACAATATATCATCACTTTCTAATGTGGACATGTTCCGTTCTAGACTGTGGTGTTTACTCTACCACAAAACTATAACTCTCTACATCCTAAATGAGCATTTTAACTTTAATGAAGTATGCTTTATTCATAATAGTGATAGAGTTCATATATTTTAAATTTGTATTTTATCATTAGTAATACATTATAAAGAGTTTCTCTTTCCTACTTCCTCTTTGCTCCTGTATTACCTATGGACTGGGCACAGTTGGAATGTGTAGAATCCAAAAATATATGGCTTCTGGGGAAAATGCACTTTGTTATGGCTGAACCCCACATAAAATGCTGTAAATGTGCTGATTTTGCAGTAGCTAAAATGACAGAAATTATAGATCATATGGGGCCCCTACACACCACATAAACCTATGCATATAGTGCATCAAACGGTTCAGTATACGCCTGGTATTCATATTTATTAGGGATGGGCAAATTTTTTCACCTTGTTTTGCCGCAAAAATGACACCCATAGAATTTTTTGATGCCCATAGACTTTAATGGGTGTTGGCGACATTTCGCCGGCAGTGAATTTTTGGCAAAACCAATTTTGCCCTACCCTAATATTTAGATCTGTTTTAGCTCGGTATCTAATGACATGTACGAGATACAATGCTGTAAAATGCAATTGAGGCAAATTAATTATTTAATCAAAACCACTAGCTTTTTGACTCTGTGATTTTGGAGTAAAAAGACATGGCTACCCATTTTGATATAACAGAATGTGTACTTTCTAAAAAAATTGATTTCCTGGGGTAAACCACCTGTTACCGGATTTTTTTTCATTGGAATCTAAAGTATACAATTTTCTTCTGTGGTGCTTTTAAAATTTGATAATGTACTGCTGTGAATTTTTGATCTACAGACATCATGCATTGGCATTATTACTACAGTATGTGGGGATGGGGGGAGAGCAACCTGCACTTGCCACATTGCTTAAGTTTGTTGTGTCCCTTAGTTAATACAATGTTATTTGAAAGAAGAGGCTCCATTCCTTCCTGTGTTCCCCTGGGGTGGCTGGCCATGAGAAGGAGGTTTCAGGGCATACAGTTGTTGAGAGGATGCTTTGCATTCAACATACAGGAGGGCGGTCAGATATGCTGCTGCCCCAGCCAACTTATGCACAAGCAAGCAAATGGCACCCAAGCCACTTACAGTGCTAGAATACACGCACAAAACAATGGCAGCTACAGCTCAAGATGATCAATGTTTCAGCTCCTGCTAGGACTGAACGAAACCGGAGATTGCATATTGAAGCTGCTGAATCCAAGAGGCAATTTGACCAGCAAACTACTGGTTCCAAAATCAGAAACTGCACACAAAAGGTTTATAATCTGCAAACACTGGTGCCAACCAGCAATAATGCATGAACCATTAGAAAATGAGCCAGCCACCAATTCACAAGCACAAAGGCCAGCTACCATTCATGGTGCCAAACCACTGGTGAACAAGCCAGCTACTATGTATGCAAACATAGATGTGCAAGACAGCTGGACGTGCAGGAACTGATGCCAAATCAGCTGCAGTGTATTCAAAACACCAGAGTGGAAAGCAGTTACTGTACAGGCAATAACACATAAGCTAGCTATTGTCAGTGTCACCCACTGCACTTGCTCCTGACACACAGGTCAATTTCCATAAATGCATCCACTGAGCATGAGCCAGTTACTGCTCCTGCAAAACACCTGTCGACAAGTCAGCCCTATTGCTAATAAGCAGTGGCATACAAGACCAAAAACAATGCATGCATGGCTGAATCAAAGAGCAGATATAAAACCAACAAAAACTGCTGCATACCTATCCACACCAAAACTAGCTATGGGATGCGTAACTCAGGGAAAACACCAGCTGACCAACCTATGCTAGCTAGCTGCCAATAATGCCAAATGATGGCGTGTAAAGGGTTAAAATAAAGATTTTTTTTTTTCCATAATGTAAATAATCAAGCTGTGCTGTAGTGTAGCCAGCACTTAGTTCAGTATTAATTATTATATTTCCCTGGTTTCTATCTGGCAAGCATTATGGTCTGGTAATTTTCCTTTCATAGGGTATAATGAAACTTATTGTAAAGCTATGAGTAGCAGCTATTAATCTCCATGAGTAGCTTAAGTAATATACGACTTGTAAATATTTCAACATGAAAAACTAAATTAATTGAAAACCTGCCCTCCTTGTTACTTGTTTTTAGTTTATCATGGATTCACAATTCTTGATAAAACATAAATGTATTTCTTCACTTTCATTCGATATAGAGATTGGACTAATGTGACAATGTAGAAAACACAAATAAGAATGTAGCAATAAACTCACAACATAGGCAATTTAAATAGGAAGCTATTGATTTCACATAACAGCACAACCATCATTATTTATTTTCTTCCCAAAAGGAATGCAGAAGAAACTTTTGGGCCCCTACGGGCAGTATATTTCTCATAGAAGCTTTTTATGCAAAATGTTTTTTTTCATCAGTGGTTTGGGAAAAGCAAATGGTTTAGGGCTGATTCTTGTCTTCTTCGAAGCTTTGTGAAATAGTATTGATTTGTAAATGACAAATGACAGTGATGAGCTTATACTGCAGTAAGAAAAATACTTTAAATATATGAGTATTTGTCAGTGGTTATTTGTGTTTGTATAGGAAATGGTGAAAAATCACACATGAACAGATGCTCATGTAAAATAAAATGTAACTTAATATTTAAAATAAATTAACATATCAATACATGCAATTTTGTTTTTCTGCATACAAATGGATAGACAGTAGTTAAAATCAATAAGCAAATGAAGCAATGTATCAATCTATTGTTTTAGCACTACTGCTTGTCATACTTGATATGATACTGTCAATGTTGGCATAGTAATGGTTTCTTAACAGACCCCTGCAACCACATTGGCCTATAAGCACTAAATACAACTGTAGGACTTCAATGGCATTTGGGGCGGATTTCAGACTAAAAGGTTTAAGCTTGCATTTTTTGCATTGAAATCTGCCATATGTGGAAAAATACAGGTGGAGAAAGTGCCATCTCTGAAAGTAGCCAAAATTGCTTATACTAAACAAATAATGATTAGTAGCCTTGACTCATAACCTTCAATAATAATCAGATCAAACTCAGCAGTGAGGTATACAAGTAATTGTTATCTTCTTTAGAAGAGAGGAGAAACAGTAAAATAGGTATATGAGCTAATCATGAAAACTCATTTGGCTTTGCAACATTAAGGGGTTTATCCTAACCTCACTGATGTGGAAAGTGTATTGTATGTAAGTGTATGTAAGACATTCTTCAAGGTTATCCAAAAGGTTATCCAAAATCTGACAAGACTGTTGCTATAAATTATGCTCATATACTGTCCGTAATCCCTAAATGGTCAGCTAAGATTACCCCAAAAATCTAACATGAACTGGCTTTCAGGCTGAAATTTTATGCATAATTAATATAGCATTTACCTTATATTTCACCTAGAATAACTTTCATACTCTGTGCCCTGTTCACTGCTTTGCCCCAAATAGGAGTGAAGCAGGTCCAGACTGAGAATTAAAATAGGCCCTGCCATTTTAGGTACACAGAGGCCCAATCAGCCCACAAAGACGCCCAAACTGCCCCCACCAGCCCACTAAATACTGACTTTCTATGGGACCTTATAGCAGCCCTTCTGGCATTTGCCAGATCTCACAGATTGCCAGTCTGGGCGTGGAGTGAAGGAAACAGTTTGGAATCTTCTTTAGGGTACTATTCCTTCTAAAGCATACAAGGAATATTGTAGTTAGACTAGAGCAACAAGCAATAAGTCATTGGCACACTAATGCCCTCAGTTTGCATGTCCAAAGGCTTATTTTACTTTTTTTACCATTATTATTATTATTCATAATAACATGTTTTATAAAAAACAAACATAATCTGCAGTGCTTTACGATTAGGGATGTAGCGAACTGCCGATTTGGTGTTCGCGAACTTCGAACACCGCTAAAATCGTTCGATTCGAACGATCGAAGGATTTTAATCGTTCGATCGAAGGATTTTCATTCGAATCGAACGATCGAAGCCATTCGATCGAATGCTTTTCATTGGATCGAATGCTTACAATCGTTCGAACGAATGGAAATCGTTCGATTTTTAGCGGTCGAAGGAATTCGAATGGTCGATTGGTCGAACGATCGAACGCGAACTCAAACTGCGAACGTTCCCAAACGTTCGCGAACATTCGGCGGACGCGAACGGTCGAAGTTCGCGCGAACTAGTTCGCGGGCGAACAGTTCGCTACATCCCTATTTACGATAGATTAGTGCATACAAAAAGCATATAGATTAGATACAAAAACACAACCTATAAGTGATCCAAGATGTAAAGAGGGTTTTGTACAATAGAGCTTACAATCTTTATATTTCATTTTTGCATCATAGGAGTGATCATAACTGGTCGGAATTTTAGGGGCCGATTCACTAACTTCGAGTGAAGGATTCGAAGTAAAAAAACTTAAAATTTTTGTGGTCCTCGACTATCGAATTGGCGTAAATTCGCCTGAGTAGAATGATTCGAATAGGTTGAGCGCAAAAACGCTGCGACTATTCGCCATTCGATAGTTGAAGTACTGGATCGAGCACAAAAACGCTGCGACTATTCGCCCATTCGATAGTCGAAGTACTGTCTCTTTTAAAAATACTTCGATTGCCTACTTCGCCACCTAAAACCTACTGAATTGCTTTAAAAGCCCATAGGCTTGTTTTCCAAGTTTTTGATCGAATAAAAAGGCATTCAATCGAATGAAAATCCTTCGAGCGAATATTTGATCGAGCGCCTATTCGCCTGGCGAATATTCGCCAATTCGACTATTCGCCAGTGCATAAATTCGCCCGCATTGCCTATTCGATTCTATTCGATTCTATTCCCCAGACGAATTTCGAGGGATTTAGCCCCTCGAAATTCGACCCTTGAGGAATTGGCCCCTTAAAGTTGAAAAACACCATTTTTTGTAGGGATGAAAAAGTAGAATTTTTTGAGATTTAATTAACCCAGAGGCTGCTAAAAGTCCAAATAAAAAAGTACTTCATCTCAAACCTGCCGAGGTCATGTAGAAGTCAATGGAACTGGAAGATATCATGATCTGCACTGGGTTTCACACAATAGTCCGAATAATTTATGGTTTTCTGCCATCAAATCCGAAAAAATCACACAATTTTGATTTTTTTCACAGCACTTGCCACTTGTCTATCATTCAATTATACTCCAATTGTTTCCATTTATCTATATATATTTATTAACCATTACTCATTTGTTTCATTTACATTTTCTGTTACAAACATGTTTTATCTGTTATATGATCAGGCCAAATTATAGCTAGACAGCAGTAGATTTAGATAGCCTTAAACTGCTAATTTGTTTTGTATTTTCAGAAAGAGTAAATGATGTTGTAAATGGCTTAATAAAATTTTGGAGCTTAACCTTTTTTTTTCTTTTAGAGAGCACAAATGTGGAGTAATAATTAAAAGACTTTTTGAAATTTATCTTTAACATGGAATATGTTTTAATTAAATGTAATAACTAAATCATTATCAAATAATTTGGGATATAGGAATATAGACTCCCATTTGTTAAGTGATCTCTAGAGATTTGTGCTCATTGTTTCTGAGAACTATTGCAATATTTAGTGGTCGAAGAACTATATTCCAGTTAATAAAATATCATTGTTTAAATATTTACATATAGTATAATTAGACTGTGGAAAGCTAATAATACTGTGATCATTCCCCCTTTTGTTCAATTTATTATTTTTAACTTTGTTCTAAACAATGCTTTTATAGTGCTTTAAAAGATGCACAACGCTGATTATTATGATAATCACTGATTGTATCCCTTAAAGGAGAAGGAAAGCTCCAAGACAGTTTATTGGCAACAGATTAGCCACAATAGTGCAAGCTAGAACACTATATTTATTTTGCAGAATGCTTTACCATACCTGAGTAAACAGCTCTAGACAATGTCTCTGTTTGTTTAGGATAGAAGCATCCATATAAACTTGGTGTGACATTACTTCCTGCCTGAGTCTCTCCCTGCTCTCTTACAGCTCTAAGCTCAGATTACAGCAGTGACGGGAGGAGGGAGGGGGAGAGGAGCAAACTGAGCATGCTCAAGCCCTGTCCTAGAGGTTTATGCTGAAAACAGGAAGTCAGATACAGAAGCCCATGTGTACACAATAGATGTAAAGAAATGCTGTGTTTCTTTTGACAGAGGACTCAGAGCAGCATTACTTTGAGGGTTTACTGGTGTATTTATATAGACCTTTCTGATGAAGCTTACTTAATTTTAGCCTTTCCTTCTCCTTTAAAAATACATTCAGTATAAATATTAGTATTGGTAATTTCTTCTATTTTTGAACATTCCATCATTGAGCCTTGCTCAATATGACTCATAGAGTTAAATCTTTAAATCCAGGTGCTGCAGAACAGAATATATTACTGTTGTTCTAATCTGCATTATCATTGTAAATGGTTTAATTATGAGCCAGTGTATAAAGTAAAGATTGCTAATGCCAATCTCTGAACATTGCAACTTTATGCAAGCACTATAAAACAGTCATTATAGAAAACCCTTTTTTATATAAACAAAGCCTTACTATCAGGATATATTTTTCTAATAATACTGTACATGCTTTGAAATAGTGATGTGTGGGTGACAAAAATTCAACATGCACCCAACCCTCACCCACCTACTACCAACCCGAAACCGACTGGCACCTTCACATGTAGACTCTCTCCTGACCTGCTCATCTTTGATGTCACAAAAGGGGGTGGGGCAAGTGTGCCTAATATATATATAGGGTATAGAGTGATGGCACTCACAGGATCTTTGAAAAATAACAAACTAAGATAAAAAAGAAAAAAGTCTATTAATCCAACGTTTCGGTCCCACACAAGGACCTTTTTCAAGGAAACGGAGTGCCATCACTCTATACCCTCTATGCCATCACTCTATACCCTCTATGAATTTTTGATGCATGTGCACCCAGGTTTCATCCATTTTGTCAGGGAGTGCGGCCCTTACAGCCCATCTCTCCCCTTTACAGTCTATATTAAACACTGCTGCCAGAATTATCCTCCTCTCATCCAAAAGGGTACAGGTCCCTTCGCTGAAGTCCTTATCATGGCTTCCTATAAAACAAAGAATAACTTATAAACTCCTCCTCATAATCTTCAAAGCCCTTCCTTCCTCTTCACCTAACTACATCTCATCTCTTATTTCTCTATATGTTCCTGCCAGAAACATCCGCTCCTCTCAGAGCAACCGATTGGTTGTACCCCCCACTACTACTGCTGTTTCCCGTATCAAACCTTTCTCTCTCTTGCAACTCCTACATTTGGAATGCCATTCCTGAATCTCTCAGGAGAGAAGCCTCCTTCAGTGTTTTTAAAACAAAACTCAAAGACTACCTCTGGGAGCACCTGGATAACACCTGAACTGGCACTTATATAACAGTGTAACAAACTGTAACCCACAGCACCTTATTACCCCTCTGAATTGTGTCTGTATGTTACCCTCCCATTTAGACTGTAAGCCCTACGGGGTAGGGTCCTCTAGCCTTTTGTTTCCTTGACACTGAGCACTTAATCTGTATTGTAATTATATTTTTTTATATTTATGTGAATTGTACTTCTAAAAATGCACTTATTGTTACTTTTTATTCCAATGACCCCTTGTTTGTTACTACTAATTTATTGTTTTGCTGTACAGTGCTTTGCCCTCGAGGAGCACTTTACAAATAAAAATATAAATAAAGGCCCCAATGGGGCCCGAAATGTTGGATACAGCATGTTGAAATAAATCATATTGTTTGAAGAAAAATTGGAGTGCTGGTCCTTATAGAAACTATAATTTTATACTTTATATTTTGAAGGTTAACACTTCAGCCTACCATAAGGTACCATAAGGTCTTTATTCTTATTTAAATTTCACTTTCTTCAGGGTGAACACATTTCAAGTTAGCGCTATCAGCACAATCTCTGTATTTACCTTCAGGTAAAATACTAATTTAAAACAACAGCCTGGTGTTTATTAATGTGAGCATTTCCACTTCAGAATAAACAACAGTGGAGTGGCTACAATGTTACAATACATTGTTAAATCATCACAGTTTCTAAATACAGTTTCTATTATGCCAATTTATTCCTGTACTGTTTTATTTTTATTCTTTTTTTAAATTCTATTTTATTCTGTTGTCTTAGTTTTTTCTTTGTTGCTGTCGACGTGCATTGCATATTTTGAGAGAAGCAATGGCAGATGATGTCAATAGTGGCATATCTGGTGTTTTTTTGCGTAAAATAAAACACACCGAGGGGGTCCGCTGGGAGGACAGATGTAAGCAGGTGATAATCCCATCTTCTAATAATCTTTTCACACATGGCAGATAAAAAGTTATGTTGCATGTCCCTAAATGTGAAGGGTATCAATACATTCCATAAGAGAAACTGCTTGAAGCTGGAATTGAAGAGACATAATATAAATATTGCATTGCTCCAAGAGACTCACATCAAATATAAAGCCACTACGAAGCTGTACTTTAAAGGATATTCCAATATTTACACTAGCAAACCTCAAACAAGCAAAGTCCGAGGTACCGCGATAATGATTGCGGATCGCACTAATTGGATCCTTACAGATCAAGCGACGGACAAGCAAGGACATTATAATGTTGTGAAGGGTTTCATAGAAGGGAAACAGTACACAATAGCGTCAGTTTATCTTCCCAATGTCGGACAGCACCGGGTCCTCAAACAGTTCTTGGTGATGATGGAACGTTTTGCTGAGGGGTTTGTTCTGATAGGAGGAGATTTGAATTTTGCACTTGATCCGGCTATAGACTGCTCTACACAGAGGTCCTCTCACTCAACTAGATACATTTCACAGTTGCGCTCTCTGCTTAACAGTCACCATTTTATGGATGTTTGGAGAATTCACAATCCTACAGTTAGGGATTACTCCTTCTATTCGAACGCCCACCAACAATATTCCCGCATTGACTATTATTTAGTTCCTCATTCTTGTCTACCTGGTGTTCTTCAGGTTTCTATGGGGTCAATTACATGGTCGGATCATGCCCCGATTTTCTTGCAGATTGCGCTCACTGCGCCTAAAATGGAGAGGTGGCAATGGAAATTGAATGAATCGTTACTGACCGATACCATTGTGTTAGAGAAACTTAGGACTGTGCTTCATAACTATTTTACCGATAATTGTCAGACAGACACCAATCCTCAAATGATTTGGGAAGCTCACAAATGTGTGATTCGAGGAGAGCTAATCAAAGCTGGGACACAGAAAAAAAAGGAAAAAATGGAGAAATATAATACTCTGCTTTCCACCTTACAACGCTTAGAAAATGAGCACAAAAAGGCTCCCTCAATAAATCTGCTGCAGCTCCTCACTGACACGAGACAACAATTGAAAGCTATTTTAACTACTTACACGGAAAAAGCCATATTCTACCAGAAGCAGAGATACTATGAACATGGGAATAAGTGTAGTAAGATGTTAGCTAATGCGTTGAAACGTAAACAAATATCTACTCAGATTACCAAGCTCAGAACCTCTGCAGGAGATACCACGACTGATACTCAGAGCATAGCGCGAACGTTCAGGGAATTCTACCATTCTTTATACAATTTACAACCTTCTGCCCAGAATCCGGTTTCCCAGAAAGTAGCTGGTGCAGACTATCTCCGCACATCGACCCTGCCGCTGATAACAAATGAAATTAGAGACCGATTGGAAGCCCCGATCAGTATGGACGAGGTTGACTCGGCTATAAAGGCAATACCGAATGGGAAAGCACCTGGCCCGGACGGATTCACCGGCCTCTATTATAAAAAATTTAAGGACATCTTACTCCCTCATTTCACGGTAAATCTGCAGACTACCCAGGTTCGGGGGACTCTTCCTCCAGCTGCTATGATGGCCTACATAACATTGCTTCACAAGAAAGGCAAAGATCCTTTAGATGTGAAAAGTTACCGTCCCATATCGCTGCTAAATGTGGATACGAAGCTCTATTCAAAAATTTTGGCGAACCGTCTACGTACAGTGTTGGCTTCCTTTATTCATCCCGACCAGGTTGGCTTTGTCCCCTCGAGAGAAGCACGGGATAACACACTGAGGGTTTATGGGGTAGTGCGTTATTGCAAAAGACACAATATACCACTGGCTCTACTGTCGACTGACGCAGAGAAGGCTTTTGATCGTGTATCCTGGTCTTTTATCTTTCAATGCCTCCAAAAGATGGGGTTGGGACCCCAGTTCATTCAGAGCATCCAGTGCTTATATAACACTCCCAGAGCATGTATTAGGGTTAATGGTTCACTGTCGGAACCGTTCGACATTACAAATGGGACACGTCAGGGATGCCCGCTGTCTCCGCTTCTATATATTATCTCCCTGGAGCCATTCCTACAATGAATCAGATCCAACCCTGATATAACTGGAGTTATGATAGCCCATACCAATCATAAAGTAGCGGCCTATGCTGATGACATGTTGTTTTTTGTTACCAATCCCCATATTTCTTTGCCAAATTTGATGAAAGAACTTCAGCATTATGGGTCGGTCACCAATTTAAAGATTAATTATCAGAAATCGAGTCTGCTCAACATTTCCCTGTCTGCTTCACATTTAGATCGTTTACGACATTCTTTTGATTTCTCTGTAGAGGAAAAGTCCATTACGTATTTGGGAGTCAAAATTACAGCTAACGTTGAAGATGGGGTTCTGCTTAATATACTCCCACTGATTAAACGGACGCAGGAGGACCTTGCTTCTTGGGAGAGGCCCGGCTTTTCATGGTTTGGCCGCATGAATATCATTAAGATGGATGTACTGCCGCGGTTTCTCTATCTTTTCCAAACCATTCCTTTTCATATTCCAAAACACATTTTTCAGACATTAACTGCACTGATCTCTCAATTTATATGGCACAAGAAAAGACCTCGACTGAAGTTTAGTTTTCTCAGCCAACCTAGAATTAGAGGGGGAGCGGGACTGCCGGATTTTCGGGTATACTATCAGGCGGCAGTGTTGCAACGGATGCTGGACATTTGGCATGCAATGGACACTAAACTGTGGATTTCGACAATACAAGAAGAAACGACGTTACCATTGCAAGTATTACCCTGGATAGAAAAAGATAAAAGACTGCTTACTAAACCATTGAATCCGATCCTTTCGACTATTTTGCTTACCTGGGACGTCTTGAAAAAGAGACTGAAGTTGGTTGATTCCAATACTAGAATGATTCCAATCTCCCATAACTCTAATTTTCCACCGGGCTTACGATTGTCTAACTTTAGGCATTGGACTCAAAGAGACACATTATGGGCCTTCCAGCTTATGAAAGGCAGGGAATTTAAAACGTTAGAGGAGATTTTGCAACCTGATCGCATAACCGCACTGGATCGTTTGAGATATTGTCAGGTTAAACATTTTTTGATGACGGAGGGCACACTGAGCTCTGGCAGTGGAGATGATACTGCTTTTGAACAATTATACACGAAACCAATGAGATTTCCGCATGAAATCTCTCTGTTGCGCAAAGTCCTTTCAGAAACTCAGGCTTCTCCTTCGGCTGTTTTTAGAGGGAACTGGGAAAAGGAACTCCAAGTTACATTTACTGAAGAGGAGTGGTCCTCTATTGTCGACAAGTCACTTCAGACGGCAACTAGTGCTAAACTACAAGAGCACAACTATAAAGTACTTTCTCACTGGTATAGGGTGCCTACAAAGTTAGCAAAAATTTACCCTAATTTTCCTGACATTTGCTGGAGGTGCGGACAAGGGAAGGGGACGTTGTCCCATATTCTGTGGACCTGCCCGGGAATACAACCTTACTGGTCGCAAGTTAAACATTTGACATCTCGGTTTACTGATTTGACAATTGATGACTCAGCAGCATTTTTCCTCCTTCATCATAATGCTTTGTCTACAGCACAATACAAACGCTCAATTCTTTCCATTCTGATCACTGCTGCCAAAGCACTAATCCCTAAGTATTGGAGAACAGACCGGACTCCCTCTATTGAGGAGTGGATCTCGCAGGTTCAAGAAATTTATCAATTTGAGAGGTTAAAAATCCCGAGAGACACTCAATCCCAAGACGATGCTTTTAATCGGAAATGGACCCATTGGCTCCTCTTTAAAGACTCGGCGGAATGTGCAACACTTCTCAATTAGGTGGGCTTCCTCATTTACAGCATTTACAGTATTGATACATATATAAGGGTACCGCTATTATTGTCTGGTGCTTCTCTGTGGACCCGGCGGGCTTCCCCTCCACGCCTCTTCATGATGTCTGACTTTGTTTTTCCTCCTCTCGCATACTTACCTGTAACTCTTTTACAGTGAATGCTTACTGTTTTTCATTGTGTTTGACAAATGGCGTAATCCTTTTATTTTGCTATTTTCTTTTGTTCTTATATTCTCATGTTTGTGATTTGTTCTTTTGCACATGTCACCAGAATGTATCTTTCTTTGTATACTATTTCCTGCAACACTGATTCATGATACCAAAGACTGATTATGTAACATTGCATTTTGGACGTGACTGGTGGGTGTGCGTTTGGAAAATAAAGAATTTATAAAAAAAAAAAAAAAATAAAACACACCTTGATATATTCCCAATTTATTTTACACAGCTTTTTACACCATCTTTTTGACACTTTTTGTTTTACTCCGCATAATAAATAGACCCCTTTGTGTATTTACACGTTATTAAAGGCCTTAGGGTAGGGCAAAACTGATATTATATTTATTTCATTATGTGTATGCTAAATAACTTCAGCCTTTATGAAAAATAAACTGGCACTTATATTTTTAATTTAATAATAAATCACAGCTATTTCACAATTGTTTAAACAAAGTTAAATCATCTCTAAATGAAATATTAAGTACATTGACTATGCACTAATTGCACCAATTTGGGCATTATTAACTGCGATCAGATGCTTAATTAGAGAGATATGAAATGAAGAATATGCCATTGTCACACTTGACCAAGTAGAAGTTAATGAATTTTGAAGAAGCACTGATTTCTGAATCAATTAAAGAAATACATTACATTGCACCACCTGTAGTACATTGAAGAGTGGTTACATAGTTAAATTAAATTAAATTGGGTTGAAAAAAGACAAAGTCCATCAAGTTCAACCCCTCCAAATGAAAGCACAGCATCCATACACACACCCCTCCATACTTAATCACATAAATTATATACCCATATCTTTACTAACTATAGAGTTTAGTATCACAATAGCCTTTGATATTATGTCTGCCCAAAAAGTCATCCAAGGCATTATCTGAATCAACCATCACCTGGCAGTACATTCCACAACCTCACTGTCCTGGCAAACCCCCTACTTTGCTTCAAATGAAAGTTCTTTTCTTCTAGTCTAAAGGGGTGGCCTCTGGTACGGTGATCCACTTTATGGGTAAAAAGGTCCCCTGCTATTTGTCTATAATGTTCTCTAATGTACTTGTCTAGTGTAATCATGTCCCCTCGCAAGTGCCTTTTTTCCAGAGAAAACAACCCCAACCTAGACAGTCTACCCTCATAATTTAAGTCTTCCATCCCTCTAACCAGTTTAGTTGCACGTCTCTGCACTCTCTCCAGCTCATTTATATTCCTCTTAAGGACTGGAGTCCAAAACTGAACTGCATACTCCAGATGAGGCCTCACCAGGGACCTATAAAGAGGCATAATTATGTTTTCATCCCTTGAGTTAATGCCCTTTTTTTATGCAAGACAGAACTTTATTTGCTTTAGTAGCCTCAGAATGACACTGCCCAGAATTACTTGTTAATAAACTTGTTATCTACAAAAACCCCTAGATCCTTCTCATTTAAGGAAACTCCCAACACACTGCCATTTAGTGTATAACTTGCATTTATATTATTTTTGCCAAAGTGCATAACCTTGCATTTATCAACATTGAACCTTATTTTCCAGTTTGCTGCCCAGTTTTCCAACTTAGACAAATCACTCTGCAAAGTAGCAGCATCCTGCATGGAACCTATAGTTCTGCACAATTTAGTATCATCTGCAAAAATAGAAACAGTACTTTCAATGACCACCTCCAGGTCATTAATAAACAAGTTGAAAAGCAAGGGACCTAGTACAGAGCCCTGCGGTACTCCACTAACAACACTGGTCCAATTAGAAAATGTTCCATTTACCACCACTCTTTTTAGTCTGTCTTTTAGCCAGTTCTCTATCCAGGTACAATTACTATGTTCAAGGCTAACATTACTTAATTTAACCAGTAAACTTTTGTGTGGTACTGTATCAAATGCTTTAGCAAAATCTACTGCCATCCCAGAATCGAGGTCCCTGCTTACCTTGTCATAAAAAGAAATTAAGTTAGTCTGGCAAGATCTATTATGCATAAAACCATGCTGGCACACACTCATAGTATTATGATTTGCTATAAAATCCAGTATCTTATCCTTTATTAATCCTTTGAAAAGCTTTCCTACCACTGACGTCAGACTAACTGGCCTATAGTTTTAAAGCTGAGAACGGGATCCTTTTTTGAATAGAGGCACCTATTGTTTGAATTAAAAATGGTGCCTGATAAAGTGGATTTATCCACTTATTTAATAGAAATGAGCCTTTGTATCCATCATGAATTTCTTTTTTTGTTGGAGTTTTATATGAACAGCCATTGCACATTCATTAGCAAGCCACTGAATATTCTTGTATGCTCCCGTCTCACGACTCAAGAGTCTTTACTGTGCTGGTAAAAAATAAACTTTATAATCATTTAGAGAATGATCTGCTTTCCCTGCTTTCTTTATCATTGTTAGCTCTATAGAATATATATAGAGCTAACAATATAATATGTGAAGCTAAATTGCTTGAAAATCCTACTTGGTGATATTGTTCTGTAAGATGTGTGTTTAGCTCTTAACCCAGACAGTGTCAGACAAAGTGCAAAGTTATTCCTAGGACAATGTCATTAAAAAAAAGCTGTGAGCATTAAGAAAGTTAAATTGTTCATTTGACCACTGCAAACTAGCCAAAGGGAAAGTTTAATATTAAATAGAAACATGAGCATGTATACTTCCTTCAATGCTGTCAAATATTTTAAATCAACATTTTTTATAACCCAGAGCTATTATTTGGAATGCTAACAATCAAGGTTATTAAGTGTACAGCATTTTGGTTGATATATGGTATACAGAGGTTTTACACTTGTTTTGTTTATTTAAAAAGATAAAAGATGATAGATAGATAGATAGATAGATAGATAGACAGACAGACAGATAGATAGATAGATAGATGATAGATAGAGAGAGAGAGAGAGAGAGAGAGAGAGAGAGAGAGAGAGAGAGAGAGAGAGAGAGAGAGAGAGAGAGAGAGAGAGACGGATAGATAGATAGAATGACGGATAGATAGATAGATAGATAGATAAATAGATAGATAGATAGATATAAATTTCCATGGCTATATTACACATTAATTAATAACAAGGGCAGTATGAGTCCCAATTGGATTTCTTTATCTTTTAGTAGCTAAGTCTAGTTGTATGTAAACCAATTAAAGGAAAATGGAGCCTCCAAAATGGTATCATCAAGTATATACATAAGGGGTTATGTAATAAAAAGCACTAAGTTGGCCTGTGTGCAGTAACCTATAGCAACCAATCAGAAGACATCATTTATTGGTCAACATCTTATTGGTTTCTTATTGCTTAGTGCCTTATATTCCATGTGGGGATAAAGCCTTAAATAGTTGCAAATCCTGTTAAAATTGATGGTATTCATTTATAGGTTCTTGCTAAAAACATACTCCCTGCACGTCCATAATGTTGCGCCAAGCACCAATGGGTCTGTCAAGACTAACTGTCGAAAGTAAATCCAGAGGTAACATTATGATGAGTCCCCGCTACGATCCTGATGCACTCAATTTTGCTTTTCTTGTTTAGAAGCAAATGCAACTGTATATGTATATGTACATTGTAATTTACAATTTCATTTTATTTGTTTAGGGCCACTACTGGATAGGTTATTTAATGGACACACTACTTATAAATGGAGAAACCTGTTTTGACATTGTACTACTCATGTATGTATGTGCATACAACACACATCACAGCAATTTTACAGAGCTAAAACACTCTTTTTAGCTGGATTAATATGGTGGGACATGGTGAGCTAGTCAGATGTCTAGATAAATGGTCTGTGGACTAATTGTAGCATTTTCCATTATAGTAATTGGCGACCTGCGGTGATTCAGTGCATTTTGATTACCTATGTTTTGTCGTCATTAACAAATTGTCCTAGAGAGATAGCCCTTAATAACATCTGAGTGCACGGCAATATCCATATGCTTGCAGCACTACTCAAAGGTGTAAATTAATAGAGAGATGACAAAAAAGGCATTTACATTATTAAAGTAAAATTTACATTCTTCGATGTATATACAGGTATAGGATCCCTTATCCGGAAACCCGATATCCAGAAAGCTCCGAATTACGGAATGGCTGTCTCCCATAGACTCATTTTATCCAAATAATCCAAATTTTTAAAAATGATTTCCTTTTTCTCGGTAATAATAAAACAGTAGCTTGTACTTGATCCCGACTAAGATATAATTAATCCTTATTGGAAGCAAAACCAGCCTATTGGGTTTATTTAATGTTTAAATGAATTTCTAATAGACTTAAGGCATGAAGACCCAAATTATGGAAAGATCCGTTATCCGGAAAACCCCAGGTCCCGAGCATTCTGGATAACAGGTCCCATACCTGTACTTTCATTTATGCCATGGAAATTGTCTATTGCAAAGGGCTTATTCACCTATATAGAAAGTGTATTATTTATGCCAAGCAAGGACAATGCATTATATTTTATGTTTAGTAAACTAGCAAAAGGCTGCTCAAACAATCCTATAGGTTTTTTATACTTTTTAGTAGCCTGCAATTAAAGAGCTTATAGAAAGATCCTTCATCTGGAAACTCCATCTATTGATCCTATAATTTTACTGTCACTTCCCATCCAGGTTCCTCCCCATCTCTTGTTTAATGAATTAATAATCTAAAATAAAAATATGAACACATTTGTTGTACAATCGCATGGCAATATCTATAAAACAATATACATTTAAAATGCACATTATTAGTCTCACTATGATTCAATAACACAGAAAATTATTTGTATGTATGAAACGCTCATTCTTATGTTATAAGAGCAGTAACTGTTGTTATTACAGGTATGAGATCTGGGGCATTCTAGATATTGGATCTTTCCATAATTTGGATCTCCATGCCTTATGTCTACTAGAAAATCAACTTAAACATTAAGGGGCAGATTCACTAAGGGTCGAATTTCGAAGTTAAAAATACTTCGAAATTCGACCCTCGAATTGAAATCCTTCGACTTCGAATATCGAAGTCGAAGGATTTAGCTCTAATCCTGCGATCGATCGATCGAACGATTCGAACGATTTTAATCCAACGATCGAAGGAAAATCCTTCGATCAAAAAAAGGTTAGCAAACCTATGGCGACCTTCCCCATAGGCTAACATTGACTTCGGTAGGTTTTATCTGCCGAAGTAGGGGGTCGAAGTTTTTTTTAAAGGGAAAGTACTTAGACTATCGAATGGTCGAATAGTCGAACGATTTTTACTTCGATTCGTTCGATTTAGTTCGAATTCGAACGAATTTAACCAATTCGATGGTCGAAGTACCCAAAAAATACTTCGAAATTCGAATTTTTTTCATTCGAATCCTTCACTCGAAGTTAGTGAATCTGCCCCTAAATAAACCCAATAGGCTGGTTTTGCTTCCGAAAAGGATTTATTATAACCCAGATTGGAGCAAGTACAACATACTGTTTTATTATTACAGAGAAAAAGGTCAAATCATTTTTAAATATTTAAAATATTTATAGGAGAGGGACTTTCCATAATTCAGAGATTTCTGGATAACGGGTATCTAGGTAATGGATCCCATACATGTACCAGTCCCTTTAAATTTAAAACCAGTGATTTGTTATTTATAAAAAAAACAATCTCTTGACATTGTTGAATGCAAACAATAAAACTGAGTACTTACATAGTGGTGAACGAAAATCTGTTTCTTTTAAGGAGCCCAAGGTTAGGGAAAATGTACAATTAAACAGAATTGCATGATACAGTGATTCCTAACAACATCAGAATTCTTCACAGCTTCACATAATAACTATTCCTGAAGAGATTACCTTTTCTCACTGAACCAAGGAAGCTTCCACTTTTATGTTCAGACAAATACACTATGCACAATGGCTGGATCATGCTGTGTTAGAGGCACTGTACGAATGAGGCTAATTGCTGTCTATCTTTAGGAGCCCAAGAGCTAAATTACAGGTTCCAGACATCTACACATGAGCTAGACAGTTACAATCAAAATAAACAATTTAGCCAACTCAAAAAAGTTAATTATGAAATCATAGAAGTTTGCAGTGTTTGTATAGCATGGCACATTTATATCCTTTGTTTGATGCTGGTTGCTTACAAATATCTGAATCTACTCTCCAGAATATCTTCTGTTGTTGCATTGCAGTATCATAGTTTAGTCCATGAAAAATGTTTGCTTAGTATATTTATTTATTTCTTTTATTATTTTATTATTTATATTTATGAAAATGTGGAAAACAGCAAGGTGCATATTTAGGCTTCCATGTACAAAAGTTCATTAAAATTGTATATAGCTCATCTTCCATTAACTGTACAAAACACAATTTTTTCTTGCAATAGCTGCCATTATTTATGTAAGTGTAAGAGTAAATGTCAGTGTTCATTTTGGTGAGTTATAGGATTTTTGGAAGCAATTTAAGTCCAGGCATATTTTATATAAATAGTGAACCTAAAGCCTCTATATTTGCAAGGAGAAGGTGGTATTAAATAAAATTCCACAACATTATAGATCACATTCACATGTTACACCATTAGTGATGAGCGAATTTGGGGAGTTTCGCTTAGACGAAAAATTCACAAATTTGCGAAACTGTGTTTTTGATGCCGGCGTCCATTTTTTTTTATGCCAGCAAATTTTGTGGTCTTGCCAATTAATTCACCAGCGGCGGATCGCGGGAATTTGTTGCGAATTTGCACCTGGAGAATAAATTCGCCTATCACTATACACCATATTATATGCATTCTTGCACCTCATTTACAAGTATACCCCATGTTTGAGTTAATCACCTTGTAATGAATTGGAGCTCTGTTATATTAGTGAACCTGAAGTTGCTTCCTGATATGCTTTCCTGCTATTTCGTGCAGATTTATTTAAGTGAGTGGTCATGCAAAAAGGCCAGTCTTATAAAGAAATGGCTCTGGCTGATTATCTTTAAACCATTTTAAATGATCTCTTAACTATTTGACAGAACCTGCTCTGCATCAATCAACAAAAAATAAATTGATTTAAAGTCCCACAGCAAAATAAAATGTACTCTCAAAGGATAATACGTGGTCACTTTCTTTTATAAACATATAACCCCCTGATCAAAATATTAGGGAGGTAGTAATTCAATTAGGATAAATAAAATATAGAAAAGGGAAATACCCCCTGTGCTGTATAGGCCACAAAATAATTATACACACATCTGATTTACTGGAGATAATACATATTCATTATCATTCCAATAGCACTACAAAATGAAGGTACATTGTTATGTGTTGGTGTATATTTTTAGAATTCAGCATATGATCCTTTATAGAAATGATTCAGATTTTTTTTACATTTGGTAAATTTTTTTCTGACTGTAAAAAGCTTGATTTAAACAATACTGTTTTAAAAGAATTATTTAGGGGGTCAGGATCAATGACCTAAACCCACATTGTAGCAGCGCTTCTATTTTGATATAGGAGTGAGGCTGCAAAAATGAATAGCCAGTTGAATTTATCATGGCAGGTCATCTATCATGATTTTTTTTAAGAACTGAAAATTAAACTAGTACTTCTGTATATTTGAAAGGTATAATCTGAAGTCACTCTGACGAAATCAACAGGCAATGAGGAAACTCTCCATTATATATGGATTTTGATAGCTCCAAATATATTTTTTTTAAACATGAACATCTGACCATTGCCCAGCAAAGTTTAAAATAAGAGAGGCACCCAGGGGTGCTTCGCCAATGAGGCGAGTTGAGGCTGTCGCCTCAGGCAGCAGCGCCCCACTAGGTACCAGGGGGCAGCAAAAATGCTGCTCCTGGTACTTTAAGAGTGAATTTCCAGGGGAGGGGGGGCAGCAGCAACTGCTGCTGCCTCAGGCGGCAGAGGGGCCAGGATCACCCCTGGAGGCACCTGTTTAAAAAGCAGAACATTGTGTCTTCAAAAGATTTTTTTCTTTTTGTGAAAACGTTTTTCAGTCTTTTAGACTGTATATGTGTGGTGATTCGGATCACATATTAGGGAAGGGGGTTCCTAGTTTGATTTGCGTTCTGTCTCTTTTGCCTCTTTTCTTTCCCTTTTCTGTGTTTCTTTTTGTCAAATGGCTTTGTTGGCAGTTTTGTGATATGGATTTGGGTATTTGGCCCGATTTTCAGAAGGACTTCCCATGTCAAAACTGCCTGTCCGTTTTTCAAAATTTGGAAAACCAGACAGGATTCTCCTAGATTGATGTGTTGTTTGGCCAATCTCAACATCATAGCCCTTCCCCATGATATCACCTGATCTGCCCTGCAACATCATAGGTCTGTCCCGTGATGTCACCAGCCTGCCCCTCTGCCTGGATTGTGCAGCAGTGAAAGGTAACCCTAACTGGTGACAGCACAAACTTCATATACAGATATTACAATCGTCTTTGAACATGATTTATACATAGTGATTAGGAATTTAGAAAAATTGCTAAATGCTTTGAAGTCACAATGAACGATGACCACAAGTGTGAAGCTTATGGCTATTTATGAACTGTTTGACTGAGTGGGTTATATTAATGTTTGAAACAAAGTGGCTAGTAATAAATGGAAAAAGGAATGTTTATACCATCATCTATACTCTCCTGACATACTATACCCAGTGCAGATAATTTATCAGACATTCTAAACTTATCATTTTGAGCCTTTCTATTAATCGCAAAGATTTGCTGTAAGACTGCTGCTTTGAGCAATTTTTCAGGATTGAGTGACTGCATTTTAGTTGCGATAACATAAAATATAACTTTCCATTTACATGGTCAATGGCAATTTCTGAATCCTAAGCATCACTTGCTGATTGATTAACAGTACCTGACCTGTGTTCTCTTAGGACGAGATTCTAGCCAACAAGAAAATTTAATTTCAAAGAAAGCAGATGAATTTGTAGATATACATAAAAACATATATTCTTTTACTCTGTGGCCTTTTATCACTACATAACCATCTGTTTCCCACTTATATGTCTAGGGGATTCCCTTCACTTAACTTTTATAAGCTGTTCCTTCTCAAGTGCAGGATATTCACAACACCATAATTCTCACAGATTCCACTGCCAAATCACCAAGACATTCAGTGAAATTCTCCTGCGGTATACAGTATTATTAACTAAATGCCTAAGAGATAAGTAATAAAAGGATACTGATATATATAGGACAATACATTTACTATGGGCATTTTACCTCTACATGTCAGAAGAGTTCTACATTATTTTCAACATATTCTAAACCTTGTTTGGGAAATGCATAAAATGGGTTTACTACTCAATGTTACCTCATATAACATTGCATAATATACCATACGGTCTTTTGATTTTATTCTCTGATTGGCTTGCAATATGGGAATTTTGAAGGCTTTCAGGGTCCAAAACACATGTGAATTTCAAGATTCATGCTTGCTTAATGTTTCCTTAAATATTTTTTAATGAAGTGGTTAAACAAAATTGTGTCCCCTGCACCAACTAGCACTGAGATTGGAAGAGGAGAGGGACCAACAATGACCAGTCCCTTACTAATAGACTGTTGCTAAATACAGATAGCTGATTCTAATGTAAAGCATTATAACTTTAACTGTTTGTACTGTTACTGTGATTTTATAATATTATAATAATATTGTAAGCCTTGTTTTAATTGAATGGCAATATACTTATACATAAGTACATAAAAATGTACTGTGTAGTGTAATAGTGTATAATTTTTTAGATAACATAACACTAGAGTAGAAGCCTTTTTCTTAAGCCATTTGAACTATTCACTTTTCAGTTAAAAGGTCTAAAGACAATAGATATCATTTTGGGACCAGCGAGGATAAGCCTGGATCATACTATGTACTGTAAGGTGATACATAGACAATGTGCAATTACTTACTTCAGCAGAATGAAAACATTGCTGGGAAAATATTAAGCTGAACTAACAGCAGCTGATCTGACCTTATCATATCGCATCTTTGCATATGCAGTCAAATCTGAGCTTAGCTAGCCCGTGCTGTGATGACAGTATTGAATTCTATGTTGGGGATTAATTATATCGGTCCATGCCATCTTGCGTGTCAGAGGGATTCACTGCTTTAACACATATTGAATTCTTTTAGTCACAACTAGCTTAAATTCTTAAGTGGCAGTTAATAGAAAGTTTTTGCATTTACATTTTCTTCTCAATGAAGGTACAGTAACACCATAAAATGAATTTGTGTTAAAGTATTTAAAATATAAAACTGGTAAAACTGATGTGTTGGCTTAAGAAACACTACTATCATTTCTATAAATAAGATGGTGTGTAGCCATGGGGGCAGCCATTCAGTCTGAAAAATAGGAAAATAGCAAAAAAATGGAAAGATGTTATAAGGACTAAACCCATTGTATTCTTCATTATTATCTGATATCTGCTATGTAACATGTGCTATTAGCTCTATTGAATGGCTACACTGTCATTTATAGAAACTATAGTAGTGTTTCAATCACACAATTGGTATCAGTGCAACGTAACAGTATATTATATTTGAACTTCTTTTAAACCACATTTTTTATGTTATTAAATGTTTCTAAATGTAGCAGGCTTGAAAAATATAGAAACTATGGTTTCAAAGTAGAGTATTCTAGTAGATTTCGGTTCTATATATATATAAATTATAATGTGATCTGAATAAGTAGCATATTGGTTCGCATTCCCCATGTTTTTTCCACAACAGTGCAACATGTTTTCCCACAATTCCATTATAATTGCTGAAACTCAATGTAAACTATACTATTGACAATTAATCCATAAAGTGCAAATGACATACATTGGGGGAGAAAACTGAAAACTTAGCAACTCATCACACAGGTTGTGCCAACACATCTTGATGGCAGCAAGACTAATAATAACAAACAACTGGAAAAAAACCCAGCCTACCACTGACGTCATTGAAAGCTAAACTTATATAACACAACAACCAACTAGAAACAAATATACATGCTGCAGAATGATATGGTGGCTTACAATATGGCTCTCATGTATCACATGAAAATGATCCCCTTCCCCTGCTCTTTTTTTAGTCGTGTACACACGAGGTCCCTAGAAATGCGTTGACATATGAAAACTTTCTATGTTACCTTCCTGCTCAAACAAGCCCTTGAAAGTGAACTAAATTATGCACTCTTTATATCTTCATTTTTATTTCTTATTTCTTCTCCTTTCTTTGTTGTTCTCCTACAGTATTTCTGATTCTATGACATTTTGTATTTTGTTGATGAGAGAACCAATGGTCCATGATTTTTATATCTTTTTCTTGTTAAATTAATAAAACATTTCAGTTTAGAAGAAAAAAAAATTGCACATAGTACCATAATTTAGAGAGACCTTACCTTTTGGAAATATCTGATATGAAGTACAGGGCTTTCTTTCAAGTCTACCTCTCTACATGCTATCCTTTAGTTCCTCACATTTTTATGTAATCTTTTTGTTCAACCCACTGAATTAAAGCTGAAAGTCTGCAGTTCAACTGCATCTGAGTTCATTTAAAATTCATTGTGGTAATTTACAGAACCAAAATTAGAAAAAAGTTGTCTCTGTCCAAATATTTATGGACCTAACTTTATGTGCATTTAGGCTATCTCTACTGGGGAGTGGTGCCTACTTCTGTAGAAATATAAACAGTACAATTTGTACTTGTACGTTCACAGCATAGAATTCATAAATCTGAAAGAGAACATTTAACAGCAGTAACAATTGGTAAAAGAACCATACTTCAGCAAAACAAAGCTGTTTGTTATGGATACAAAGGTCACTGATGGTTTAGCTTTTATTTCATTCTTTTAAAAGCAATGGCTTAGAACATAATACTGTATGTGATACTCTCTATAGACATATTTCCCCTGACACATTTTATGCCCTCCGTCAGCACTTTATCAGAGGAAAAGTATCCATTTTTGCACACCCATAAATACCCTTAATACTCATGACTTAATTAAAACTAGATACTACTTAAAATGTTACCCCACCACAGCTTATTCCACACAGTAACAACATATACATAGGTTCTTTGAGTAGTCTGTAGTGAACAGCACTTAAGAAAGAGTAACTTAAAAAAAGCTCACAGTTGTTTAAAGGGGAAGTTGGTTGTAGTAGTAAATATCACAGAAATATAACCGAAAAATAATAATTTACATGTAGTAGTAGGCTGGCACAAACCAGACTTTACTCCAATACATGATGCAGTTAAAAAATTGTTTATCTAGAAAAACATTTTAATAAAAAGCTGTAAGCGTTTCATGCCTTGTGGCATGATACTACTCAATAACAATTTAAACCTTCTGGTATTTTAGTTTTTAGCATACAAATTACGTATATTTCTCTCTGATCTAATGCCCTATTGATATCTACACCTCTAGGACCTACCTGCATATTTTCTATTCTTTGAAACTGGATGTAAACAAAGTCTTCCTGGTGTTCGCACATAATATGTTGCACTACCACAGATGTTTGTTTCTTAACCTCTATAGTTTCCTGCTAACTATTCAACATCAAGGTGATCTATTGGGATCAGGTGTTCCCTTATTCTGTCTCTCGAAAATTCTCTGTGTTCTCCCCACATACTGTGCTCCACATTTGCATGTGGCAATGTACACAGCATGTCTGGTGTCACAATTCATGCAACTCCCAGCACCACCAGTAGACTACTGAAAAATAGTATCTCTTGTTCTCACATATTTAAAGACTACATTTTTTGTTTTGGCACCTGCAGATCCAATGACTTTTACAGTTTGTTCTTTGTTCCTTTGTAGCGGGTACATATCCATAAAAATGGTATACGGCATAGGGAGCATCAATGCAGCTGCAAACCATGCAATTGTATAAATGTCCAAAGTCTATTTTTCTCTGACAACTCATACTGTTATAGAGAATATAACATTGGGCATTTAACTATTTAAAGGATAAGGAAAGGCTTAATCACTAGGGGATGGCAATTTTTTGGGCTTCAACTTTTTGTTTTAAAGTTCCATTTTCCTCTATTGTGCATGCACACTACCCAGAGCAAGATCCCTATAAAAGTATCCCATAAAGTCAATCAAATGGAGCGCTCACCTCCCTAATACACACTTTTTGTAGTGCCAGGTGCTGTACTGTGAGACCCACTCCTGTCGCTGGGTCAAATCGATATCCAAAAGAAAGCCAGCAGCACACTGAGTCAGGTTGCAGTTGTGTTCAAAAATAATTATTTTATTAAGCCCATATGCAAAAGGCAACGTTTCGAGCCTACTAGGCCCTTTTTCAAGCCCTGTGTTACACCATACAATGCTCTTTTAAAGTGAGGAAGGGGGCGTGACTACATGTCCAGCCCCCTTTCCAGTGACATCACCATTATTATATAAAAAAACATTAAGTCTTATCCAGTCTGAAATCCGGTTGTGAAATAGTGATTAGTTCAAAAAGTGTCTCCAAACAAAAAAGTAAATAGGATAAGTAAAAGTGTCAAAAGGGAGAAGAAAAAGTCTCAAAAAGAATCCAAGAATAAAAACCATTGTAGCAAAGAATCCGTTGTGTCTCAAATCTTGTCCTTTGTATCAAACAATTGCAACATAATTGGCAAAGAAAAGTTTCCAAGGTCAACAAAACCCGTTCATGATGAGAACTGCCACACAATTTTTTTATTTGCTATTTCTGCAATATCATTAGGATTTAGCATGTTAATTTAACACATTGTGATCTAACATACCTGAGACGCCAATGTGACTCACTCTGCATATCGTACTCAGCACTTTTTCTGAGACACCTTATGATATGCAAGATATGTTGTCAGCACTCAGGGTGTTCTATGTAGATCCTTAATAGCCTAAAATGAAAAGAAGCAATGTTAATTTAAATTCAAAACATCGAGGTATGTAACATCTATGCATATATACACACACACAGGATAATAGTATTCACCTCAAAAAATAAAATTGGCTGGGGTGTATTCCCTATTCAAACCACGGGGCCAGATAGTGTCCAATCTGTGAATCCACATCATTTCAAGTTTTTTCAACATCAGTAATCTATTACCACCTCTCCTGGGTGTCTCTACAGTGTCAATAACCTGGAATTTGAGCTGACTGATAGAGTGTCGTGCAGAGTGAAAATGTGCCGGGACTGGTAGTGCAGTCAATCCCCTACGTATTGTAGACTTGTGTTTCGAGATACGATCCCGTACTTTCTGTGTGGTTTCGCCCACATAAAGCAGACCGCAGGGGCATTTCAACAGATAAATCACAAATGATGATTCGCATGTGAATTATTTCTTAATCTCGTATTTGTTGCCTCTATGTGGGTGATAAAAGATATTGCCCTTGGTCACTGAATTACATTGGGTGCAATGTAGGCAAGGGAAAGTCCCAAACTTAGGGTTTTGCAAAAATAGCTGTTTCGAGGGGCCTCTACCACCGATGTCGGCCTTAACCAATTGGTCCCTAAGATTTCTCCCCCGTCTATATGCTAGCATGGGTGGTTGTTGAAAAGAGGGTGTGTCCTGGTGACATGACTGCAGTATATGCCAATGTCGGCGAATAATATTGCCCACATGCCTGCTGGCAGTAGTGTATTTGCTTACAAACATCAGCCTGTCACTTTTCTGTGTATCCCTTTTTACAGGGCAGAGTAAATCCTCTCTGCTCCTGTTCTGTAACTTTTGTTCATTCATATCCAGTATATCACAGGGGTAACCCCTCTCCATGAACAGGGAAGTCATTTCACTTTTTTATTTTTGTAACTCGCTGTCACCACTGACTATGCGTTTCAGCCTTGTATACTGGCTCAGGGGTAATGAATCTCTTAGGGGTTTAGGGTGAAAACTGGTATAGTGGAGTAGGCTGTTCTTGTCAGTCATTTTCCTAAACAGGTCTGTCTTCAGCCCTATACCAACCCTTGTAAGCTGGACATCAAGAAAATTGATGGTAACCCTATCACAGACATTAGTGAAAATAATTCTGATGTAATACAATCTCAAGCAGGTCTAATAAGAAATTCTTGTGTATTTGGGTATATCCCGTTTTGTCCAAATGATGTCGTGTAGCTCGTATGCCTGATTCATGTGATATGGATGTATATAGGCTGGTTACATCAAAACTTGTTAGCCATATATCACGCTCAGGGAGTCGTATCGTCTTAAGGATATTTAATAGGTGTGTGGTATCCTTAACGAAAGATCTGGTGCTTTGTACCAGGGGTTGTAACACCTTATCCAAAAAAATGGCAAGTGGACTTAGCACAGAATCTGTGCCCGCCACTATTGGTCTGCCCGGGGGTTTCTCAAGATTCTTGTGTATCTTGGGTAAAGTGTACAGTACGGGTGTGATGGGATATTCTTTGATCAAAAATTGTTTCAGATCCTCATCAATTATGCCTTCCTCGGCAGCACTGTACACTTTATCCATTATACATTGCTGAATTGAAGTGAGGGGGTTTGCAGTGACCTTCTTATATACTTCTGTCTCTGCCAATTGTGAGGAAATCTCCTCTACATAGAAGTCCTTGTTCATGACCACTAGTGCTCCACCCTTGTCAGCCGGTTTAATTACAATGTTGTCATTGTGTAACAATTCCCTTAGGCATGACCTCTCTTTGTAGTTTAGATTAGACTCATGTCCAAACCAGGGATTACGTATAGACTTCTGCTTTAATTTCTCTATGTCATTAGTGACCATTTTAACATATGCCTCAACTACATTGTCAGTGGTAGGTGGCATAAATGTGCTTTTATTGCGCAACCCTGTATCATGGAGGGTAATGCATGTATCACCAGAGGTATTAGTATTAACAGCAGTAGGCAATATGTCAGACATTTTTGAAAAATAGCTCTTTAACCTTAGACTCCGGAAGAACCCCTGTAATTCAATATCAAGATTAAAGGTATCACAGCAGTATGTAGGACAAAAAGAGAGACCCTTCTGTAAAACTGACAATTGTTGCTCAGTAAGTATAATGTTAGAGATATTGTATACTAACGTTGTTTGCGCTTGTACTTGTCCTGCTTCACTTGTCTCTCCGGAAGCTGTCGTCGTTCCTGTTGATTGGGGCCGTATCTCGGGTCCCTGGTATTGTGAGTCCTGTCCCCTCTTACGTCTCTTGAGTCCTCGTCTGGTTTTGCGGGTCCCAAGGTCCGTGGCCCTAAAAAAATAGAAGAAGAGGAGGACGAAGTGGAGGCCACGTTGTCTGATGCGCTCTCCTCCGTTGATCTGATGTCCTGCCTCTGCTGGTGCCCAGAGCGTGGTTTCCGTTTCTCACGATCCTCCCTGTAGTCCCGCGGGAACTGACGCGAAGAGCCGGTTCTGTATCCGCTGCTTGTTGTAGCGCTGGCGTACCCACGTGGAAACTGGACAGCCGGGACAGCAGGCTGGGGCAGTTTTCAGTGAAGAGGAGCCCAAGTTCTTAGGTTAAAATTATCAGGGGGCACAAAACAAATTGGCACACCCCAGTGATGAAGCCTTTCTTTGTCTGAACTTTTTTGTGCCAGAACTTTGGATTTTAATTGTACGAAGATAGGAAGAGACTGAATGGTCTTTTACCCCCCTCCCCTTGCATTATTATCATTATTATTATTATTATGGCATAAAACAGAAAAGGATGGAATGAAGAAGAAAGCCATATTTACCAAAGAAGTTTTATCCACAAAAAAGCAGACTTTAGTGCAAGATATTGATAGACAGTCTAACGGAACCTGCAAGATCTTTCAGTGGTTGCAATCAGAAACATGTGAATTCAAAAGCCAACTAGTAAAACATCAAATGCGAGCTCCAGCTGGCACTAGAAAGCTTACAAGATTCAGCAGCTTCAGAGTGGTTTAACTAGGATAAAAAAAACATCTGCTTCACAGGCTTTATTTTGTTTCTCTAAAATAAGCTTTACTTAGTGAGATATAGATGAACAAGCTAACTATCCCACAAGATATCCCAGTTCAGTTTTCTAAGTTAGAATTCTATGGGGTGAATTTGATTGATCTGGCTCAACAGATTATTTTTAGTAGAAGCATCCAAAACTTGATATTGTCTTCAAACAACTTAATCAATAACATCTAGATCATCTCATGTATCCTAAGACATCATTTGGGACAGCCTGCACTCTGTCTGTAATTACATTGTTTTGACCATGGTCTGCATGTAAATTTAACACCTTGTGTATACATAAAATTTGATATGGATAATGATTCCCAGAAGTCATCTGTGCAACTTCCTATATGTTGGTCAATCAGGCTGTTTGTTAAGCTGTAGATATAAATGTTCTACATTTCAGAAAGGATAATCAAGCTTCCAGATCGATGTAAAGTAGATATTTCAGCCTGGTTGCAATAATGGAATGTCAGAAGGTATTTCTGATAAAAGGATTATAAAATAGCAAGGTCACTTTGAAGCATAGTAAGCTATGGGCTGATGACACATATTTGGAAGTGTGATATATATTGTTCAATAATATGCTGCTGGAAGGATCATGCATTTTATTTTATTAGCTGTAAAGTATTGAAAGCTTTGACATTGGTCTAACTGGGGAAGTACTATCAGCCCATCATCTTATGGGAAATTTCTGATTGGCCCTCTGCATATAGCCTTGACTTGTTTACATCAATATGATTAATGGCTTATAAATGTGGCCATTTATTACACAATCTAGTGTCTAGCTTGTTGCATGTGGCTATGAATGATAAGGGTGGAGAAGCAATAACTACTATTGTTTGTATATTTGTTTGCAATTCTTCTAATATTTTACCAATGTGAGATTACTTAAAAAAAACAACATGTAAGCAAAAGCTATGCATTAGTTTGAGATTAGCAATGTCAAGAAATAATATCAATTACTCAAGACAGCTAATTTGTAGAAGTTTATTTAAGTCAACGATTATTCTAATAACAATGCATGGGAAACAATTATATTTCCTGACTATATAATTCTTATAAAGAAAGATTTCTTTAACAACAACCCCCCCCTAATGACTTTAATCCTTTTGGAGTGAAAAAAAATTGTTGCACATAAAAATAATATTTTGAAGCCTATTGACTTCAATGCGGGCCAGAGCCACTCATCACTGGTCAGCAATATACTTCTTGCTATCCACAGTTAAATCTACAGCACAAGGTCATGGTTTATAGTAAGCTCATAGCTATTCAAAACTTGGTTGCTGCAGGTTTGGCCTTCTTACTGAGAAATTCTTCACCTAGTGTGATATCCAAAAACAGGTCTGAAAAATGTGCTGTGTACAATTGAAATGCACAATATAATAATTGTCTAAAGAAGAACATTACATTGAGAAATGCAAATATTTGTTCTTATTTATGTAGGGTTTTTTTTTTATTTGGACTTTTCTTACATTCCCCCAGTAGACCTTTCTTTGTCTATATAGTACTTAATGAAAGGTAATCTATACACTAACTAGCGACATAAGCAAAATCAGAAATACAAATACTTATTCAAGAGGAAAGGAACTTTGGTCAATATTCTAACTGGGCAAGGCAATCATTCTTGCAGTAACAAGCATAGATGAGGCTATGTTATCAATCCAGGTGATACAGCCAGTCACGCATTGACAAACAATGGTTGCCTTTGCAATAACAGACTATCAAGCAATTATTTGTCATTTGTCGAGAGACAGTATTTTGTTATTGATGTATAGCAACACAAGTTTTATTTAGCACTGCATATATTCCCTGCCCCATAGAGCTTACAATCTATTTTTGATTATATGAAAATTCATTTACCATGTTTTAAAACCCCACTTTATAATATTTATAATAATTGATTAATTTATATTAATAATAATTTATAATATTTTATGAATCAATGGGCACCAAATAGAGCAAGCGTAAAGTTTCAATGGTGCTGTGGGTCACTGCTGTGGAGCAAATCTATACCTGTAATAGTAAACAATGCAATATAGCTCAAAGAATAATGCCATGCTTACTGATAAGCAATTCACATAATGCTTGAGCTGGTCCATGTGCAAAGTGGCTGCACCTTTTAATAGCCCATACAGCAGATAACTGAGATCTACTGTGCAAAGGAGCCCTGTATTTCACACCTGTCTTGGGTGTTGTGGGTAGGGATGTCGCGGACTGTTCGCCCGCGAACTAGTTCGCACGAACATCGGGTGTTCGCGTCCGCCGAATGTTCGCGAACGTCGCGCGACGTTCGCCAATTTGGGTTCGCCTTAGCTGGCGCTTATTTTTGCCCTCTCACCCCAGACCAGCAGATACATGGCAGCCAATCAGGAAGCTCTCCCTCCTGGACCACCCCCACACCCCCTGGACCACTCCCCTTCCATATATAAACTGAAGCCCTGCAGTGTTTTTTCATTCTGCCTGTGTGTGCTTGGAAGAGCTAGTGTAGGGAGAGAGCTGTTAGTGATTTGAGGGACAGTTGATAGTAACTTTGCTGGCTAGTAATCTACTTGATACTGCTCTGTATTGTAGGGACAGAACTCTGCAGGGATTTGAGGGACATTTTAGGTTAGGTAGCTTTGCTGGCTATTAATCTACCTTCTACTGCAGTGCTCTGTATGTAGCTGCTGTGGGCACTGCTGCTGATCTCTCATCTGCTGACTGCTGCCTGTAACCCAATAGTCCTTGTAAGGACTGCTTTTATTTTCTTTTTTGTTTTTTTACTTTGCTACTATAAGAGCCCAGTGCTATTAGTCTAGCTGTGTTGGGGAGTGGGACTGGTGTGCTGCTCCTAGTAGTTCAGCACCAACCAGAGTAATTTTTTTTTTTTAATATATATATATATTTTTTTATTTTACTTATCTCACTGTTCTTTAACGTGTCCAGTGCTGTTTGCTGTTCTTCATAGTAGTGCACCAATAGTAGTGCACTTGCAGGCATTATTTGCCCAGTGTGTTCTTCAAACAACTGCCAGCTAGCTTTGTGAGCTTGTTCACATTCTGTCTAAATATCAATAATAATACCGTCTCCAGAAACACCACCTGAGTGACGTTTTTCAAGCAGCAATAATATATAGGGATGTAGCGAACCGCCGATAATGTGTTCGCGAACGCCGTTCGCGAACACCGGCAAAAAATGCGAACAGTTCGCGAACAGTTTGCGAACTTCGAACATCCGAAAATCGTTCGATTCGAACGATCGAAGGATTTTAATCGTTCGATCGAACGATTTTCGTTCGAATCGAACGATTGAAGCCATTCGATCGAATGATTTCATTCAATCCAATGGCTTCGATCGTTGGATTCGAACGAAAATCCTTCGATTTTAGCGATCGAATGGTCAAATGGTCGAACGATTTTGACGCGAACGCCTATTGGCGAACGTCGCGCGACGTTCGCGAACTTGCGGCGGACGCGAACAGCCGATGTTCGCGCGAACAAGTTCGCCGGCGAACAGTCCGTGACATCCCTAATAATATATGCCGTATCCACTGCTGTAGTGTATACGTTGACCTTGCAGGCATTGTTTCAATTTGTTTGCCCAGTGTGTTCTTCATTTTCAAACAACTGCCAGCTAGCTGTGTGAGCTTGTTCACATTCTGTCTAAATATCAATAATAATACCGTCTCCAGAAACACCACCTGAGTGACGTTTTTCAAGCAGCAATAATATATTCCGTATCCACTGCTGTAGTGTATACGTTGACCTTGCAGGCATTGTTTCAATTTGTTTGCCCAGTGTGTTCTTCATTTTCAAACAACTGCCAGCTAGCTGTGTGAGCTTGTTCACATTCTGTCTAAATATCAATAATAATACCGTCTCCAGAAACACCACCTGAGTGACGTTTTTCAAGCAGCAATAATATATTCCGTATCCACTGCTGTAGTGTATACGTTGACCTTGCAGGCATTGTTTGCCCAGTCTTTAACCAAGTGCCACCTAGCTGTGTGAGCTTTTTCACATTCTGTGTCCAGAAACATCACCTGAGTAACGTAGTGTGATTTCTGCCCTTTACAGCACAAAACGCAGCGCTGTGTCAACAATGTATTTTTCAGAAACATTTTTGCCCTTGATCCCCCTCTGGCATGCCACTGTCCAGGTCGTTGCACCCTTTAAACAACTTTAAAATCATTTTTCTGGCCAGAAATGTCTTTTCTAGCTTTTAAAATTCGCCTTCCCATTGAAATCTATGGGGTTCGCGACGTTCGCGAACCGTTCACATTTTTGGCCGGAAGTTCGCGAACATGTTCGCGAACATTTTTTCCAAAGTTCGCTACATCCCTAGTTGTGGGCCAACCATATATACACATATATATTTGCCCTTTGGTAGTATTTAATAAATATATACTAGTGTGTTTTGTTTTTACACTCACATATGTGAATGTAACCTCAAATTCTTCTAGTTTGCTTTACTGTTGGTACAAAAGGAGAACACCGCTTTGCTTCTTTTCTAATTCCTCTTTTCTCCTTTATTGTTCAATACAGTAAACCTGTCAATTTCTGGCTATTTTCCACATGAGTGGGCAAACACGTCTTACCTTGATATACTGCTCTTCTTTCATCTTCAATTCTTGGAAAATCTTTAATGAAAATCCAGTTTATAAAAAAACTGTGGAACTGCAGACCTAATGATCCTTAATGAAAAAGATGGAAACATGTTCTTGCTTAAATATGGGTAATAATCTAAGACAAGAAGGAAATTGGTTAAACATATTTGTTGGCCTTTCAATTCTTTTGTTATGCATTATGCACGTTATATATAAAAAATAAAATGAACATCTTATATGAACTGAAAACAATTCAAAAAATGAGACTCTAACATGTATGACATGCAAATTAGATACAGTATTTGGCAATGCCAGTATTATAAATAGATCATTTAAAAATTACTCTTCTTTCAAGTGCTGTGACGTGTTGTACCAAAGGAGCTCTTAAAAGTAGAAAATGCATTTTTTAATTTATTTAGGCAACTCATCTCCACACTTTTTACAGATTAATTTTTTTAAATTAATATAATTTACAGACAAAGCTCAGTAATTGTTCTTCCTATTTCAGAATACATATGAGCTCTCAGTACCAACCAATTATTAGTTATCAAATACTATTCTAAATTACCCAGGGATCCCACCATCATATACAATCATAAGTTAAACTTATTGAAGCTGTCTAGTAATACCAGCAGACCTTTGATTTCAGACACACCTAAAAACCCATCAATCTCATCAGGATCACCATATTGTTTCAGCCATGGGGTCACTTTTCCAATTTTCCATTTAGCTATAACATATATAACATAGTTTGCAGCTTATTTTTCAGAAAATGATCTACAAGGTAGGTATTTTTAAAGAGAATTTTTTTTTTTTAAAAAGTGAATTATTTGATTACAATGGAGTCTATGGAAGAAGACCTTCCCATAATTTAAAGCTTTCAGTATAATGGATCCTATAAATGTAGTGTGAAAGGCTTTTCACAACATCAAAACTGATATGATAATTTTAAGACCATCACAATCAATTTATTAGATTAATTACACAGGTAAATCCCATATAATTCATTTTAACCCTGTATCATTTCATAAAGTACAAAATATATTTTATAATTCATAAAACAGATATAGATACTGTAAATATCTCATAATGTATTGTCATTAATATGAGTTAATTGATCCTAGTGGAGCTGTGTTTCATATACAGTATCACTTGTAAGTAAGTAAGTAAGTAAGACACCACCAGGACAAATATCACATTGTCCAATACTATTGGAAATCAAGTATTCACTGCCAATTTGTATACAGTACATAATATCCTGCAATTATATCCTTATAAACGGTGCTTAGTGGAGTAATCAATTATATTTGTGACACAAATGACATCACTGAGCACCATGACTCAAAGTAACTTGGGTATTATGATAAATAATGTATCTCCATCTTGTAAAATATGAGGATATTTTATGCTTTTATATGGTCATGGAACTCCTCATTGACTTATCATATGCATACATTTTACAAAGAGCATATATTATTTACTATATACAATATACTTCAATGGTTGTGACTTAGTTATGCGAAATTCCTGTTTTTTACCCACTTTTTAACTTGGCACTACAATTTCAACATAAGCCCTGGTTTGCCAGAAAAAATTAGGTTTTTGTGGCCCGAAGAAACCCCCATAGACACCATTTTCTGCTGTTTCACACATTATTTGCTTATGAAATACAGCAAGTTTGCATCACTACTCTTCATGTGTTGCAGGCATTTAATAATGACCAGTTAGAGCACCCCCCTACTATCACTTGAATGGCTAAATTCTATTATCCTACTGAGAGTTCCCAATCTTATTGAGAATGCTGCAAACCTTGGTACTTTTAAAATAGATATTGCCAATCTTTCAAGCATTTGAATTTCATAGATTATTTAGATGTTTTTAGTTTATAAATGTATTCATTATATTAGATTTCAAGGGAATAAAACATTTATAGGGTACTTTTTCTTCTGTGAGATTTGACTCTTGATTTAAGGCTATCTAATAAAAGCTGCATATCCTGGAACAGATATGACTCTCGCTTATCTAAGATAAGAGATGGCAGTGTGAGTCACACAGTCTTTAGATGCAGTGTAGGAGGCAAATACCTCAGCAACCTACAGGTAACAGGTGAAAATTGAGGCACTTTATAAATGATGTTTAAAATCATATTTCATTTTTTTAAAGATGTTAAAAGCTAATATGATGACTGGTGATCAGGCATGGTGGTTAAATTCTGTGTCACTCCTGTGTGAATCATTGCACTATATGAAGCAAAGTGAATAGTAAAATATCAGCTGTGATAATGTGATCATACTCAGCTCCACACTTCCCAAACAACACTATTCATTATTAAGTAACTGAGTCCATTTGAGTTCTTCTGCGAGTTTAACCATATATACTTTAGCAATATAATACAGTTTTTTGCAACAAAGGCCTAAATAGATTCAGAAGTCAATGTGTTTCAAGTGTAAGCAATTATGTTTTGCGACTTTTTTTAGGGATGTTTTTTATCCATACCACAAACAGAACAGACTTACTGTAGCTGTGATACAGAGAGGGTATCTCCTTAGAGCAGACGGTATTTTGCATATGCAAATGTTATGATGCTGCCTTATGTAAGAAATTGAAATTGGGCTGCATCTGTAAATCTATAAGAAACGAAATACAAGTGAAACAATGTGCCTCATTTCATGCACCTGCCTGTTGACTTCAAATAATAAACTTAACTGATGACAAGATTAAAAATGAAAAACACATTGTGTCATTTCCTCAACTTGTCATTTAATTAAAGGCAGTTTGTTGTGAATGCACAAGACATTGTTACCAAATTGATATATTCTTGTCTTTGTTGGAGATAGGTATTTTATTGTACTAGCCATTAAATTACTGCAAAATTAAATGCTACACAGATATTTTGTTATGGATGCATTAAAGACTTCAATTTAATGGTCATTAAAGACTTCTCATTAAGTCTTTGGCTTCTTGCCTCTCCACACATTGTAAGCATGTAATAATGACCAGTTAGAGCACTCCCTACCATTGCTGTAATGCTTAAATTCTATGACCCTGCTGAGAGTTCCCAATATGATATTAAC
The DNA here is from genome assembly GCF_017654675.1 of Xenopus laevis. NCBI lineage: Eukaryota > Metazoa > Chordata > Amphibia > Anura > Pipidae > Xenopus > Xenopus laevis. The sequence goes on along the minus strand of NC_054372.1, from coordinate 112,488,734 downwards.
AATGCTGCAAAACTTGGTGTTTTCGAAATAGATATTGCCCTACAGTTCAAGCACTATAATTATTCCATTGCTTCATTCTCATATACTTTGTACGCTTTAGGTGTGGAAAACAAAACAGCAGATAAGGGATTATTTTGAACTAGAGACACTTTATGTTGATGTTTTAGTTTAGTGTTTTTTCACAAGCACGCTTACACAGAGCAAATTTTGAAATATAGGAATTTAATTTCCTGTATTAGAAAGTCAATTCTCAATACAACCTATTCAAGTAAATTACAATAGGGGTCATTTACTAACCTGCAAATTTTAAGGCATTATATCAACACGAGCTCCTTGCACTTTTGTATAGTTGCACTCAGCACTGCTGCCTTCCTTTTGCCTCCTGTTCTGAATTCAGCAATGCAACACTGAAGCTACCGCCAGTGGACTGTGTCAATAAGTGGAGCCCAGATGCACCAAAAGAATTGGGAGCACGCTAATGCTGAAATTAACATCTCTTGAATTTTAACACTAGTGTATCCAATCAAAGTTCAAGCAGAACTGCATCAATTTTGATGAATTGGCTGCAATTGCATTAGGTGCAATTTCCCGTGAAATTCGAGAAATGGCGGAAAATGAACAAAACTCGAATTTTGACGCCCGTGTAAATTTTTCCAGCCGCGTCAATTTTGATGATCACATTAATTTTGACGCCGACGTTAAAGCCAATGGGCGTCCGAATAGTGTTGATGTGCAACGGTTTTGACGTAAGACTTTTCCGACGCGGGAGTTTCACTAATTTATTAGTCGGCGGCAAAATGCGGAAATTGGTTGAATTTATTCGCCCATCACTAATGATAATAACTAAGCTAGCATAAATGCATGTAGATGGCAAAGCAATCCTTTTGATTTGTTTTATTTTTCTGGTAGCCTTGAGTCAAGGCATTCCATACCATATATAGCCAACTCAAAATCCCAAGAATTCTGGATAATATACTCCATATCTGTTCTGAAAAAATCTATAACTGGTCTTTGTTTTTTATTCATACCAGAAAATGAATATCCTCCATATTGCTGACATCACTATAACCTGCCAAATCACTTATCATCACTTCCATTAACCCTTTCCCTGCCAGCCGTTTTGTCCTAGATGCGAACATCTACTGCCAAGCAGTTTTTAGATATTTTGCACTCTTTCACTTTAAGGGCCTTTCCTGGGGTGGTCTTTTAGTTAACCCAGGAAAACAATATATTGTTTTTTTCAGGACAACCTGAACTTTCACAATATGCAAGAATTTTGGTGTAATTCTACTTCTCTAAAAAAATATTGGATTCTAAGTGTCAAATAAAATGAAAAAAATCATGTTGCACGAAGAACAATCACATATATCAGAAACATCATTCATTTTACGTACGAGAACACAGCTGATTTAGAAAGGTCTATGTCTCCTGAACGCGACAATACCAAATATATATAGTTTTATGGAGATTTCTCACTTGTATAGCTCAAAATCTACAAGCAGTACACAACCAAATTTCCAAAGCAACACTCCCCAAACGGCATACTTTTGATTTCAAGGCCAAACATTCCACTAACAGTAGGTTTACCCAAGAAAACTACCCATTACTAGAAAGAACAGATTCTGGTGAATCAAAAATGGGTAGAAATATCTTTGTACTCCAAACCACCAAGTTGCAATTGTTTCCTAAAGTTATAGTGTTTTATAGAAATTGGTGAATTTTTTGAAAAATGACCTCAAAGCTTCCACTCTACAGCAACATATCTCCCACACATCATTAGGTATCAATGTAAAACACCCCAAATATAAAATCCTGGGTCCACTGAACAGTTTGATGCCCAATATGAATAGATGTACCCAAGCACGTGGCATAGGAGGCCCCAAAAGGAAGACCCCCCGTTTGTTCTGTAATTTCAGATACTGCAAAATCAACACATTTACATCGTTTTGGGGGGCGGCAAAGGTAGAAAACAGTACGTTCACCCCAGAAAACCATATATTTTCGGAAAGTACACATTCCCCTGAATCTAAATTGGGTATGCATGTCTTTCTACGCCAAAGTACCAAGCCGCAAATCATTCCTAAATTTGGTGATTTTGGGGACATTTCCAAAAATGACTTCAAAATTTCGACCCTGCAGCATCGTATTACCCACATACTTTTAGGTATCAAGACAAATCACCCCAAATATGAAAGCCTGGGGTCCTCTGAACAGTTTGATGCCCAATATGTATAGGTGTACCCAAGCACGTGGCGTATAGGGGCCCCAAAACGAAGACCCCCATATGGTCTGTCATTTCAGGTACTGCAAAATCAACACATTTACATTGTTTTGAGGGGGGCAAATGTAGAAAAAAGTAAGTTCACCCCAGAAAACCATATATTTTCGGAAAGTACACATTCCCACGGATCTAAATTGGGTATGCATGTCTTTGTACTCCAAAGTACCAAGCCGCAAACCATTCCTAAATTTGGTGATTTTGGGGACATTTCCAAAAATGACTTCAAAATTTCGACCCTGCAGCATCGTATTACCCACATACTTTTAGGTATCAAGACAAATCACCCCAAATATGAAAGCCTGGGGTCCTCTGAACAGTTTGATGCCCAATATGTATAGGTGTACCCAAGCATGTGGCATATAGGGGCCCTAAAAGGAAGACCCCCATATAGTCTGACATTTCAGGTACTGCAAAATCAACACATTTACATTGTTTTGGGGGGGCAAAAGTAGAAAACAGTAAGTTCACCCCAGAAAACCATATATTTTCGGAAAGTACACATTCCCACGAATTCAAATTGGGTATGCATGTCTTTCTACGCCAAAGTACCAAGCCGCAAATCATTCCTAAATTTGGTGATTTTGGTGACATTTCCAAAAATCACCTCAAAATATCTACCCTGCAGCATCGTATTACCCACATACTTTTAGGTATCAAGAGAAATCACCCCAAATATGAAAGCCTAGGGTCCTCTGAACAGTTTGATGCCCAATATGTATAGGTGTACCCAAGCACGTGGCATACAGGGGCCCCAAAAGGAAGACCCCCATATAGTCTGTCATTTCAGGTACTGCAAAATCAACACATTTACATCGTTAGGGGGGGGGCAAAAGTAGAAAACAGTAAGTTCACCCCAGAAAACCATATATTTTCGGAAAGTACACATTCCAACGAATCCAAATTGGGTATGCATGTCTTTCTACGCCAAAGTACCAAGCCGCAAATCATTCCTAAATTTGGTGATTTAGGTGACATTTCCAAAAATCACCTCAAAATATCTACCCTGCAGCATCTTATTACACACATACTTTTAGGTATCAAGACAAATCACCCCAAATATGAAAGCCTAGGGTCCTCTGAACAGTTTGATGCCCAATATGTATAGGTGCACCCAAGCATGTGGCATATAGGGGCCCTAAAATGAAGACCCCCATATAGTCTGTCATTTCAGGTACTGCAAAATCAACACATTTACATCGATTTGGGGGGGGCAAAAGTAGAAAACAGTAAGTTCACCCCAGAAAACCATATATTTTCGGAAAGTACACATTCCAACGAATCCAAATTGGGTATGCATGTCTTTCTACGCCAAAGTACCAAGCCGCAAATCATTCCTAAATTTGGTGATTTAGGTGACATTTCCAAAAATCACCTCAAAATATCTACCCTGCAGCATCGTATTACACACATACTTTTAGGTATCAAGACAAATCACCCCAAATATGAAAGCCTAGGGTCCTCTGAACAGTTTGATGCCCAATATGTATAGGTGTACCCAAGCATGTGGCATATAGGGGCCCTAAAATGAAGACCCCCATATAGTCTGTCATTTCAGGTACTGCAAAATCAACACATTTACATCGATTTGGGGGGGGCAAAAGTAGAAAACAGTAAGTTCACCCCAGAAAACCATATATTTTCGGAAAGTACACATTCCAACGAATCCAAATTGGGTATGCATGTCTTTCTACGCCAAAGTACCAAGCCGCAAATCATTCCTAAATTTGGTGATTTAGGTGACATTTCCAAAAATCACCTCAAAATATCTACTCTGCAGCATCGTATTACCCACATACTTTTAGGTATCAAGAGAAATCATCCCAAATATGAAAGCCTAGGGTCCTCTGAACAGTTTGATGCCCAATATGTATAGGTGTACCCAAGCACGTGGCATATAGGGGCCCTAAAAGGAAGACCCCCCCTTGTATGTTCTGTCATTTCAGGTACTGCAAAATCAACACATTTACATCGTTTTGGGGGGGGCAAAGGTAGCAAAAAGTAAGTTCACCCCAGAAAACCATATATTTTCGGAAAGTACACATTCCCACGAATCTAAATTGGGTATGCATGTCTTTCTACTACAAAGTACCAAGCCGCAAACCATTCCTAAATTTGGTGATTTTGGGGACATTTCCAAAAATGACTTCAAAATTTCGACCCTGCAGCATCGTATTACCCACATACTTTTAGGTATCAAGACAAATCACCCCAAATATGAAAGCCTGGGGTCCTCTGAACAGTTTGATGCCCAATATGTATAGGTGTACCCAAGCACGTGGCGTATAGGGGCCCCAAAACGAAGACCCCCATATGGTCTGTCATTTCAGGTACTGCAAAATCAACACATTTACATTGTTTTGAGGGGGGCAAATGTAGAAAAAAGTAAGTTCACCCCAGAAAACCATATATTTTCGGAAAGTACACATTCCCACGGATCTAAATTGGGTATGCATGTCTTTGTACTCCAAAGTACCAAGCCGCAAACCATTCCTAAATTTGGTGATTTTGGGGACATTTCCAAAAATGACTTCAAAATTTCGACCCTGCAGCATCGTATTACCCACATACTTTTAGGTATCAAGACAAATCACCCCAAATATGAAAGCCTGGGGTCCTCTGAACAGTTTGATGCCCAATATGTATAGGTGTACCCAAGCACGTGGCGTATAGGGGCCCCAAAACGAAGACCCCCATATGGTCTGTCATTTCAGGTACTGCAAAATCAACACATTTACATTGTTTTGAGGGGGGAAAATGTAGAAAAAAGTAAGTTCACCCCAGAAAACCATATATTTTCGGAAAGTACACATTCCCACGGATCTAAATTGGGTATGCATGTCTTTGTACTCCAAAGTACCAAGCCGCAAACCATTCCTAAATTTGGTGATTTTGGGGACATTTCCAAAAATGACTTCAAAATTTCGACCCTGCAGCATTGTATTACCCACATACTTTTAGGTATCAAGACAAATCACCCCAAATATGAAAGCCTGGGGTCCTCTGAACAGTTTGATGCCCAATATGTATAGGTGTACCCAAGCACGTGGCGTATAGGGGCCCCAAAACAAAGACCCCCATATGGTCTGTCATTTCAGGTACTGCAAAATCAACACATTTACATTGTTTTGGGGGGGGCAAAGGTAGAAAAAAGTGCGTTCACCCCATAAAACCATATATTTTTGGAAAGTACACATTCCTGCGAATCCAAATTGGGTATGCATGTCTTTGTACTCCAAAGTACCAAGTCGCAAGCCTTTCCTAAATTTGGCGATAAAAGCAACTGTTTTTACATTTCTGAAAATCGCCTAAAAATATTGCAATTGGCCGCATTTATCTCACCCAATTTCTTACATACAATTGTAAAACACCATAAATATTGATGCCAAGGGTCTACTGAACAGTTTGATGCCCAATATGCATAGATATACCAAGGCAGCTGGCATGTGCGGACCCCAAATAAAAATAGTGAATATGAGTTTTCTCCGCTGCCCATTCGCCTTCTGTGAACATAGACCCTTGACTTCATATTATTTGCCTCAAGACCCTCCTAACAGCAATGACCCCCCAAAACCATACATTTTTGGAAAGTACACATTCTGCCGATTCCAACAAAGATAACGACGTCTTTCTACACGAAACTACCAAACTGCAAAGCTTTTCTAAACATATAGGTTTTTACAACATTTCTGAAAATCGCCTAAAAATGTTGCAGTTTGCCGCATTTATCGGACACAATGTTTTACGTACAAAGAAAAATCTCTCTAAATATGGACGTCAGAGGTCTAATAAATAGTTTGATGCCCAATATGTATAGATTTACCAAAGTATGTGTTGTGTATGGACCCCAAATGAAAAACGTAACTATGAATTTTCACGCTAGCCAACTAAGCTGCAGAAAAGAGAACCCTAACTGTACGTTATGTGCCGTAAGACCCCCAAACTGTAAAAAGACCCCCAGAAACCCATATATTTTTGGAAAGCACATATTTTGGCGGATCAAACTAAGTAAAATCTATCTTTCTATACCAAAGCACCAAACAGCAAAACGATACTAAAGATACATAGGGAACAATAATGCAGGGATAAAATTGCAATAAAACCACAAAAATAGCGTAAATCAATGAAATAACAAAATAATTGTTCTGACAGCGTAATTAGTGGCCGAAATCGATTATCCAATAGTCACGCTGCCAAAATAACACGTTTTTAGGCAAAAAAAACAAAAGATAACAGTATAATGAATTCGTAAAAAAAAAAAAAAACACCTGTTTGTGTATACATATTTGTGCACTAATAAAAGTTATCTGAGTGTGCAAATACATGTAAATAAGTGTAAATAAGTGTAAATAACTGTACAAAAGGGACCAAGTGTGCTAAAATTAAAAAAAAAAATTTTAAAAAAATTCCAATCTTTACTAAAATGCATAAATGTACTGTAAGTATGTGTAGGTGCAGGTAAGTGTGTAAAAAAACGTGCACTTACCGTTTTTGGAGCAGGAGAATCGCTGTCTTCTTTGGAGGAGTCCTGGCAGCGTGTCTGCAGAGTTGCTGCGCAGCAGGAAGTGCGTGGGCGGCTCTGCAGGCAGGAAGAAGGTGAGTGTAGTAGCAGACGCTCCATGCGATGCGTCTGCTACTTTGAAGTCGGATCTGCGACAATCGAGTCGCAGATCCGACTTGACAGCCCCCCAGCCTCGTTGCCTAGGGGGCTGTCTTCTCTCCCCACTCTCTGCGGAGGCGGCAAAAGCCGCCGAAGCAGAGAGAGCGCTCAGCTGCTAAAGAACGTACAATGTACGTTCTTGGCAGCCTGAGCATTTGCCTGCCAGCACGTACGCCGTACGTGCTTGGCAGGCAAAGGGTTAAGAACCAAACTGAAGGGCTGCAAAATAATAAAACAGTAAAAAAAATAATAATAATAAATAATAGAGTAATAATAATAGAGCTTTTTTAATTTTACGGTCTACAGCATATTAAAAGTATAATTTAAAGTGAATTCATGTATTAATTGTAGAAACAATTCTCTAATTGGAATTGAAACAGGTAATTTAAGTAGCTTACATTGGTGAGCAAACTTTTTGTTTTTGTGCAAAATTCAAGGTTTTACTGGCTATAAATGTTTGGTGAATTTGCACTAGAATTTGGCCCTGTGGTAAAAAAATTAGTGCAGATATCATCATTTTCTACCCCTTGCCGGAAAAGCTGTCCAGGGTCATATTTGAAAGAGAGACTTTTTTTCTATAAACGTTTACGTTAAGCAAAACACTACAAATTCACTCAGCACTAGTAACTTAAATTAAATATGTCTATTGGTGTAATGTATAAGAATTTACTGATTAAAACCTAAGACATTGTGATTAGGACACATACACAGTTGTGTTTACTGTAAATAATATATAAAATATTTATACTATCTCCTTGTATCTGTTTTAAGTTTTCTTTGTAGAATTCTAGAAGCAGGTAAAAAAGAGATAAAAGCTAAATGCACACTGCGTTTGTTATGCATTGTTAGATTTATGATGGTCAAAGAAAGCCCATTTGCTCTACCAGATAGCAGCTCACTTTTGTTTCAGGTGGATATCAGTATTATCCATGGCTGCAGTGGTATGTCTGTTTCTGAATTATAATCCTTTTAAATTGTGTTATGGGATAACCTAAAGAATCCCTACCTCCAATGATTACCAACAAATAGAGAGTCATTCATTATGTTTCCATGCTGTCTCTTATTATGGTGCACTTATTGATTAAGTAGTAATGCTTCCTGGCTTTAGGAATACAATGGCTTTTTTTTTTCTATTAAAAAAGAATTAATTTATTTTTGTTACAGGTTCAGCTTTAGCAACTGGAACGTGGAGCCATGAGCGATGCATCTGTTCTTGACAATTTGGGGTTATCATGATCAAGTGCTGTGCTTTGATTTCTCACAGTGGCCAAAACATTATTGTTCTAATCAAGATAATCTGGATTTTAAATTAGGTAAGATAATTAACATTTCTCCAAATCTTTAAGCTTTCCGAATATCTGACTTTTACAAATTAATTATCAAGAAACATAATAAAACAATGTAATCTAATTTGCAGATTCACTTTCAAATTTGCCCTGTATGGATCAAACATAGTTTGAATTGTTAAGGTAACACAAACAATTGAAAAACATTTGCTAATCGTTTATATTATTATGAGCCAAATAATAATTTAGGGGCTGGAAAAAAAGAAGAAAATTGAATTTGAAATTTGCTGCTCGTTATAAAAACAATGTGAGCTGAAAGAAACCACAGATACGGATTATAGAGAAGTGGAAGGTGGCCAACTGGGTGTGGGTGCAGCAAGGCTGTTGCACTTAGGCCTTCATAAGATCATTGCTTTGATGATTCTTTTGTTGATGCTTATAACTACAAATATACTGATTAAATGCAGAAAATAACAATTTACAGGATAATATTCTCATAATGAGACAGAAATGGCTATGGAATATCTGAAAAAAGGATTTCACTTGATATTAACTATTCAATAATTTCTGTTACATTTTACTATGCTACATCAGTAATCACTGCTTCAATATGTATACATTGGTTTTTTTTGACTGTCTGTCCTTGGCAGGATTTTAATTCAGTATTTAATCCACCATACTTTTATGCTGTTTATTATGCTTATGATTTATATAAGGCACCACCTATTTGTTTGACACCTCCCAGCTATATATGTATATGCAAATATGTTTGAGTCCAGGTGTCGGACTGTATCTACTTAGTATACTGACCTTCTGTTCCTCTTCTTACACATTTGCATGCCCTTGCTTCTAATTCTGAAGGAGTTTTTTTTCTGAGACATATTTATGGTATGTCTCTCTCTCTGTTATTGTTTATTTATTTATTTATTTATTTTTTTGCATTGCCAGACTTTCTAGGTACAATCTGGTATTTGACCCTTGGCATTCCTTCATGGTCTCTACCCTCATACTACATGTACATAGGATTACTCTTTTTTTCCTACCTCGTGATAGTACTTTGTGTCTGGGTTTGCTTGGCCATATTTTTCCTGTTAAAATTTCACCCTACCCTTGCCATACTCGTCTTCTATATTACTTCACTTAATTTCAAACACATCCTTTATTCTTTTTTCAATTGTCAGTATTTTTATTACTCTGAATCAACATTATAACATCAAAAGGTCTGGTTGCAGCACCGTGACAGAGAGTGCCACAATGATAAGAAACTCTCTTGATCTACCCTGGTAGTTGACAATGAATAAACTAAATGGTTTAAAACTAACCACAGCTGAGAGGGGAGTGGAGGCAACTGTATGTTTGAGCGCAGGCACTCAGTGAGCAATCCTCCAGGCAGGTGTATAAAAATTGAGGTAGAAACTGAAATGAGAAATGATCACTAAGCCTGGTGAAAATTCTCACTAATCTCGATTGTAATAAAAACGCCCCCACTGTTATATGCTGCTTACCTGATTACCATAAAAATAATTGCACATATTGCACCCGGGAGGATGGGTTGGACTTTATGTTACGTCTTCTTACCGTAGGTTATTTATCAAAATTTTTTATACTGCTAAAATGGGACTGTGTAACAGTGTCTATATCTATTTTAAAACCTGCCTGTGTGCAGTGTACCAATGATTCAAAAACATTTTGTGAATGTAGGTAGACATGCAGTATTGTCTTTCTTATATGCTATTTTGTGTGTAAAGAACAAAATAACACATGCTTTTACTTTTTGACATAAAAAATTTCTTTTTTTTTTATAGAAGAGACATAGAAATCAAGTCATGTATGGATTGCAGCCTCAGAGTAACTGATAATCATGTGTTTGCATTGTTACATACTTCTATTTAATATGATTTTGAAGTGACTTTGCCAACTTTTCTTTTAATAAAAAAATAATTCTCTACTATGCATGAGCTGCTTTTGTATAGCAGTTTGTTAGATGTTCTTCTGGTTAACTTCATTCTCAAGTGTGGGTCTATTGAGATTTGTATCATATAGGTTGTATTTGCCGTGTGTGTGTGTGTGTGTGTGTGTGTGTGTGTGCGTGTGTGTATACCAATAGTTTCCAAACCAGCACTCCCTTTAGTGAAAAAATGTAATCTTTATTGTTACATGGTATCTTTTTCCAATGTTTCGATCCCTATTGGGATATTTTTCAAGGAAGAATTACCGTGCACCCCTCCTTATCTTATATATTGCCTCTGAGTGCGGATACTCATTGGAGATATATATATATATATATATATATATATATATATATATATATATATATATATTTACCAAAATGTATATGTACATACTTTATTTACTTTAAAACTTAAATTGTGTTGATTTTCTGTTTCCCGTTACCATTAAATAAACGTTTTCCTGCAGTTCATTGTAAGATTTAGAGGCATCAGTAGTAATCTGTGAATCAAAATGTAAACAGATGTGTTTCCTGCACACTGCAGTGCTTTAGCCTCTATAGAGAACAGGTGCAGTCTCCAAACACCTGCTGTGGGTGATGATAGACCCTAGAAACTTGTTTTTGATTTTTGTTCTTGCTTTTGTTCCTGCTGCCTCTCCCATACCCTTCATTGTTAATTAGCAAATTAAAATGATAGAGAGAGATATATTATGCAGAAACCCATTATCCAAAAAGCAACAAAATACAGCATTGCTATTTTAGTGATGAGTGCAACTGTAAAGCTGAAATAACTTTGCAGTTAAGCTGCTTTTAACACTGCAATAGCATATACTTTGCCTTACCTTATTAGAGAACATCCTATCTATTGTGATACAAGTTTTTTCCATGGAAAAAAGGCACCCATGTTTCCAATTTCTTCCAAACACAGGTCCCAGACAGTTCCTTAGATAGACAGCGAGAGAACTGATAAAGGCTCCAATTCCATTGGTTTATGGGGAGGGCAAGGATGCTAAATTCTAGTGTGGATATGCAAAAAAACTTCCCTGCAAAACTGTACTGGGTGAAATAGGTTGCTCATTAGGCTCGGACGAATTTGACCGTTTAGTTTTGCCGACGCCCATTAAAGTCTATGGGCGTCAAAAAAAATTTGACGCGCAACAATATATTTGGGCACACATCATTTTTTTTTCGATGGGCGCCGCCATACAAGTCTATGGCGTCATTTCAGCGGGGAAAAAAGGAGAAAAAAGTTGCCCATCCTTATTGCTCATCACTAGTTACAAACATTATTATTGCAATAATTTAGCCAAATGGATATTAAACGTTATGCTGCCTTGGATTCAGCACATGATGTCTAATTGCCCCTAAGTTAATGTGTGTGCAGCATCATAGCAAGACTTACTATCTTTATTTTATTGTTGCAGTGAATTTACTGGATGATATTTTGTGCTATTTATATTAGCACTGTTTGAAGTTATTTTCAAATGCTTTTTAACCCAAATGTACTCTTGTACAGAGGTAAAAAATGTGTGTTTGGCTTATTCCCTGTCCCTCTGTAACGTGAGGACATACACTACCTAAAACTTCCATGCAGCCACTTCCATGACTCCATTTTTTTTCTCCAATATCTAGTTTCTATGGAAACAGAAGCACTAGCAGCAAAATCCTTTTCAGTCATCTGTGTTCTGTATAGAAATAGCATTTCACACTAAAAGAGATGTATTTCATAACATTAAAGATTTATACTATTCATAATGTGTAACATTTATAAGTCCCCTTTGTTTATCTGTGTAGTCATGTCATATAATTAGCAGTTTGTGGTGCATCTTTAAAATAACACAGATGGGACCACTTATGTATAATTCACCATTTTTTTCCCAAGGAAAGGGGATGGTTAGATTGAAATTAACAATGTGAATTTACCATATATAAACCTTAAAGCAAGTTATTACTATACCTGTAAGTATTACATCACCAGTTCTCTGCCATTTTGTCAGTACCTTCATAAACCTAGTAGATACTGAGGACTTTTCATCAACCCATGAGAAAAATAAAAATTACCAACTGATTTCTGGTTTTCCAGAGCCTACATGAGAAGCAAATTCTAAGTTGTTTATTAGCAGCTCCCTTTTTTTTGGGGGGGGGGGAGTGTTTATCAAAGACATGAACCACATGAACCAATTAGTATTTCCTTTATTTTTTAAAAGCGCTAAAATTTTTAAATTTAATAAGTGAAAAAACCAAGACCTTTAATACTAAACTTCTCCAAGTTAATAGTTGTTGTGGTGCTAGAGAAGTCAATGGGAGCTGTGCTGATCTTATTGGATAACTTTAAATAAATTTCGACTTTAAGAGGTTTTCAGATTTGTTTCTGAATCCAAGAAGGAATTATGAAAGGTATTAGGCCAGTGGCTTGGTTAAAACTGATCTAAATGTAGTTGTAATATTTTAAGGGGCATATTGATTATGCTGTAGGGGCATTAGTGTCTTATGGGCAACTGATTTGTTTTAACACTGCTTGATAATGATGCTCAAACCCCTGTGATCATACCTACAGTGTATAAGGTTTTATGATAGCTGGTAGCATTCACACAAGCATGCAGAGAAACATAGGTTTGAAATCTGTTTAAAATGGTCATAAATGAATGATAAACCATTGTAAATCATTTTAAGTGCTGACAACCAGTATTGTGTAGGTTAATTATTCATTTTGAATGAATGTTATTAATCACAATTTAATTATTTAGTTCAGGAAATACAATTATAAGTGCTTACTGAAATTACAGGCAGCCTTGACTTTATCTGAAGAGTTACATTTCACATCTTATATTAGTACAATAGAGAGATATGACCTGTGCTACAGCAGTGGCATTAGAGGCTGGTAAGAGCAGCACTACTTCAGCTGCAGTAAAATAGAAAATCATATATCTTGCATTGCTTTTCTTTAGAGGAGATGCCAAGTTACAGAGGATTACCAGATTCAATAGCTTTGCCCTAACTTGAAAATGTTACTTCTCCTTGTATCTCTGAACCAAGTTATGATAAAACAAGTTCATGCACCTCAGTGACCTCTGTATCATTCTTAAATGACAAAAAAAGTGTGTCAGTGAAGAGAAATGACTTCTCATCAGATAGCCTCATGTCCACTTTAGGTTTCCTGTTTTATGATCTAGCAGTTTCGGAAGACAAATTGATATAGTAAATCAGATATAGGGAACATGAGCAGAAATAAATAACATATGGTGTCCCATTTAGATATACTCAGGATGGTTCCGGATGTCTACAGTCGTTTCTATGCATCTGCAGTAATATGATATTCTGTAGATATGCATCATCTTCTTAAGAGACGTATTATATGAAGCTCTTCCGAGCAACATTTTATAATACAAAAGTGTAAATAGTTTGTCTGTATTCTATATATATATATATATATATATATATATATGCTAGTACATTTTATCATGAGGACAATTTACTCCAGTAATAATATTATTTAGGGAGCTTCTATATAATTAAGATAAAAAGCTAATTATGTATTTGGATTTCTTTGCAGCTTATGGTTTCCATCCGAAGGTCACCTTTACGCCCATCTAGGGGGCATGTTGTAGCTGTAAAATATTACAGTATTTATACAATTTGAGAAGAAGCAGTGGAGTCTAGGCTAATACATATGATGATGATTAAAATGAGGGTTCTGGGGGTAGCTATTGCAAGTAGCAAAAGAGTGACATTTTGGGCAATTGTAGTTATTTGCATCATTATATTTCACTGCTTGTTTTGGCTGACAAGGCTACACTAAACAGCTCCACTGCAAGTTAAACTGCAAGTTCAATTATTATTGTTATTATTATTATTATCATTATTATTATTATTATTATGGAACTGGATTCTCTTTCAAAGGAAAAAGCAGAAGAGCTGTTAATTTTTTTTTAATAAAGAAGAGATATTCCGTTTCTTTAATATAATACATACTTCCTAGTTTTGGAACTGTTGTTTAGGGCTAGTACACATGAGTGCTTTAACATGCACATAGGAAGAGACACATTTGACTCTTCCTTATTAGCTGTACTCACACCTGTGCATGTAAGCACTGAATTCAGGTGGAATGCAGCATTTTGTGGTCCATCAGCAGTCAGTGCTTATATGCACTTGTGTCAGTAAGGGCCTCTTTCCCCTGTGACTCAAACTCTTTAGAACTAAACTCAAATTTTACCTTTAGGAGTACTGCCATAATAGGGGAGGAGTGGTGTAATTTGCTTGAGCGTCCCTCCCACCCATCTCTGTATCAGCTCTGGGTAACTACACATTGTAGACCATATAGATGCTTGGGCATCAATTTTTTCACAGCAAGTGGTTGAAAGCATGCTCTTGGAGCCCATGGCCATGGATGGTTAGCAGATATGTAGCCAACAGGTAACAGTTGGTTGCCTGGTTTCATTTGCCTAGCTGACCCCCTAGGGATTGGGTGGCCGATATGCCAGGTATCTTACAAATGTGTATAGTGGTGGATATTGGCAAGCATTCCTTGGAAAAGAGTCTTTTTTGTTATGATTTAAGTTGAAAAAATTTTGGTTGGTAAATTAATACATTGACGTTAAAGTATCTGTGTCTTAATATGTATTTTTTTCTTTCTATCCCAAAATCTGGATGCCATTATCTGTGTCTATAGGGGAAGGGGTTCCAAGAGGGATACAAGTATATGATTGTGTGAAGGGGTTAGGTTTTTCTGTGGGGTATCCTTCCTGCTGGGCTTAATGCTGCTCTTTTCATATCCAATACAGTCTTGGCACTATGCTGATATAATCACTGGGCAAATAGACCTTGTCAAAATGATAGCTTCAGCAAGTTAGGCAGTTCTTTGCATTAATTTATAACAAACAGGGGTCTTACAATTTTAAAGCATACAAGGGTTACCGAGTAAAAATAAGTTCAGAGGGCCCTATTCTAAAGCTTAGATTGCAAACACTGCATGTTGGGTAATTTCTACATTTGTCAAATTAACAAAGTAAAACTTAAATGCCTTCTTTTAAAATTCCCAAATCCCCTATAGACTATGAAAGACCTGAGGCAACAGTATTGGCAATTTGAATTCATTCTGCATGATGGTGCATAGACCTGATCCACCAGAGAATCAATGATTGATCATTGTGTGCCAATCATGCCAGCCATCAGTAATGTACAATATGTACACTGCCACCAAGCTTTCAAATTAAAATTCTGCTTCTTTGCTTTACTATACAGAAATAAAAACATGCTCTGATTTGTGGACAGCAGCTCAAATAGATTTTTATGAACTGTTTTATTAACCTCTGCTGACAGATTCTTAGACTGTCCCATGCAGACGTGCTTGAGGGACCTTATATGAACAGTTGCATCCATGCATCCACTGAGAAAACATGTGAATGTGGATGATTCTGAAGCAAAGTAAGCTTAGCTGCATACTGATGTTACTAGCCTAAAGCAATTTAGAAACTGGTAGCTGAATCAGATATCTTTGGATGCCTTCTTTTTAATTTAGATCTGTAAACAAGGATAGTAAGCAGTACTGTATCTCTATGAATGCATTTTCTTTCTTGAAAACTGAAATTGATTTGCCAAGAGTTTTATTGTGTGATGATCCAGATGTACCTAGAATGATTACCCTTGGGCATGGCATTAACAGCTGAGGACATGAAGAATGCATCTTTAAACACATTACTGGTATAATCAACAGCATCAGCATGAGTTCTAGTCCTTTGGAAAACATAGGAAATAACAAGTTCCTCCTCACTAGATTCTAATGTAGAATGGGATTTTTTGCATATCTGGATGGTCTGTTCAAATAAATTAGTGGAGTCCCTTGATAAATATAGGAAATGAATACAATAAGCTTCTGTAATTTAGTTTGTACACATCAGCGTAGAAATGCATCTATACCGGCTGATTTCTGAATGTCCTTATTTTGCTTGATGATCTTTCTGTAAACAGTAACATACATCCTAGTCAGAAATACACTGAAGAAAATGTATCAGTGCACAACAGAGAGACCAATAAATACATAAAAACATATTTATCAATGTTTTGCAACTTTTTATAAATATAATTGCTGTTTATTTATCAACAATAATCACTAATCTATGAAATGATCTTCCAACAAAAAAGAAAATGTAGCAGCACCTGCTCCCATAATTCACTGTGCATTTATTATAGTTAACCTGAATTAGCCCATGTAACCGAGAAGAAAATTGTAACACTTACATTTTGTTGTAGATGTTTTATGAAAAGCTTATCGTTGGAGCAGCCTTTAATAAAACATGTAAGGGATCCGTTATGTGGACCCCCATTATCCATAACGCTCCGAATTATTGGAAGGCCATCTCCCATTGAGATCTTTTTGAGCAAATAATTCAGATTTTTCAAAATGATTTCCTTTTTCTCTGTAATAATAAAACAGTGGCTTGTACTGGATCCCAACTAAGCTATACTTAATCCTCATTGGAGGCAAAACAAGCCAATTGGGTTTATTTAAATTTTTAATTCAGATTTCTCAAAATGATTTCCTTTTTCTCTGTAATAATAAAACAGTAGCTTGTACTGGATCCCAACTAAGCTATACTTAATCCTCATTGGAGGCAAAACAAGCCAATTGGGTTTATTTAAATTTTTAGTAGAATTTAATGTATGATGAGCCAAAATTATGGAAATACTCCTTATCCAGAAAACCTCAGGACTTAAGCATGCTGGAAAATATACCTGTATATTGACACATTTTGGGGCAAATTCACTAAGCGCCGAAGCGCCGAATGCTAGCGTCAATTCTCTAGCATTGGGCATTATCGTTACTTCGCAAATTCACTAACGAACGCTGGCGTAAATTCGCTAGTGTTACTTCGCACCCTTACGCCAGGTGAATTTTCGCTACGGATGTAACTACGCAAATTCACTAACGTGCGTAGTGTACTGAACGCTACCTTTTACGCTAGACTTCCTTCGCCACCTCAGACCAGGCGAAGCGCAATAGAGTAGATAGGGATTGCTTCAAAAAAAGTTCAAATTTTTTCTAAGTCCCAAAAAATGCTGGCGTTTTTTCTATATCATGGGTGATAGGCTGAAAAAGATCGAAACAATTTTTGGGGCTCCCCTCCTTCCCCCCTACATTTCCTAACTCATGGCAACTTAACTATACAGTGGGCACATGTGTAGGGCAAAAAAAAAATTTATTTGATGTTTTGAAGGTTTCCCAGGCATTTGTAGTGATTCTACGTATTCCTCCACTGAAATGTGAATTTGGCGCCGTATGCAAATTAACCATCGCTAGCGTAACTTCGCTTCGCTTAGTGAATCAACGCTATCGCAACTTCGCAACCTTACGCTACCCCTGTGCGCAACTTCAGATTTTAGTCAATTTGCGGAGCGCTGGCGAAACTACGCCTGGCGAAGTGTGGCAAGTGCGGCGAAGTTGCGCCTGGCGCAACTACGAATCTTAGTGAATTTGCCCCACAGAGTGCATATGGCACACAAATCATATACAGAATGAAAAAGTGGCCACATGGATACAATTATTTAAATTTCTTTATATCAGTATTTATAAATGCAATGACAAGAAAAGATGAAACCACTGGGAGCCAAAATGATAATCTTTCACCCTAGACTGGTGTGCCTCTTCTGTGAAAAAATGTCCTATCCTGGAGCCTTTATTTCCAAGTCTGCCTTTGCCCTGGAATTATTTAGAAGGTAACAAAGTGCATCTGTTATCTCTATAACTGAAGGACCATTGCCATCATCTGCCTAACTTTCTGGCACTGCATAAATAAATGATGATGATAATGATACATTTTGAGTTCTACATTTTCCATAAACAAACATGATGACTACTACTGGTTGTGAATTATTTTGCCCAAACTAATTTTAGTGAGAGGCTGGTCAAAATAAACAATAAACATAAAGAATAAAAGAGATGTTTATGGCAATTATATATATATAGGTATAATATATATAATATAGGTATCAGCTAGAAAGATGGACCACTGTATTTTACTGTGATGCAGTGACCATTACTTTTCCACTTTTATAGATTAAAGGCTTAAAGCCACAGCTCAAAAATCCTATTACAACAGTTTCCTCTTAGCTGCCACCACAGCTGTGCTTAAAGGAACAGTAACACCAAAAATGTAAAGTGTTTTAAAGTATTTAAAATATAATGTGCTTTTGTCCTGCACTGGTACAATTGGTGTGTTTGCTTCAGACACTATTCTATAGTTCATATAAATAATCTAATGTGTAGCCACTTGGACAGCCATTCAAAGCTGAAAAAGGAAAAAAAGCACAGGATACACAGCAGATAACAGATAAGCTCTGTAGTGTACAATATGAGAATGTATTTGCTGTGTATCCTGTGCTTAAATGGCTGTCCCAATGGCTGCACAGCAGATTGTTTATATAAACTGTAGTTGTGTTTCTATAGCAAACACACCAGTTTTACCAATGGAGGGCAATATATCTTGTATTGTCATTCTTTTAAAACTCGATATTTACAAGACTGTTGCATCAGTTACTTGTATTTTTACTTATTTGCTTTGACATTTTGTATTTTATGGAGCACTACTATGTTGACATTAAGGGGCAGATTTATCAAGAATCGAATTTCTAAGTGAAAAAAACGTCGGAGGATTTTTAAGTTCGTACAATCATACTTTGAATCGTACGATTTAACAAAAAAATCCTCCGACTTCTCAAAACTTAGCCAAATACTGGCTATAGGTTCTAGGAGGTCCCCATCGGCTAATATAGCAATTTGGCAGGTTTAAGGTGGCGAAGTGTCGAAGCCGAAGTTTTTTAAGAGACAGTACTTCAATTTTCGAATGGTCGAATTTGTGAAGTATTTTCACTTCAAAGTCAAAGTCGATTTTGGCCTATTCGATGGTCAAAGTACCCAAAAATTACTTTGAAATTCAAAGTTTTTTAATTCTAAAATTCACTTTGACCTTTGATAAATCTGCCCCTAATAATGTAGTGCTAATTTGCTAACTTTTCCCCTTTTTTAATGGGGTGTCCAAAGCTCAAGTGTCCCTCCAACAGAGTAAACCCTTAAAACATTTCGCTTCGCCCGCAAAATTCGCGAAACGACGAAAAATTTTCGAAACAGCGCTGGCGTCTTGTTTTTGACGCCAGCTAAAAAAATGGATGGCGGTTTTGTAAATGCATTCGCCCAATAAATTCGCCCATCACTAGCAGTATGTTGCCTTATTGAGTTACAGATCTCCTATAACTGGACAAGCCAGTACAGTTAGAAGTAACAGTACTAATAATTGTGTAATACTTTTATTATACCTGTATATGTAAACATAACATGCCAGTAAGGCATTTTTCGGGAGAAGTATGCACAAAATGTCTCTGTCTTAAATATATTGATAATGGGTTGAGTGCAGAGGACTCTTATATTTGTCTATAAAATGCCAGTGTTTTCAAAATCCTGAACATTTTTTTTTTGAAAATGTCTGAATGTAATTGGCAAATTCTTTTAAAGTCCATTTACTGAATTACTGATCAGAGTGTGAGTTCAAAGATTTCAAAATGCTATAATTCCAGCAGTAACATCAACAAGATGTTGAAATAGCAATATTTATCAACATGATTATACTGCTCACTCTTTTACTTTTTGTCACCTATATAAACACAATATTTATATAAAAACTAGCAATCGTAAATATATCTGATCAATATAAATTGAACTTTTATCTTATATATAGTTCTATTTTCTCTAGCTTTTACATTGTTGAAAGTCAGCTTTCTGGGTAATTTAGCACCAGTTTGATTTTGTTCTTCCAACATTCTACTGGAGATATGGCCACATCTAGAAAAAATCAATAGGCTTGTTCTAATATATCTTCAACAATCTCTAACAGCATTGTCCATCAAAGCAATACAAATAACTGTTAGTATATAAAAATAAAAACATAAATGTTATCATGGTACCCAGATGAAAATTACTTGAAGACTTGAACACTGAAGTAGAAGAGTAAGAATCACACTGGATAATAGGTCTGATGCGAGCACAGAGTTGTAGTGGTGATGTGCAAATATATATATATATATATATATATATATATATATATATATATATATATATATATATATATATATATATATATATATATATATATATATATATATATATAATCCATCCAAAAGTTGGCACTCTCGAAAATAGAAATAACTTGCCATCGGATAGAAACCGCACTCACAGGTCTTAAGTATTTTTTAAATCGAAACAAAATGGAGTGGAGTGTGTAACCAGTCCGTGACTTAGTCCAATTAAGGACACAACTTATAATAAACATAAAAGTCCAGACAACTTGCCTTGTAATTGAAAGAAATTTTTTTATCAAGCAAGAATATGCAATGTTTCGAAGCTCCCGCTTCTTTATCAAGCAATAAAGTGGGGGGGGGGCAATAGCTTCCAAAATAAGAAATCTGAGGGTTGCTACGGAATGCCGCGCTGAGTGAAAATGAGCTGGAACAGGTAATTTAAGTACCTCCTTCCTAATCGTGGATTTGTGTTGGCTGATGCGATCAAGCCCGCACCGGCATTTAAGCATGTACACCACGTGCTCAGTGTCACACGTAAAATGACCCCGCAACTCAAACTTCCTCCCTGTCTGTGGATGAGTAAACACATTAGTGCGAATCACACTGGAACATTGATTGCATCTCCCACATGGAAACATGTCATTCCTTAAGGGTGCTAAAACCCTCTGTGTTTGAACCTTCTGGTTACCTAGATCTGTCTTAACTAATCTATCTCTAAGATTCCTCGTACGCTTGTAGGATAGTAATGGTTGCCCCTGAAATTCTGGAATAGTAGGATAGGCCTTGCGTAATAATGGCCAATGTTTATATATGATAAAAATTAATTTTGCGAGTACATGGGTGATAAGTATGAACAAACGGTATACGAGTCATTTTGGACATATCACGTGTCCTTTCCTGTATAGTGGAGTCACGATCCAATTCTATGACTCTTGCTACCTCTTGGTCAAGTATCTGTCTAGGGTACCCTCTCTGTGTGAACTTCATGGTCATCTCATCCAACCGTGTAACGAGCTGTTCCTCCTCTGTGACTATGCGTTTAACTTTTGTGATCTGGGGAGAGAGGAAATGTTAGCCCTCGGATGTGCACTGTCAAAACATAATAGATTATTATGGTCAGTGGATTTGACATATAAGTCTGTAAACAGGCGTCTTCCCTTACAATACACGCTGGTGTCTAGGAATGTCACCATTTCTTCACTGTAAGTGAGTGTAAACCCGATAGTGGGAACACATGTATCTATATGTAATTTAAACTCCATAAGAGATCCAACGTCACCCCTCCATAACACCTACAAATCGTCGATGTTGCGCCACCATTTTAAGCAATTTCTCTTGTATAGTTCGTTGTTATATACGAAATTGTGTTCAAAGTGATTCATAAATATGTTGGCGTAGGTAGGGGCGACGTTGGACCCCATGGCTGTCCCCTGTACCTGGAGGAAGAATGTGTCCTGGAACAAAAAATTATTTTTATGCAAAACCAAAGCCAATATTTCCATGAAAAAATCAATCTGTGTCGTATTATAATGTGAACCCTCTAGGGTTAACCGCACTGCCACTGAACCTAAATCATGTGGTATTGAAGTATACAAGCTGTTTACATTGAATGCTGCCAGTAACACCGTCCCTTCTCCCAGATCAATGTCACAGATCAGGTGTAAAAAATGAGAGGTATCCTTAACATATGATTCGCCTGATGTAACAAAAGGCGCTAAAACCTTATCCAAGAAGATTGATAACGGAGATAAGATTGAGTTAACACCAGCCACTATAGGTTTTTTAAACCATCAGTAACTACACCCTGTCCCTGATATCGAGATAATACCTTGGATATTAACCCTGCGATTTCATCTGTGGGGTCTTTACTGAGTTGTACATAGGTGTGTGCATTGCTCAATTGACTTACTATCTCCTGTACATAATACACTTTATCAAGAATGAACAATGCTCCCCCCTTATCCGCAGGTTTATATATCACATCCTTATCCCCCATCAATGCCTTAAGGGAGTCCAGTTCAGTTTTAGTTAAATTATTGTGATAACGCATATTCCTCAACCCCTTAGGATCTTGTATAAATCTATTTATGTCTCTAGACATAAGGGATATCACGGTCTCCACTTGATGGGACGAAGCAGGAGGAAGATATTTACTCTTTTTATGCAAATCAAATTGCTGTGGAGTTAATGCTCCAGTGTAAGTCTGTGTCCCTCTAATGTCCTTGTCCATGAACTGAACCTTTAAGCGTAAATGTCTAAAAAACCGTTGCAGGTCAATATCTAATGAAAAAGTATCATGTTTAGTTGATCTGAGACGGATCTGTACGTAAGCAGACACATCCCTCCACCCTAGTTGCTATCACATATCCATAACTACGAATATACTTCATGAATCATATACATTAAAACTAGTGATGGGCGAATTTATTCGCGGTGAATTTGCGCAATTCGCCGCCAGCGAATAAATTCAAAAACGGGCGCCGGCGTCAAAAACGAAACGCCGCAAATTCGCCCATCACTAATCAAAACGTCTTTCACTACAGATAATATACATGTACAGAACTTTGTATGAACTACAATTACGACATAACAATCCCAAGAATAAATGAAGATCAAAGTCTCGATTTAATCCCTGCGGAGTTAAAGTGCCTAGCCTATCTATCCACTTCACTTCAGCCCTTTTTAACTCTAAAATCCGATCGCCTCCTCTCTTTTAAGTGGTGGAATATACTGAATAACGCTAAACTTCAAGTCATCTGATGAATGACCATGATCCAAACAGTGCATAGACACTAGAAGAGATCTATTACCAGTGTTTATAGTTGATCTATGTTGGGAAAACCTATCTCTCACCTTTTGAGTGGTTTCCCCAACATAGACCAAATTGCAAGGACAAGTTAACATATATACTGCAAAATTTGTTTCACATGTATTGTAACCTTTGATCTTAAACTTCTTGTTTGTATGTGGATGATCAAATTCAGAACCTACAAGTACATATCGACTTTGTGCACATCCTTTGCATTTATACATACTCTCTTTCCTAGGACGCCAGAAGGCAACCTTTCTGGGGGGTATGTGGGTCTCTGCATGTACTAATCTACTACCAATTGTTACAGCTCTGCGGTATGACATCATGGGACTTGGTTGGAACTCCAAAACAGAAGGATATGCTTATCTTAGCCAATGTTTATCCAATATGGATTCAAATGTAGAACTTGCTGAACTATACTGTGAAACAAACGCCAGTCTTTTTCTTTTGTCATTATGATATTTTGACTGTCTAATCAGAGTCCCATCACTCACCATCTGTTTATTTTTCTGGATCATTGCACTTAGTTACCCCCTTTCTTGTGATTTCTTACTCATAAATTCCAAATCTTGTTCAGGGGTTATCGGATTAGTTGTAATTCTACTTACTCGTGTAAATTGACTGATTGGAATTGACCTCTTGACTTAAGGAGGGTGAAAGCTGTCAAATGAAAGCAATTGATTGCGATCTGTGGGTTTAGTATAAATCCAAGTTTCAAAACCCGCTTGTGTACGTGTAACTAGTACACGTGTAACTGCTTGGAGATTCCCTGTCATCATGAATTTTATATCATTATGGGCTCCATTAATTGCATCATGGAAGGCGGTCAAGGACTCCAGGTCACCCCGCCACAGGAGAAACACATCATCAATGTACCTCTACCAGGCAACACAATGTCCAGTGAAGAGTACATTTTGATAAACGTGCTCCCATTCAAACCAACTCATGAATGATTTGGCATATGCCGGGGCAACTTTGGAGCCCATGGCCGTCCCCCATATCTGCAAGTAATACTTGTCCCGAAATTGAAAATAGTTTCTATGTAATATGAATCTCAACATCTCCATGAAAAATTCAATCTCAGTGTCACAATATAAACCACCTAATCTTTGCTGCTTTCAAACCACCTGAGTGAGGAATCAATGTGTACAGGCTGGCCACATCAAATGTGGCCAGCCAAACAACACCCTCCATCAATGATATCTGGGATAACTTATCCAAAAAAATCATTGGTATATTTTACAAATGATTTTGTCATCTGTATCAAAGGGCCAAATATCTTGTCCAATGTTTCTGCCACATTACTAATCAAGGATCCTATTCCCACCACAATCGTTCTCCCTGGCTAGTTAATAGGATCCTTGTGTATCTTTGGTAAGACATATATAAGGGGGACTATAGAAATTCTACAGTCATATATGTCTTAGATGATTCCATGATAACCTTTGATTGAACAGCATAGTGTAACAGATTATCCAATTCCCTTTTAAAAGAATTAGTAGGGTCCCCCTTAAGTTCAATGTATACTGATGTATCAGATAACTGTCTATTAATCTCCGATATATATTTATCTGTGTCCAACACAACAATCGCTCCTCCCTTATCAAAGGGTTTGATTGTTATGTTGGACATAGAGGCTACCTGTAGTAAAGTATCTGTTTCCAATTTGTTCAGGTTGTAGCCACCATGTCTCAATAATACTTTAACATATGATTCTCTACAGACTTTACTTTTTGTATATAGGTTTCCACAGCAGAGTAAGATATAGGTGGAATAAATCTACTTTTCATTTTAAGCCCCAATGTCTTTGTATCAAAGCCCTGTATAGACCATTGAGTCCCATAATCTGTATCTTGTATAGTCTTTTGTGCAAAATGTACTTTAAGCC
Source organism: Xenopus laevis (assembly GCF_017654675.1). Lineage (NCBI taxonomy): Eukaryota > Metazoa > Chordata > Amphibia > Anura > Pipidae > Xenopus > Xenopus laevis. Next base: position 112,463,791 of record NC_054372.1, on the reverse strand, counting down.
TTAGCATACAAGGAGTCAAAAGTGATTGAGGAAAGCCAGAAGGTGAGCCAGGCCAGAGGCTGGTGAATTTGTATCCTTGGACCACCCTGTATGGTGAGAACCTCAGTGTGGGGAAAAGTCTTGAATGTTTGTTGAAATTGAACTGTGTTCCTGAAAGCTTTAAGTTGGAAAGAGTTGGCTAAATAAACCTGTGTTTTTGTCTGGAGACCCGGTGTGTATGCTCCTGATCTTCTACTTACCTGCCTACCATTGTTAATTTCCCCAAAAAATTGCATGTACAAGCAGCCAGCTTGTCACAATAGACACATTTTAGTATCCATGAATGTGAAAATAAGTCCACCTGTGTATTGCAAGGTTTAGGTGTGAATGTGTTTGGTTAATTGGGTTACAACAAGAACACTGCATGTTTAACCTGGGGGAAGTGTAGGTAGTACGATAAATAATGCCAAGTGTTATTTCCAATTAGTCACCAGGTGGCACTTTTTGGTAAAACGTAGCCCTAGCTAGAGGTTATATAAAGGAGAGAGCAGGGTATTGTTTCCCTTTTTGGCTAATGAAAACATTAAGGGTATGACTTTGAAGAGCCTGAGGTCTACCACCTCAGAGAGGAGCTAAGATAAGTTATCAGAGAGGTTAGGCAGTGTAATGTAAGGGTAGCTTGTCTGAGCTCACTGCAGTCTGGTAGAGTCAGGTGTAGATTGTGCATACGAGAATCTGAGCTTCAATGAGAGAAAAAATTCCTTGCCCTGGCAGCAACCCCAGAAGGAAAAAACACCATTTATCATTTCAACTAATCAGGTGAAAAACTAGACCTTGATAAGTCTGTCCCCTGAATAAGGATAATTAGAATTTTGAAAATGTAGATTTTTTTTGAAGGGTTTCTAAAGTGTTCAGGAGGAGTTATTATTTTTTAATGAATATAATCATTGTGCATCTGGCATCATCTGTGACCATTAACCATTCTTTTATTCGTTTTTTTGGGGTGTTTGTGCCTCTTTCCTTTCCTTCTTTTTGAGCATTTAATGGGTTCTTTATGTGAATGTACTTCAAGTGTAGAGACTAAACTGTGGATATATACAGACATATGTATGTAGAAAAGAAAATAATATTTGGATTAGGCAGTGGTCAAGAAAGTAGAAATAAGCAATGCCAGAGGCAAAGTATAGTGAGAAGCCTGTACAGGTCAATACTTAATTAACAATTATGCACCCTGGAGTTTATACTAAGAGCAGGATTGCGAAGAAATTTAAATTTCAAACAAATATAATGATATGCATTTACCCATATGGAGTCATATACTCCATATACATGGAGTAAGGTTAGATTTGTAAGGTAGATCCAACCAATGGTGTGGGGATGGAAGCAGAGAATAGGAATCATGGTAGGCAAGGGCCCTTCATAATCTGGGGGTGATTTATAAATACGCCCAATTCACATACGATTATGTCTTTATTAAAAGCCTAAAAAATGTTCTAGCATTAGAAAAAGTTCCTCTTACTCCTATTTCTCCAACATAGACATCAAGAGCTACATATCTTTTTCCCAGAAAAAAAGCAAATTTGTTTATTCAAGATATTAAAAAAAGTTTATTTTTCCTAAACTTTAGTTATTTGACTATGGCTAATGTATTTGGCTTTCTGTTTAGATACAGCATGAAATGTAACCATCTATCTTCATCTTCTAGCTTTGGATATATTATTTTAGGTGTGAAGTCTTCAACTTTTACTACTTAGTATAATATTGAATTAATACATTCTGACAAGTATTACATTTAAAAAGAATTTTAAAAACAGCATGCAAGAAATAAGGCAGATATTCAAATATTGCATTTTTTAATGTTTTATTAGGCAGTTTTTATGCATTGAATATATAAAATAATGAATTGCCCAGAATGCCATTCATCATTTTAACAAATTTCCCCTATTTATTAATTCTAGCTAACATTACTTGTCAGCATAATTATTTTGTGTAGAAAAACTTGTAATTAGCTTCAGTAACCTTAGCCCATAACTGCTGAGGCTGCTACCTTGATGTGGCTAAACTGTTACATTCATAACTTCCTGCAGTAGTTGTAGAATAGTGAAGTTTAACGTACTTAATTTGCCAACTTATTATTAAAATAATGTACAAACCATATTCACATTTCAATCAGCTTATAATATTTTTGCATTTCTGAAAACTTTAGGCAAACTAAGATGTAATTCCCACATCTAAGCAACATCTTTAATTATCTCAAAATATATGCTTTCTTTCTGTCTCACTATCAACTACAGGTATGGGACCTGTTATCCAGAATGCTCGGGACCTTGGGTTTTCCGGATAACGGATCTTTTCGTAATTTGGGTCTTCATGCATTAAGTCTACTAGAAATTAATTTAAACTTTAAATAAACCCAATAGGCTGGTTTTGCTTCCAATAAGGATTAATTATATCTTAGTTGCGATTAAGTACAAGCTACTGTTTTATTATTACAGAGAAAAAGGAAAACATTTTTAAAAATTTGGATTATTTGGATAAAATGGAGTCTATGGGAGACAGCCATTCCGTAATTCGGAGCATTCTGGATATCGGGTTTCCGGATAAGGGATCCTATACCTGTACTATCACTTTCTTTAAAAACATCTTATTGGTTTCTCATGTTAATACTACATTTTTTAAGCATTACTATGAAATATTATAGAACAGAAATGTGGTCCTTATTTTCTTTCCCATTTTTCTCCTATTCAATTCTGCTACTGTGCCTTACCTTTCTATTTGTAACCCCCCATGCTTTATCTGTTAATATGTCCTTTACCTATTCTGTGGCATGTCCTCTTTATGTAATATGGCAGGAATAGAAGCTACTGACAATTAAGACTGGCATTGTAGAGGGGACCATCCTGTTTGACCAAGGCAGTGCCAACACCCCGGTCATCCCATGACACCACATCTCTCTCTTACCTCTTCCACCCTCCAACCCTAATAAAAATCCATGATATAAAAGGCCACAGCTTTATTTATGCAAATAACATTGAACTTTAAAACTTTTAGCTAACACTGATAGAATCATAGTAGTAACTGGGAAATGCTTGCCAATTTGAACTGAACTGGGACACCCTCCATGCCAGCCACCAGACCCAGTCACTCTCCAATGGGCAAGCGAGAGCCAGTAAGTCTCACTCCTCAATGCTACCTCCTCAGACCAATAACTAATGAGGTACTGAATATGAGCCCTTTGCCACCTAGCATGCACCCCCCCGCCACTTCCACACTTCTGAAACTAACCCAAGCACCTTTTAATAATAGGGGAGGGGGCAGGATGTTACTCCTGGTGCTTCTGTGACTACTGTGATGCAAAAAGGAAAAGGAACTCCTTTCAACTTTTCTTATCCCATCCCTAGTTAGTTCTTCCCCAGATTTAGCCCAGATTTATCTATGGATAAAAATACAATTATCTTTCTAATTCTTCCATAAATGTTTCAGTTCAGCTCTCAAAATTTATCTCAATATTTTCTGCTACAAACAATCGAATCCAAATCCGCTCGTGTTTTTGTGCTTTATTATTAAATTTTTCAGATTTTCCAAATCTTTTGGGAATTTTCATACGATTTTCATGATTTTTTCGAATGTTTCAATGAAAACTTTTTTCCCGAAAACTTTGGGGTATTACATGAAACCCAGCACACATCAACAAATCTCCCATTGACTTATATGCAACCTTGACAGGTCTGAGATGCTGGATTTTCAGATTCTGACTCAGAATTATTTGTGATATAAATAAAAAATCACAATTTTTTTGTGATTTATGCATTTGGAGCAGAAAATTGTAAGAATTGGGTCCATTATCTGGAAACCTGTTATTCACAAAGCTCTGAAATAGTGATGAATGAATCTGTGCCCGTTTTACTTTACTGAAAAATTTATGAAACTGCTAAAAAAAAAAAACGCAAAACGGCAAAAAATTTATGAAGCGCATTGAAGTAAGGAGGCGACTCTTTTTTAAATGCAACAATTTTTTATGTGGGCAACTTTTATTCTCACTCTAAATGCATCAAAGTCATTGGGAAATTTTTGTCTTGGCGAATTTTTTGTTGCGGCAAATTTTTTTGCAAGTCCATGTCTGGCAAAAAAATGTGCTCGCCATTACTGTGAAATCCAGCAAAGCCTTTTCCCAGAGTCCTTTTATGCATAAATTATCATACAGCAACATATATTTCTTAATTTTTGCATGAAAATAAAAGTACATGTTGATTGCAAAACAATTATTTTTTATGTTAAAAAGGTTTTTTAAACAATTGATGTTGCTCCATATTATGGAAGGTACGTTATCCAAAAAACCCAATGTTTTCTTCCCTAAACATTCTCAAAGACAATGGATCATATACATTTAAGCAGTTATTCCCCACATTGTATTGTTCCATTGCTGGAGATTATAGAATTCAGTTCTCACAATCATGTGCCAGCCCCATGGATTCTACTTTGCAGACTCTTGTCTCCATTAATATTAATCTGTTTCTTTGTAACAATATTCAAGTGCCTTGTACAGGTATAGGATCTGTTATCCAGAAACCTGTTATTCGGAAAGCTCTGAATTACAGGGTCATCCCCCATAGACTCCAATCAAATAAGGCAACATTTTTAAATGATTTCCTTTTTCTCTCTAATAATAAAACAGAACCTTGTACATGATCCCAACCAAGATATAACTATGCTTATTGTAGGCATATATGGCCTATTTAATGTTTAAAGGAACAGTAACACCAACAAAATTAAAGTGTTTTAAAAGAATTACAGCAGAATGTAATGTTTCCCTGCACTGGTAAAACTAGTGTGTTTTGCTTCGCAGGCACTATTAGAGTTTACCAACTTAATATAAATAAGCTGCTGTGTAGCCATGGGAGTGCCATTCAAGCATAGGATACACAATAGATCACAGATAAGTTTTAAAAAATCCTATTGTATATTACAAAGCTTATCAGTTATCTATTGACTAACCTGTGCCTTTTCTCCTTTTTCAGCTTTGAATTGCTGAGGACGAGATTCAATTTGAAGAGAAAAAACTTTTCTCCTATTGCAGTGGCAGTTTTTTCACTTTGAGTCTTATTTTTCAACATTCTCATTCTAGTGGTTTTTGAAACCATGACTAAACTAATTTTTTCTAAAACGATGAATGTCATGAAATATATTAAGATATGAATTAAAAACAGTCCAATAAGATCAGCCCAGCTCCCATTGACTTATCCTCAAATTGAATCTTGTCCATGCATTTTCACGTGATAAACCATGAGATAACTTTTTCTCTCTGAATTTAATATGGCCCACTGTCTGAAATAAGAAACAAATTGGTAAACAAATTGCTATGTATTTGAATCAAATGCTGCAAAGATCTTGCAGCATTTGAAAAAAATGGTCAGCACCTGTTTCTGATAAAAATGTGTACCTTAAGAATTCAATTGTTACCATATGTACTCGAGTATAAGCCAACCCGAGTATAAGCCGAGGTAAATAATTTTACCTCCAAAAACTGGGAAAACGTATTGACTCGAGTATAAGCCTAGGGTGAGAAATGCATTTTAGGACGTATTCAGCAGAACACATGCCCCTGATCCCGACTGTGTGCAGTTTGTTCAAAAATGTCCCACCTATGTAATCATTCCAATGGACACCCAAGCAGTGGGCACCCAGTGGTCCTAACACTAATGGGATTGGAGATGCCATAGTGGAGCAGTGGAGGTACCTTTAACCTAAACACGCTGATGTTACAAATCGATGGCCTCCCTTGTATTATATAGAGAAGTGACAGCAGCTTTAGACTGGCTGGAGATGGCTAGAGGTTGTCGTGTAACACTGCTACATATTCACTAGACATACCGTATTTGTGCTTCCAGTGGCTGATCTTGTGCCTGTAGGAACCTTATCACATGTGTCGCTGTTTCTGGTCAGTGCTACTGTATATTGCACCCATTGCTAGCTGCTGCATGATGTCATAGAGATTGCAGCATACAGAGAGAATCCGGCAATTTACAGGATAGTGAGCAGAGTGAGTTGTTCATTGATGGGCTGAGGTTCAGGAAGGAATAGCTGACACGGGTGTCCAGGATCTGGATGTGCAACTGGAGCTCCCCGGGCTCGGGGTTCAGGCAGTGCATCTCCTCTACTGTGCGCCGGTATTTCTCCTTGAAACTGTCATTTAGGAAGTACTGGATCAGGGCAGTCTTGTTGACCCCACGGATGCTGGGCCACGGAGGAGCTCCTGAAGCGCAGCCTTTCTGTTTTACAGCCTTTCGCGTACTGACTCGAGTATAAACTCGGCTTATACTCAAGTATATACGGTAATTGTAAAAGCAGTAACAAAAGAAGATTTTTAAAAAATAAGTGATATTTTATTCAAGAAACAAGTAGCGATGAAGGTAATTTTTCAGCAGGTATGAATTTATGGTGAAGTTCGCATTTTACCACAGTAAAATTTCTCCTCGAAAAAACATGGTGACAAAATGCCCATATACCCCACTGTATTTTGCATGAAAAAAGTCACAGCAAAAGAAAAAAAAAAGTTGCTGTTGACTTCAATGCATTTTCTTGCTATTTCTCAATCTATTTAGCAAAATGAAATGGGATGGGGTCACAATCACCAGAATCAAGTACTAATGCAGCAAATCTTTTAAATAATTGTAAATAATATTTTACTAATAGACTTAATGTTTGTCATTTCTGTTCCATAGGGAGGACCATTAGAGTTTTTTATTGTATTATTATTTTTGTTTATCTATCGCTATTTTGTTCAACAGATTATATGTAATATGTACTTTAGTTCTGATAAACATCAATTAGATGACTAATGTCCATAGGCTATATTAGTCATGTCCCTAATTTCTATACTTCTAATTTAATTGTTCCACATATGAGAATGAAGGGTTTTATGAGGCTTTATCTAAGTAAGTCAACGAGCCTCTGACTAATTCACAACTATAAGATCATTTTTATAATAGAGAAGGCTCTGATTTTATTTAAACAGTGGGCAGGTTGATTGTAGGAATGTGTAGGAAATAATTTACCATCAACTGCAATTGAATGATATTAGTAATATACGAAATATGTAGGCTTCATAAAACAGAACACTGAGAAAGAGGTGGTTGACTAATCAACCACAGCAATCAGAACTCTTTTTATATTTTTTAATTTGGAGAAATAACTGCTATTTGCTAACTACACTATTGACATTAATCAACTATGATCATATTAGTCATGTCATCCTTTAAATTGATGCCACATATTGGGGCTCATTTATCAACACTGGGCAAATATGCCCATGGGCAGTTACCCATAACAACCAATCAGTGATCAGCTTTTTAAAGCCAACTGCAAGTATCACAATGAATGCAACAATCTGATTGGTTGCCATGGGTTATTGCCCATGGGCAAATCTACCCATTGTTGATAAATGACCCTCAATGACTTTTATGGTCTAAAGTTTTCCTTACATATTTTATTCCGTACATATAAGCATATTTTGTTCCAGAAATAAAATGTGTAGCATATTAATTTTTGAATGTGCAAAGTACTAAAATGAAAGCAAATAGACATTTTTACCCACAATGAAACAATTTTTCAGAAAAAATTACTAAATGTCACCCCCCTTGGTACATTGCATGGAAGTGGTATAAGCATTTTCACAGAGGTGAATTTCATAATTTCTGGCTCAGTGTGCAGCACTATAAATTGTGGGTGTAGGCACAACATGCAAAGGGAAGCTTGGAAGTAACACATTTGTATTTGACCATTCTCTACATTGCTTCTTATTCAGAGAATAGATGGCAGTTATTTTGGCATAAGTAAAAGAAGTATTGAAAAATACCTATGTAAATAAAATTTTAAATATATGCAATCACAATAAATCGTCAAGAAATCACATTTAGACCAATGAGATCTTTTTTTGTTCTCTTTTCCTGCAGCACTGAGCCATTGTAATCAGAGCAAACAGGGAGGAAACCCCCCCCCCCCCATATTTGTTAAAAAATAATTATCTTACTGCCTTGTACATTTTGACATTTCACTTTAACTTTTATCGAGTGGACATCTGATCGATGTGCGTGCCACAACAGAATGTTAATCTTTGCCCTCGATTTAGGTTGTGAAAAAATATCTACAACTGTGGCCCACCTTCCCCCATAGCCCATTTGACTCACCTCCTTTCTTATCTCTTCGTCTCCTTTCTATTTCTTTACAACAGGTGAGGTGAGTTTGTGTTTATGTCACTGCAGACTTGGCAATATATGGGGAAATTACCAGTTTCAGTCAGTCCAAAATAATTATCTGTGCTAAGTAAATCATGTGCAGAAGACTCTATCTTTGTGCTTATATTGGGTGAAAGTGAGCCTTTTGTAATCTAGCTGTATTTTTCAATATAAATGATGTATATCTATTATTTTCAAAACATTTCATTTAAATAAGAAAAAATGCTGTACTTCAATTAAGTTGGGTATGCCAAGTGCATATTAAACATGCTAGTGGAGAATGTTTAAAAGCCAAATATCAATATACAGATCCTCCCAGCTGTTTCACCTGCTAAACTCTTCTTAATGTCAAAGTACTGTCATAGCAGTACATTCTCCAGTAAAAGCAAATTAATTGATACTTTAAATCCCTTACAGTCAATTCTTTTAGCACTTCTCATGTTCAAATGAATAAAAATTTAACAACCAATGTCAAAATAAATGCTGACTACAACAGTAAACGTACTACACATCATTAATTTGGAACAATTCTGTACATTAAATATAATATCACTGCAATGCACGATCCTATCTTTCGTCCTTCCAAGTCTCTGATATTAAAAAATAATTTTATAGGGCAGTATGTTTGTATATTGTAAATGTATTTGTTATACTGCATACAGAAGAAATCTACATCTCAGATATTTAAGCAGGTTAAGCAATATAATACATTATTTGTTTTCTACACACTAATGCCTAAATTACAGTGTTTTTGCCAAATAGCAGTCCAGCAGTCCAATTAAGTTTGTCAATAAAATATACAAACAAGCAAAAAAAAAATCTGATGTACAACTCTTTTTTTCACCCATTGGACACTATGAGGGTCTTTCTCAATGAAACGTTGCAAACAATTTACTACAGACAAGTCGATACTGCAGCCCTCTGCAATTACAGTAAGGTCAGTATTTCCAGCATTTCTAGTCAAACTCATCTTTAGATTTTTGATTTCCTTTAAATGGGATCCATCACCCAGTTCTTTGAATGCTCCATAATCCTTCAAAGGATGGGCAAGAAAAAAAACCTGCATTGCTACTAAGGGTTTTTTATAAGATGAAATCAAATATGCCCTCCAACTGATATAAACTAAACATCTGGCTAGCATGCATGCTTGTTGACAATAGCTTGAGGAGCATATAGTTGAATTTTAGAGGGTCATGGATCTGAATGCCCCAGGCAATGTTATGAATCTTCTATTGTAAGTCAGTGACTCAGACATGATTTTATAAATGTCAGTAGCACATGCCATCATAAGGTAAATATGTCAAGGTCATAAGGCCATACTTTTCCTTTTTTTAAATATATATATATATATATATATATATATATATATATATATATATATATATATATATATATATATTTAAATTTTTTGCACAAATTATTATTGTTTAATAATAAATAAAAGCTGATTATTAAGAGTCACTTGAGGTCTATCTTCTGTTGGTATGCATTTTCCTCAAGCATAATGTATTTTAACTAATGCAGAGGTGTCCAAATCTGTCACTACCACCTCACTTTATAGCTTGCTTCAGGAAGAACCATGAAAGTAACAATGTGATTAGTTGTCAAATGTTGCTGCCCAGATGCAAATGAGCCCAACTATCCTCCAATCTAAATAGAAACAAATAATAGAATTTAGTACCAAGGCATTGATGAACATGGAAAATTATTTATACATGACCACAAACTGTGGGGTAGATGATGCCCCTTTGTACTTTGATAATGCTAGTAAATTGTAGTTAGAATTAACACCATGACCTTTATTTGTTTAGTTCTCTACATTCCATGCTCTGTCGCTCCTTGTTTACATTTTTTCTACAAATTGCTTGTAAGAAGGTGAATGTAATTTGGATAATTGCACTTAAATGTCTCAGATGTTCCAAGGAACTCTGCTAAAAGCCACCCAATTAAATTGCATAATGATAATTACTTTTCAGCCCTCATAGGAACAAAGTGACATATTTACCCTGCATTGCAGGGAAAATAATTATGACATTGCATGAAATACCCATTGAGACTGGTGGTCAAATATTATGTCTGTGTTACCTATAAATAGTGCCAAGCAGAAAAGTGAGCATGAATGGCATAGCATGGAGCATGGCAACTTTTTAAGACTTATCACTGTAAAACCAAATAGATGTACAGTATGAATGCTGCAGTATGAATTCTTAGAAAGATCATAGAATGTACTTCTAGAGGTTTCCATAGAGTAATCATGTTATGTTATGTTATATTATGTTTCAATGTATGTCTTTCCCTTTCCCCTTCCTCATGTCACCTTGCCAGCTTTCTTATTTCCAGCTTTACAACACTGCTATTAAAATGTGTGAGGACATTGGACTAGAAGTTAGATGATTTTTTTTTACCTTATAGAGAACCTGGTTTAAGTGTTCAGGGTAACTTGTTATCCCCATTGACATATTTAATTTCCTACCATATGGCATAATTAGTGTAAAAAGTGTTGTAAACCATATAAAGCCGACAAGAGAGTTTTTTTAATCTTCTTATTGCATGCATAGGCTTTCCTAGCAATTTGGGATTGAAGGAAAATCGTTCGATCGATGAATTAAAATCCTTCGAATCGTTCGAAAGTTAAATCCTTCAACTTTGATATTCGAAGTCTAAGGATTAAACTTCGATGGTCGAATATCGAGGGTTAATTAACCCTCGATATTCGACCCATAGTAAATGTGCCCCTAAGTGTACATACTTTTCAATATTTAGGCATAGGATCTTTTATCCGCTATGCTTTGGACTAGGGGTTTTCTCAGATTAGGGACCTTTCTGTAATTTTGTACACTATACCTTTAATCTGCTATAAAAACATTAAAAATTTAATAAACCCAATAACATTTTTTACAATATGGATTCATGCATCTAAGTTACTCTTCAAATGCAAGGTACTGTTTTATTATTTCAGAGAGAAAGGAAATCCACAAATCAAATTTTGTGATAAATGTATATTGTTATGTATACAGGTAGGGGCCTGTTATCCATAATGTTTAGGACATGGGGTTCTACAGATAAGGGGTCTTCTGTAATTTGGATTTACATAATAGGTCTACTAAAAAATATAATATAAACATTAATAAAACCCAACATGCATGTCTTGCCTCCCATTATAATGATGTAATCCAATTATTTTTTAATTATTTCTTTTTTCTCTGTAGTAATAAAACAGGACCATAAACCAAAAATGTAGAAGACCGCACTTACGGGACTTATGAATCAATTTGTAATAATTTATTGTAGGCAAACATACTAAGTACTAAGTATGTTTGCCTACAATAAATTATAGCAAATTGATTCATAAATCCTGTGAGTGCGGTCTGCTACATTTTTGGTTTGTGATGCTTTGTTCGTTGACTTGCAACTGGGCACCTAATGGATTTTTTCTCGTGAGTGCCAATGCATTTTTGGATTATATACACAGTATCTATTTATATATATATATATATATATATATATATATATATATATATATATATTATATATATATATATATATATATATATATGTCTGCAAGATCCGCGCTCCTTAAGGGTATTAAATCATGCAAATGCCCGGGTGCTGCTCCTGGGATAGTCATTATACAAACAGATTTGGCAGCGCACTCCTGGGGCTTCTTTTTAAAAATGAATGTTTTTATTTCATCATGGTACAGGAATCAACGTATATATACATTTGTGTGTGTGTGTGTGCATTCATATGGCATGATATTGTACTCTCTGTGTACAATGATATGGGAGATACTAAATTTTACCTATTGATTCATCTATAATTTTAATATTAATTGTATGAAGAAGCCCCACAATGGGGTAGTGATCAGAATATTACACACATGGCTTTTTAATGTCAAGGAATGATAATGTAATTGTCTTGAGAACAGAGCTACCTAAACCAGAAGAGTTAAAGAAGGGAAGCCTTGGCAGAGCTAGGAAGGCAGGGAGGCAGCAGAGTTTTAAATGCCGTCATAGTGCAGAAATAGGGGGAAGAGTAACTTAGGTTGCTTGGAGACCACAGTAGGAATCAATTCAATGTACGTTGACAGTGTGGAGGGCAGCACAGCACAGCACCCCACCCACCAACAATTAGTTAAATGAGGGAGAAGGTGAATTCGGTGGTGATTGGGAGTTCTGGCTTCTCACAGCTGAGAGTTGGCGGGGGGAAGCTTGACAGAGTGTGAAGTCACCAGTACCTGCTGGCATAATTGTGTTTGGTTAAGCTTCCAGCAGTAATGTTCCTGGGAGGTAGGGTTTTGGAGTGAGGTGTACTCATGCCTTCACTTTCCCACCTGTTTTAATTTTACAGAATTCTTTGTTAAATTGATTAATGAATGAACCTGCTATTTTGAGAGTAGTTAAAAAAATCTGCAACAAAATGTTGCACAGTAGCTGTTTGAAAAGCATAGATTAAAATGCAATGATCCCTTTATATTTTTCACTGTTGTATATGCTGAATATTTAGAGCAGAGTCACACAGTATATGGACACTCTGATCCTCCTGTTAGAGTTGATATTGTTGCCGGCGTCAAAATCAGTGTTTTGCGAATTTTTCACCCATTTCACGAATTCTGCGGGAAATTCGCCAATTTCGTGGCGAAGATAAATGGGACAAATTTACCCATCACTAATAAGGATTAACAATAATATCAAAGTTTAATGTAACGTTTGACTGTTACAATGATATATGACAGAAACATTGGGAAAAAAACCAATGCTGTGTAGTATGACATTTTCAAAATATATGCATTTTGAGATATAAGGCCTCAAACACAAGAGAATTCATCCAGAAATGTAGTAGCTCAGACATTGCTTTTTATATAATTTATCAGACAAGGAGGCACATTTATCAAGGGTCGAATTTCAAGTTCATGTGAGTTTTTTAAACTTCCCTAAATTCGACTTGGGGAGTTTTATTAAAAAAAAAAAATCAAATTTAAAGTCAATGTATTTCCAATGTTGCATGCACTTCCACAGACCAGCAGATGACGGTGGTTAAAAAGAACCTTTATTTCCCCAACACTCCTAACGCATTTCGCGAAAGTGTTAGGAGTGTTGGGGAAATAAAGTTTCTTTTTAACCACTGTCATCTTCTGGTCTGTGGAAGTGCATGCAACATTGGAAATACATTGTCTGTTAAGTCTCCCTAAACTGCTGGTTCGGGGTGTTGCACGAGGGCCAGGGATTCCCGGCGGTGAGTAACCTGTAAATGAATGCCTGTGATAGCAATTGTTTAAGCGAGAGGTCCAGGGCATTGGCACCTGGACCCACCCAATAATAGGGTGAGCGGTTACCTTAACAAGTTAATTTAAATTGCTCCACTTTTTTCTAAAAAGTAGGCGAGGAGCATATCTAATCTATTTATTACAAGTATATATAAATTTAAAGTCAGACAAATTTAAACGACCCAAAAACTTGAATTCAATTCAATTCAAATTAGATCAAACTACGTAGATTTGAATTCGATTCTACAAACAACTCCAAATGACCCCAGGACCTTTCCCATTGACTTATACAGTAATTTGGCAGGTTCCGGTGGCAAATAGTGAAATTTGAATTCTACAAGGGCCACAGTATGATAAATCTCGAAAATTGAATTCGATTTTTTTTTAAAAAAACTCGAATTGAGTTTGGATAATTCCCTAGTAAAAATTGACAATTTTGACCATAAAAAAATTAGAAATTTCGAATTAAAATTTTCAGTTCAACCCTTAATAAATCTGCCCCTTAAAGTCATAAGCAAGTCCTTGCTTTGGATACTTACACGTGACCGACCTCATGAATCTACCAGGATATCTGCCAGTGTCTGTCTAAAGACCGTGATATAGCCATATGCCAATAACTTGAAAAAAAATTTTTTTTTACTATAAAATCAAATTCTTTTGTGAAAAAGATTTATTATACCCAGAGGCTGCCAAAAGTCAGAATCCAAAAATCTGCCATGTCAGACCTGCTGAGGTTGTATATAAGTCAATGGGAGAGGTTTCTATTTTATCGAGTTTTTCCCCGATCTGATTAAATTGAGCTTTTTTAATAAAATAAGTTCAAATCATGGATTTTAGTTTTGTCGGACTTTTCTAAAATTAATAATTAGAAAAATTTGGATTTTGCTAAATAACCTCTAAGTGTTCAAGAATGAAGGAGGAATTGCCATTACATCGATATTCCATCCTAGAAAAGTGGGCCTATTAAAATAATAGCCATTATACATATTAAGTTCGTAGTTTGTTGTCATTGGGGTAAATATGCCATATGTATTTTTAAAGCAATTTAAAATAGGTAATATCAAATCAGATGAATGTTTTCTTACAAAGTTTTAAAGACTGTTTATATCCTTTTCATGCTGATATGGATTAGCTGCAGAAGTTTCATTCACAGGAAACCAGACCATGAACCACTAAAATTGAAAAAGCTTCATGGAGGTTGTCTGGGGAGTTTTAACAGGAATTTCCAGTTTGCTGGATTCACACACTAGTGTCTTTAATTATAGTTGCTCATATACTATGGGCTACTTGTGCTATTTAAGTGAGTTTCAAAGCCAAGTTACTTACCACAAAGTTACTTCTGTGTTATTAAGCTTCAACAAAATATAACATTTTCACATAAGAAATTTGGGAGAAACATTATTTATCATGCTGTGTAAAAATCAGCAATTAGATTTCAACAGTTAGAAAACAAAACAAAGATATACCCCTATATGTATAAAGGTACACATTGGCTTGATCTTCTAAACTCACTCAGCGTTTATACTTTGCCACCAGGTTCAGTACATTCTGTAAATAGCCGTGAATTGCAATTTTCCAGAAAATTGATGTCTGAAAATAAAATAAACTTAGGAGATGTAACACTTCTACTATGCATGTATTTCCTTTACATGCCTTGCTCCAAATGTTCTCTGCTGCCCCAGCCATTTCACCCATGCATTCAGGACTTGTCTCACGGACCACCATCATTCTGCTGGTGAAGTCATGATACATACAGATGCAGCCACTTTGGTTTGTCTGTTTGACACAGAATAACTAAACACAGATATCCCATTTATCTCATTTAACACAGAAAACTGTGACACAACATCCCATCTAATTAAAGCATTCACCATTGTGAACAATGGTGCTTTGGTATGCTAATGAAAAGTTTAAATGCATTAAATGAGTTAAGATAACTTTAGATAACACAGTTTCTTCAATTAACTCTGAGTCATGACGCATTTAACTCACAAATCCAAGTGGCTTCATCTGTATCATAAATTATTAATAATAATATTTTCTGTATGTTATTAAATTGCATCTTTTGTTTAAGGGAAAAATTATACCCCAAAAATTAATCTTTAGCAACAGTTTACCTATCATATTAAATGGCATATTAAATATTCTTTCCAAACTAGCATATATATTTACTTATATATTACAGTTTGGTAAGAATACTTAATATGCAAAAGACAGAATAATTGGCTCATGTGTGTGTACAGGGTTTGATAAAGGGCCTGGTAGGCACGAAACATTGCCTTTTGTATGTGGGCTTAATAAATTCTTCTTTTTTGTACACTATTGCAACCTAATTCAGTGTGCTGCTGGTATTTTTTGGATATTGATGTGACATGGTGACAGGAGTGGGTCCCTCATTACAGCACCTGACAGAACAAAAGTGATGCTTGGGGAGATGAGCGCTCCGCACAAGTGTGTTTGTGTGCACCGTGATTTATAGGATCCCAGTGGGCAGCCCTTGTTTCTTAAAATGGCAATTTTCTATTTAGGATAATCCAATGGCACAAACTAGAAAAAAGTACATTATTATGAAAATGGTTTATTTAGATGAAGCAGAGTTTAATATGAAGTGTTTTATGAAATATATTTCTATGGAAACCTACATTGTTCAGGGGTAAACTTTTCCTTTAAGCCTTACAATAATCTTCATAAGTTTGCCGGGCATTTGTAGATATCAGATGTCAGACCGAATGACTCCATCCATTCAAAATATGTTCTATGAAATTAAGTTTTAGTAAAAATACATTTGCAGCTGTCTGCTTCACACTGTTTTAAAAAAAAAAAGTAAACTCTCTGTCCTATCAGTAGTCTGTGCTTCTAAATTTGCAATGTGTACACTGTGTACAAAATCCAAAACAATGACGTAAAAAGGAGGAAGCTGAATGTGCCCTTTTAGAGATGAAATAACGTTTATTGATCTAAAAACAACAAGGTGAGATATTAGTCACTAGGGACTTTTGTTGATTCAGTATGAGAAATGTTCTTCCTTACTTTCATCTCTTCTCATGGCCTATGTGCTTCAATTTGCTAAAAGCATTCCTGCTTTATGGAAGCCTCAATACAATCTAGACTACACAGCTTCACGGCTACACACACACACAATTCTGTTAGCATGATAACTGCACAGAAAAAATACATGTCTGTATATAAAACATTCTAATCTTTTTCTTAAAATGATTATGTTGGATCATAGAAAAGTAGTCAGAAAGTTTTTACCATATGTAGTACCTTGATGAATCTAAATGAAGTGTTTCCCACTTTCCAGTGCAACAGTGTCTGTCCATGATGATGTTGGAGTGCTAATTCTGATATCTTGGCTATTAGGAAAAGAAAGCAAATATACAACACCATATTCAGGCAAATAACATATGGCTAGTCACTTGTCATTTTAAATACTAACAAAATGCTGGGCAAGGAGGAAAAAAGAGAAAGGCAAAAACAGCCATTTGTATTCGTAGATTTGCATTAATGACTAGTGATGAGCAAATTCTTTCACCAGGCATGGATTTGCTGTGATATTCAGCATTTCGCCATCTGCAAATTTTTTTGTGAAACTGCATCAAAAATTTACCTGCGACTAAAAAATCACCAAGACAAAATTGTCATTGAGACAAAAAAAGTCGCCATAAGAAAAAATGCCCATTGACTTTAATGCATTTAGAGTGAGAACAATTGACTATAAATGCACTAATTTGTCATTTCTTTGCATCTTCAGTCACGGTTTTTATCATTTTTCCCAGTTTTTTGCTTTATCAAAAGACTACAGATAATGCACTGATACAACAGCTTCAAGTTTAGAGACATGCACAAACACCCTCCCTTTAGACTAGAAACTACAGACATCATTTTCAAATCTTTTATGTTGTAGGGGACTGGTAAATAATCTTTCTCTTTAAATAGATAGTCCCTTAAGGTTTGGCCAGCTCTGTGGGTCCTTATCTATAGAAAGGCAGTAAGTTTCTTTCCTGGGTCAAAGCATGACCTTTATAGTTCTTTATAGAACTAAAACCTCTGAATAAAAAAAGCCCCTACTTACTACCCTAGGTAGTCCCCCTCCCTGCTTCCCCCCACATAGTTAGTTACCCCTGAAAATACTAAGAGTTTACCCCTAAGAGTTTACTCACATATCTCTGGTCTTCTCCTGTAAATGAATGCCGCATTGTCGCATGTGCAGTTGGAGCAGTATTCCAGTTCGTAGCAACTGCGCATGCAGGAAATTGCCAAAGGGAAGGAAGAGGACCCAAAGAAGACCAGAGATGCAGAAGATGGTGCCCATGAGCTCTGCTGCACTTAATCTGCACCGCTGCACTCTACATGAACAAACTCTTAGGGGTAACTAACTATGTGGGGGGGAGCAGGAAGGGAGGACTACCCAGGGTAGTAGGTAGGGGTTTTCTTATTGGGGGTTTATTTCTCCTTTAAGTTTATTTTGTTATAAGTATATAAGCTGAGCACACATGTGCTCAGGGTCCATTTTGTAGTAAACCTTACCTGAGCAGGCAGGTAGGGTCTCATGGAACCTAGGTAGGTCAAACCTAGTTAGAGGTAGGCTATACTCTTTTTTTTCTAATGATCAATTAGATATGTATATCACATATCCTATCCTACAGTTTAGCATAACAGTTGTATATAGCACAGCCATAATAATTTACTAATATTTCCAATAAACCTTTCACAGTGTGTATAGGGGGGAAAAATGTAATCTCTCTCTGAACTGTATATATACACAGTTTATATATATATATATATATATATATATATATATATATATATATATATATATATATATATATATATAGATATAGATATAGATATAGATATAGATATAGATATAGATATATATAGATATAGATATATATATGCCAAGCTTTCTGGGTGTAAAGTCAATGTATGTGGGAAAATAATTAAAATACAGATGGATAAAAAGTGTGTTCAAAGATGTTCCATGTTGTAGTTTGCAGCTTTTTTTCCTGCTATAAAATATTAGGTATAAAAAGATATCCGATTAAAATACTTAAGCAAAATGGATGCTAGTCTAAAAGGAAGATTAACATTTTTAATTAAACATAAGACATTATGGGGCACATTTACTTAGCTCGAGTGAAGGATTAGAAGGAAAAATTCTTTGAATTTTGAAGTATTTTTTCGGCTACTTCGACCATCGGATTGGCTACTTCGACTGCAACTTCGACTTCGAATCGAAAAACTAAAAATCTTTTGACTATTTGACCATTCAATATTCAAAGTACTGTCTCTTTAAAAAAAACTTCTACCACCTACTTCGCCACCTAAAACCTACCGAGCACCAATGTTAGCCTATGGGGAAGGTCCCCATAGGCTTTTTTAGCAATTTATGATCGAAGGAAAATCGTTCGATCAATGGATTCGAAGGATTTAATTGTTCCTTCGATCGTTCGAATTGCGGTAAATCCTTTGACTTCGATATTCGAAGTCGAAGGATTTATCTTCTATGGTCGAATATAGAGGGTTAATTAACCCTCGATATTCGACCCATAGTAAATGTGCCCCTAAATGTGTGGTCTTACAATAAAAGAAGAGAAATGACTGCTGATATTCCGAGATGTATTTTTCTGAATCATATATTGAATTTAAAAGAATTATGGAATAACATCTACACACTGTATGTGCACACGTCATGCATGGTATTATAAGTCACTTATTGTTTTTCTGTCAAGAAACATAATTTTGCAGAGGTACAAAAAGCAATTGAGCTCATTTGGGAAATACAATCCCATTAGCTGTCTCACTGGAATCACCTAACAGCATAACATGTCCTGACATTAAATAATGAGATGGCAAGGAGTGGTGCTGAATTATTTTGATTTAAACTGCCTCTCCATAACATCTACAGTAGTTCGATTTTTATCTTAATATTTGATTTGTGAAAAAAAAAGATATTAAGAAAATGAAAAATAAAGTAAAGGATCCCTTTACGTCTTTTATTTAGTTGTATTCGGTATTAATTTTTGTAATCTGTTTTATAAATGCATTTTTATTGTAAATTGCTGGGAAATACATTGGAGCTTTATAAATCCTTGTTGATAACAATAATCATTTGTGTACAAGGAAAGTTATTTTTCCTACTGGTGGAGAAGAACTAAATTGGTCACAAGATATATTAGATCTATGTGTAGACCTCAGCTGGCATTAGAAAGAGTGTGGTGCTATCAAATGAGCGACTTTTCATTTCAATTATACATTTGAATGGCCATTTGTCAAGAAAGCTTACCTGGCAGTAAGGTGGCACTATAAAAAGGTTGAGGCTACAAAAGATAAAGTGAATGGTATTTATATAGAAGCTTGACTGTATGTATAACAGAACGACAGGGGGTATTGTAGCAGGCCATGCAAATGTCAAGGCTCTGTGTACCCAATACTACAGAGAAAAGAGATTTACAGCATAAATGAGGGAAATTTCATTTTTTTTTTAGCAAAACCTAACTGCACAAGCTATATTCCCTGAACTATAGCCCCTGCACTATAAACTACAGCAAATTCAAAAGGAAATAATATAGTTGATTTATCACAGCTGTAAAGGGAGTAAACGCTAATATAGAAAACCCACGAATACACCATGTAAAATTCACAGATATATCTAGTAGAAATCCATTAATTAACTTCATACAGTTAAGTAATAGAGTGTTTTAAGAAGCAGGGGGGAGTTTTTCCATCTTTTTGTTGTATGCGGCAATTCCAGCAACAGTATGCTGAGACACAATATACCACTGAACTGAACCAGCTTAGAAATTCATAAAACTCTGAGGCTGTTTTTTCTAATGTTGAGTTGAGAATTTTTTTTTAGCATTACATAAAAAAGGAGCAAGAAGCAAAATGTATGCATGTCCATTGCTGCAGTTGCCAAAAATATATTTTAGACTGCAGCCTCCTGGTCAAAAGAATGTCAAAAAGCAAAATGCACTGCCTGTGGTTTGCTAAAATCAACACACACATTTAGTGGAATTCTGATTACAGTTCAGGTTACACTAAGGAATATAGCACAGCAAGTAGTTGGGTTTTATTTAGCCTCAAATATCTGTCTGTGATAACTGTGACTTTATCTGTACACAAAGGAAAGTACTGGCGATTTGTATTTTACTGCTCCTCTTTCAAAATTTCTTCAACATAGGGGCAAATTCACTAAGCGCCGAAGCGCCTAACGGTAGCGTCAATTCGCTAGCGTTGGTCATTTTCGTTACTTTGCAAACGAACGCTGGCGTACATTCGCTAGTGTTACTTCGCACCCTTACGCCTGGCGAATTTGCGCAACGGACGTAACTACGCAAATTCACTAACGCGCACATTGTACTGAACGCTACCTTTTTCCTAGACTTCATTCGCCACCTCAGACCAGGTGAAGCGCAATAGAGTAGATAGGATTGCTTCAAAAAAAGTTCAAATTTATTCTAAGTCCCAAAAAACGCTGGTGTTTTTTCTATATTATGGGTGATAGGCTGAAAAAGATCGAAAATTTTTTTGGGGCTCCCCTCCTTCCCCACTACATTTCCTGACTCATGGCAACTTAACTATACAGTGAGCACATGTGTAGGGCAAAATAAAAATTTTATTTGATGTTTTGAAGGTTTTCCAGGCATTTGTGGTGCTGCTACATATTCCTCCATTGAAATTTGAATTTGGCGCCGTATGCAAATTAACCATCACTAGCGTAACTTCGCTTTGCTTAGCAAATCAATGCTAGCGCAACTTTGCAACCTTACGCTACCCCTGAGCGCAACTTTGGCTTTTAGTGAATTTGTGGAGCGCTAGCGAAACTACGCCTGGCGAAGTGCGGCGAAGTTACGCCTGGCGCAACTACGAATCTTAGTGAATTTGCCCCATAATGTTCTAATCCTAATTTGTTTATGCAAACTGGATATTTTCATGATACCAAATGTTAATGTATTTTCCTCTAGGAACAAAAAGTGACAAAGCAGGAGAAATAATAGAAATGTGGGCTGTCTGATGTGTTTATTTTAGAAACCATTGTGCTATTCAACATCTCATTAAATACAAATCTGTATTTAATTCTCCTAAATAAATATAAATGCCTAGTCTATATAAAACCAATGAATCAACCGGGGCTGCTACTTGGCTTGGCTACTTACTAATTACTTGCTAGGTGCAAGCTTTGCAACATGTATAACCTAAAACTTAGGGGCAACAAATTAACACATTAAGGGGCAAATTTATCAAAGGTCATGTTATAGAGTTGTTTTTACCTCGCATGAACTAGATTGACTTTGAATGACCTCAAAATACGAATAGTATCTTATTTAAGAAAAAAACTTGAATGTCTAAAACTCGAACAAATATTACCAACTAAAAAACTGGAATCAAATTCGACGAAACTCTAATCGAGGTTTTCTCAGAAAAAAGCTTGAATGTCAAACAGGCTATTAACATCTTCAAATGGGTCACTGGGCCTCTGCCATTGACTTCTACATGAACTTGGCAGGTTTTAGGTGGCGCAAATTTGAGTTGTTCCCATGGTCACGGTATGATAAATCTCGAATTTGAATTTGAATTTGAGTTTGGATAATTTTTATAACCAAAAATCCAACTCAAAAATTTGAATTCAAATTTACAATTGGAACCTTAATAAATCTTACCCTAACGCTTATTCTCACTTTTTTCCCAGCAATTTAATATTATTTTAAAAAAATTGTTCATCCTCGATTAAAAAAAAAAAAAGTCTTTCTGCTTACGTTTTTAGCGATGTAACGTTAGGAAACATTGTGAAAGACACATAAACTAAATAAATGTCTGACAAGAGAGTAGAAAACATATTTTTAACTAAATTTAAGTTTTAAAAAGTGGGGAAAATTTGGAGATATGGTTTCCCGTTTTATTATATCTTCCAATTAGTGTATTAGGATGGGGTATTTGAAAATACAGTGATATTAAAAGATACTGCAAACTGCTCTAAGAGAGGCACATACAGTGATTTAGAGTACCATGGGCTGATTCTACTTCTATTAAAAATAAAAAAAATCAGTCGCTTGAGAAACATTTTGCCCTCGGTGGTACAGCAATGAGAAATCCTCTTTAAACTACTGTCGCCTTTATTCTAATTTGGTGTAATTTGTATTGCAAAACTGCATTATAAAACATGGCCATTCCAGAAATGGAAAATGATTAACCTAATTAATTCCTAATAGCAGACTAAAAGAAAAATGGCTTATATTTTGTTAATGGGAAGAGTAACTATAAATAATTACGCATTCATGCTTGCCATTTTATCAAAGATTTAATGTACAATTCTTCTTCATAAGAAACCCATAAACTTTATTCTTCTTTAAGATAATGAGGTTTGATAATCCAATCAAACTCCCTCAGCCTGCAAAATCTTTCAACGTCCATTAAATTAACAGTACTTTTCCTCACAATATGTAACAGGCTTCAGAAACATAATGCATTTTTTCTTACAGTATTACCTTTTACACATTTTAATGCATTTTATTTTATTTCAGTGAGAATCTTCTTTCTGTTTTGAAAACTTAATTTTTCAGTCCGTGCACACACCATGTTCTTTGCTATCAAAATATGAAAAAAATCTACCATCTATTAGCAACCTCAAACATTTTATTATCTTTCCACACAAATATTTGCTGTTTTTTTCCAGCAAATTAGCTATACGCCAACAAGTACAGTCAGTATATAAGATGTAAGTACAGGTATGGGACCCATTATCCAGAATGCTCAGGCCCTGCAGTTTTCCTGATAACAGATCCTTAAATAATTTGGATCTTCATACCTTAAGCCTACTAGAAAATCTTGTAAAGATTAAATAGGCTGGTTTTGTTTCCAATAAAGATTAATTACATCTTAGATTGGATCAGGTACAAGATACCGTTTTATTATTTTTATTATTACAATTTGGGATTATTTGGATAAAATTGAGTCTCTAAGAAATGGCCTTAATTCTGAACTTTCTGTATAATTGAGTTTCCAGATAATGGATCCAATACGTGTATGCTCCAGATTTTAGAAAATTAAACCTGTACCACAAAACTGTATGCTCATTGGAAAAGCACATATAAAGTAAGACAACAATAGCCCCAGAAGTTCCACAGAGTTCCAAAGAGTATACAATGCAAATACATTTTACAGGACATACGTAAATAAATAGATGGATTTATAGCTTGTTAGCTCTTGCAAGTAGGGCCCTCTGATTTTTTTTTTTTACTCTGTAAACTTGTAACTTGCTTGCACTATATAAATAAATTAGAATGATGATGATGATGATACAAGACAGAAGAAAGATTAAAACACCTAAAACAGAGGTGGCTGTTAAAGGAACAGTAACACCAAAAAATAAAAGTAAGGACAATATAATGTAGTGTTGCCTTGCACTAGTAAAACTGGTGTATTTGCTTCAGAAACACAACTTTAAGTTACTGTATATCAACAACTTGCCGTGTAGCCACGGAGGCAGCCATTCAAGTACAGGATACACATTTAATAACAGATCAGTTATGACCAATTCCATTGTATAATACAGATCTTTTATCTGCTGTGTGTTATGTGCCTTTTTTCCTTTTTAGCTTTAAATGGCTATCCTCATAGCTACACAGCAGTTCCTTTTTTATAAACTATTGTGGAGTTTCTGAAGCAAACACAACAGTTTTACCAGTGCAGCACAACCATACATTATATTTTCAGTACTTTAAAAGGCTTTAATTTTTTGGTATTACTGTTCCTTTAAACCCGATGCCCTAGTCCACCTTTCTGGCAACTGCCTTCATTATAAAATTCCATGTGTACTTCCATTTGTCTTATCTGCTTGTTGCGTCAATATCACTTAATTAAAATGAAGATGCAGTTTTGGTTGTGAGTAAATAATTGTAGCACAGACAAGCACAAGCATCATCAGTTATCTACACAGTAATTATCCAGTATAGTCCACCTCCAGTTTGCATTAACTGATACAGGGTCAGCCTAACATTACTACATTACTGACATTATCAAGTGCTTTAAATGTAACAGGTAACTCACTTAAGTATTGGTATATGATTATATGTAGGATGATATTCAGATTTAAAACTAGGCCTCTTGTAATATGAGTATTGTACTAGATGTGCAATGAAGTAATTAATATTTTGGTTAAATCACAATACATTTTCTTATAGGTGCCTTCTGTTTGATTCAAAATATACTGCACACATCATATTTAATTTTTAAATGGTATATCAATGTAATGCAAACATTTGCAGCCTATGTCCCTTTAGCCGCTCTCCTGGCTGTACCAGGTATAAAGATTAGTGTTCCATATCATTAGGGGATTTGATTTTATGTTTTTGCCACTTTTCAGCAGTTCACAAAAGCTCTCAAAGCATTTTAAATTAGCACTGCTTCTTTGAACAAAACAGCATTATAATGAACAAGAAGTAAAACCATTCGCATATTCCAATATACCATGAGTATTTTATTATGTCATGTTCAAAATATTTTATGGAGTAATGGACTAAGAGGTACAAAGTATTCTCAAGGTGTAATAATCATGTACACAGTAGATCAGTAAATGCTCTTTGTTTTGTTGTTTTGGGTAATTGGGACATAGAAGAAACTTTGCACTCTTTTGGGGAATGTAATATGTTTTGTTATCACATAAAAAGTTCCCAAACAGCTTTGCGAATGTTAGTGACAATGTTTGTACCATTTTTGATTGATTAAAAACCTCAATACCTTCCTTGCAAAGTTTGCAACCAAATTGCTTGTGCAAACGTTCACAACATTACGTATTATTTTAAAAATGGTAAAATTTGTGAACATGCTATGAGAATTGTGATAATTGTTCAGGGCCGGAACTAGGGATGGCGCTGGGCAGGCACCTGTCTTCTGCCTATCCCTTGTCCATGTTCGCTGCTCTCCCCTCCCTCCCCTCCTCTTCCTCGCTCTCGCCCCTTCCCTGCGACGCGATCTCCCCTCCAACATTCTCTCCTTTCTCCCTCCCGAGCGTGAAGTCTCAGTCAAAGGGGAGTGAAGTGGCCGGCCGGGGCACCTGGGGAGCCTGTCGGCTTGGCCCAGCGCTGCATTTGTTTATGATTTCTGGGAGGGTTCTAATAACATTTTCAATTGTTTTTTGGGCTAATCAGTCCGAAATGTAATGTTGTCTCTCATTTTTATGCAATATAACATTTCTTTTGGGACTGCTAATTTGTTTTACTTTATACTTTGGGAACAGGATGCAGAATATGGCTTTAGTTTCAAGTTTTGCCCTGCTAAACCATAGATATATATTAATTAAAAGAATCGGCAAGTCATATGTTAAGCATGAGCCCTATTCTTTGAGCTTATGTTGAAAAAAGAGGGTATACTGTTCAATTGAACAGGTCATTTTGACCCTTGCCTGTCCCTGATTCAGCCAGCCTGCTGCCTGTACTGATTCCTGCCTGTTTGTGACCACTCTTCTGATTTCTGATTTGGTACTGCATTTCATTCTACCTGTGTATGCTACTACTACTACTACCTACCTTGGCACTGCGTTACCAGTCCGGTTTGACTCGGCCTGTTCTTTTCTAGGCTACCGCTCCTCCCTTCTATCTGTACACATTTGGTTCCCATGCTCACCCAGAACTCTCTCCCTTGGTCTCCTACATTAAGACCTGATGGCATCTGAGTAGCGGAGGGCTCCACCCAAAGCCAAAGGTAGAAGAGCAGGCTTAGACCAGAACCTTGGAGTTAGTTCTGGGTTTGGGATACCAAATGTTACAGCTACATATTATTATTTACATATATGTCTTGTGCCATATTGGCAAGGGTGCACACTTACACATAAACAGGACTAACTCAGTGTGAGAGAAGTTACATTTTCTATGTAACATTAAATAGCAAGAGCTGAAAAATGCATTGCCAAATTTTTATAAACATATAAAAAACACTAAGGGCAGATGTATTAAGGGTCGAATATCGAGGGTTAATTAACCCTCGATATTCGACTGGGGAATTAAAATCCTTCGACTTCGAATATCGAAGTCGAAGGATTTTGCGAAATTCGTTCGATCGAATGATCGAAGGAATAATCGTTCGAGCGAACGATCAAATCCTTCGAATCATACGATTCAAAGGATTTTAATCCATCGATCGAAGGATTATCCTTCGACCAAAAAAAGATAACCAAGCCTATGGGGACCTTCCCCATAGGCTAACATTGACTTTGGTAGCTTTTAGGTGGCGAACTAGGGGGTTGAAGTTTTTTCTTAAAGAGACAGTACTTCGACTATTGAATGGTCGAATAGTCAAACGATTTTTAGTTCAAATCATTCGATTCGAAGTCGAAGTTGTAATCGACGGTTGAAGTAGCCCATTCGATGTTCGAAGTAGCCAAAAAAACACTTTGAAATTCAAAGTATTTTTTCTTCTATTCCTTTACTCGAACTTAATGAATGGGCCCCTAACAGTATACACCTAAAAACACCTTTAGTAATAATCAGCACAATAAATAGAACTTGAGGTAAAAATACATTCTGTCTATTCTTTTAATTAAAAATCCCTTTTCATTATAAACAGGGTAATATTTTCAGAGCTGCTTCTCTACATTTTAATATTGGCACAGGAAGCTTTATCCTTCCTGTGCTCTGAAGGACCAGGAAGTGACAGGAAGTTCTAAAATGGAACTGGTTTAATGCTTTTGTTTAGTGCAAAAAAATAACAATAACATAGATGTTTTTAAATATTAAAACATCAGGCCATTAAGCTCATGTTGAAGGATGTATACTGTTCCTTGTAGCCATTCAGCATAAAACGGTATATAACATAACAGACTTTTTAATAAATATAATGCTTTGTACAAATTATAAAATTTAATCGAACAAGCTAAATTAATGTACGCTCCCTTGATTATACTGAGCTGAGCTGATTAAAATAATAAATTATTTTTTGAATTCTGTACTTATTATGAATAATATTATTTGAACACCTGCTTTTAGTGGGAATATAAGGTTGTGCATATTGGTAAACCAGATTGAAAAGAATACAAGTTGGCAAAAAACCCAGCAGAGTAAACTTTAAGCAGCTGATGAAGAATAGCTGTGACGGATTAGATTAAGTTGTTGCTAAG
The DNA here is from genome assembly GCF_017654675.1 of Xenopus laevis. NCBI lineage: Eukaryota > Metazoa > Chordata > Amphibia > Anura > Pipidae > Xenopus > Xenopus laevis. Next base: position 112,436,196 of record NC_054372.1, on the reverse strand, counting down.
TAAAGAAATTGTATTAAGAAAAGAAAATACTTGGACTTTTGGCCTGTTATCATGAGAGCAACATTATAATTAATAAACCTGAACACCAGAACCCACCTGTGTAGCTTAGCCAAAAAACTAGATAATAGAGCTGCTTTCATACCTTAAACTGGTGCAACGAGGCATATTTAATATGTGAACTGCATCAAAAGAATTGTATAAAGCAATAATCACACTTCATTCAACAATTAAATTCATTGTGGTTGTTAACCTCTGGAGGATCAATTATCCAGATGTCTAGAAGAATTTAGAGAATGGTACATTAGTCATGTATTTAAAATCAACTGACTGTAGCCATCTCCTTTTTGAATGTAGACTTAACTCTACCATTTGTATTTATTAAGGACTGCAGTAAATATATAAAGGAAATAATAACAGGACATTGCTAAACAAAGGCAGAAAAAAAGCTTATAATTATTTTATAAGGAAATTGGCTGTATAGAAAGATTCATACCAGAAATCAAAATAGTATAGGGCAGAATCTGGGAAGTTAAGTACACTATCCCTGGCAATTGATATCGAACTGACAAACTTGGTTTGAATCGTTGTGACCATTTAAAGTGATACTGTACTGACACGAGGAGGCACATTTACTTAGATCGAGTGAAGGAATAGAATAAAAAATACTTTGAATTTCGAAGTATTTTTTTGGCCTCTTCAACCATCGAATTGGCTACTTCAACCTTCGACTACGACTTCGAATCAAACAATTCGAACTAAAAATCGTTTGACTATTCGACCATTCGATAGTCGAAGTACTGTCTCTTAAAAAAAAACTTCGACCACCTACTTCGCCACCTAAAACCTACCGAGCATCAATGTTAGCCTATGGGGAAGGTCCCCATAGGCTTTCTAGCAAATTTCTGATCGAAGGAAAATCGTTTGATCGATGGATTAAAATCCTTCGACCGAATAGCGCTAAATCCTTCGACTTCGATATTCGAAGTCGGAGGATTTAAATTTGACGGTTGAGGGTTAATTAACCCTCGATATTCGACCCTAAGTAAATGTGCCCCTAAAAAACTAGTTTTTAAAATATGAATGTACATTAAGTTACCTATAGGTCATGCAGAGAGGTTTGTTTTTGTAAGTAATTATTAGTTGAAATTTCTAAATCTGACTGTTTTGCCAACCTGACTGTCTCATCTCAACCTGTCAGTTAAAGTTTCTAATGTTAACGGACTCCTGCTGCACAAATATGGCAGCCCCCTTATAGACAAACATAAGGAGTCAGATAGATAATGAAAAGACATTGGGCAAATATTTTATGGCAAAATTATAAGTAGCATGCAAATTCAATTTTATGAAAGATGTGAAAAAGGTTTAATTTCAGTATCTCTTTGATCTATTGGTGTCATGGTGTCCACAGATGTCTCAATTTTTATTATTTTATTTTATTATTTTAAACCAAATAAACCATTGTATTTCTGTAAACAGTACAACATTAACTTATTAAAACACATGTATAATCATGATGGGATTTAAAATATCCAAAGCACATGAACTGCCATGAAAGAGCATAACAAAATGTTGGCCATTAAAGTACTTCAGAAATATATTCAACATAAGATAAGCAGGTTGTTTAAGTAGGAAGTGTGTATTAGTCCATTGTAAGGACATAAGTTTATACCTTCACGAAGATTCCCCACCTTGACTGTTTTACCTTTAAAGATATTTTTCTATTATTAATTGTTAAAATACTTGTAGTTTAATTTTAATATCCATCCAGTGTTGCAGTTCAGTATTACCACACAGTAGAGTCCTGCAGGGGGTGGGTACCCGCTGGTACCCACGGGTTACCCGCAAAAACCTGCGGTACCTTGCTGGTTGAGTGGAGAACTTGTGGGTGCAGGTAAAGAAGCGGGTCGGCGGTTCTGCGGGTTTGCGGGTCACGGGTCGGGCCGCGGGTATTCTCAATTGTGATATTTACTAATTTTTTCTGGTCACAGCTACTTCCAATGACGTCACTTCCAGTTTACAATGACAGCACTTCCTGATTCTTGATGGTCAGTGGGTCGCAGGTCGGGGTTGCAGATAAGGTACTTGCGGGTAGGGTCCGGTAATGGTTCCAAGCAGGCAAGAATGCGGGTCCAGGTTGCGGATTGCAGGTGCAGGTCGGGTCCCAAAAAATGGACCCACGCTGGACTCTACCACACAGCCCATGAATAGTGATGGGCAAATCGGCCCCACTTAGAAAAATTTGTGAAAAGTTCAACAATTTTACACAAGCGTCAATTCCAAATGATACGCACAATTTTTATGTGTGCAACAATTTTGACACACAAATTTTTTTTTTTTACAATTTTTTATAAAAACATTCGCGGACGGCAAAATGAGGAAATTCACTGCAAATCCATGTAGGGTGAATACATTCGTCCATCACTACCGATTAACTTTATACCTACCTATTCTTAAGCCCCATAGCTATAAGCAGCGTCTTCCCTTTAGATCAGACATCATGATCAAATGAAGATGCAAGAAGGTCTGTCAACCTCTGAAGATCTCATGTGCACACAACTAGTGATGGGTCAATTTATTCGTCAGGCATGGATTTGCCATGAATTTCTGCACTTCACCTCCCGCTAATGTTTTTGTCTGTCATGTCAAAATTGTTGTGCATCAAAATAATTTTGACACCCATTGGGGGTCATTTATCAACACTGGGCAAATTTGCCCATGGGCAGTGACCCATGGCAACCAATCAGATTGCTGCATTCATTGTTCTACTTGCAGCTGGCTTTAAAAAGCTAATCACTGATTGGTTGCTATAGGTAACTGCCCATGGCCAAATTTGCCCAGTGTTGATAAATGAGCCCCATTGACTTCAATGCGTTTCTCAAATATTTCGCCATTTCACAATTTTTTTTGGAGTTTCACAAATTTTTCAGCGAAGCAAATCGGAACAGATTGTCAATATACACAATCCATCATGAAGCCACAGGTTTCGCTTTGTGCAACACCTCAATAGATCCTTATCTCCATGCAATTTTTTTTTCATTTTTAGAGCTCTTAAAAAGTGTACCCTGTATGTGAAAGTCACACAGCAAATATGCTGTACAACTTTATGTAGGAGGAATATGTGTAATAGGCTGGATAATGAATTATACAGTAGAAATAAAAAATTTTTATTATAGGATGTCTTATCTGGAAACCTGATCTGCATAAAGCTCATAGATTCAATTTTAAGCGAACAATAATACAAATTTCCTTTTTCTTGAACTTGATCTTTACTAAGCTGCATGAATCCAAAAGCTGTAAGTACATGAAGCTGCAAGTTTGCTTGTATATGTGTGTTAGGGATGCACCAAATCCACTGTTTTGGGATTCAACCACATCCCCGATCTTTCATGAAGGATTTGGGTAAATGCCAAAACAATTTTGAACCCTCATTTGTATATGTAAATGGTCAAGATAGGGTTAAAAAGAACTACTTACTAGGGATGAGTGAATTTTTTCACAGAGTTTCGCCACAGAAATGACGCCCATAGACTCCAAAAGAAGAAAAAAATGTTGCACATCAAAAAAAATAACTTGTCAAAAAAATTTCACAGCTTGTCAAAAAAAAATTGTTGCCCATAGACTTTAATGCATTGTAGAAAATTTTTGAAGGCCAAATCCCGAATGGATAACTAGATTAATTTTATCCCTAATGTGTGTCTGTGTCCTTCTATTCTTTGTATCAAATGTGTGAAAAAAGAAAACTCCTTTATTAAAATTCCTGATTGTGTAGATTCACTGGCTAAATATGCCATCAACTTTGGTAATGTGGAGGTGGGGAACTAAATTTATGGCTGCAAATATATATTTAAAAAAAAATCTTTTTGTGGGAAACTCAAAAATTATTTATGAAATTTCTGAGCTTTCCAGTCCAAAGTACAAAAAAAAGCATTTTTCAGGAAGTTGTCACTTTTGCAACAGTAACTATCCAGCTGTATTAAATCAACTTGTGATTATCCAGACAGCAAATATGTGTCTCCTGAATTAAATCAGATAAAGCATCATCCATGGTTGGTGAACCCTCCGTTATCACTGGCAAATTTTTATACAAGCTACACTTGGAGGGTTTTACTAACTTTCCCAAGAGTTATCCTTTGTAAAAATAACAATTTTTTACTTCTTCATGCAGATTTTTCCTGCTAGTGTAGTGAACAATTACAGCTTCTTGCATGATTACCCATCGGTTTTTTCATCAAGACACATTGAGTAAAAAGGAGCATTTAGAAATCAGCATGGAACTGCTCATTGAGATCTTTGGGCACGCTATCATGTTGTCTATTAAAGTATTTTTGTAGGCAATATCAATAAATAAGATTTGTATTTGTCCTTGTTGATAAATTTTTGATAAGGCTTTATTAGCTATCTACTATGTGCATCGTTAGGAAACATTATATGTTCTAATAAGTTTTACCAGCTGTGATTCCCATTGACTACAATACAAAGGTATTTCAGGAATTGTTGCGCACTTTTACCACAGGCAAATCTTCTTGTGTGTCATCGTCCTAAAGGAAAAAGGTGTAATGATCTATTTAAATGGAGTGACATAGCATCTGAGCCAATATATTGTATCTATATACAATTTCTTTGGTGTGTATGTATTGCATTTTGTGTATTTTATATATATTAATGCAAATATCTCTGTTCACACCAAATGTGACTGTCATATCCCCTTCTAGGGGGACCTGTAAGTTGTTGTATTGGAATGGCATTAATGTTCCTGTAATTATACTTGTGGGGACATATTTATCAAGGGTCAAATTTAGAGTTTATGGGAGTTTACAAAAACTTTCATAAACTCGAAATTTGAAGAAAAAAAAAGACCAACCGAAATGTATTAAAAAAATTTATTTTTTTTTTAAACATGGGTGAATGGGATTGACCTGAAAACTAGAATCAAATTCAAATCAAATTCAATTAAGAGTTTTTTCACCCAAAAAAAGTTTACTTTTTTTTTTAAACAACTCCAAATTGATTGTAGGAGGTCCCCCAAAGGCAGGTTTTAGATAGTGAATAGTCAAATTTGAATTCTTAAAGGGACATTAAACGATAGAATTTTGAATTTAATTATTTTTTTAACTCAAATCGAATTTGGACTATTCCCTAGTGGAATTACACTAAAATAAACTCAAAATTCAATTTGACCCTTGATAAATCTGCCCCATGGTGTTTACAGGGCCGTATTTATATATTTAGGCATTCAAGGGAAGCAGCTTTAAAGAGTGGCCCTCGAGTGCCTACATGTATATAAGAATCTTCTCCCCAGTGACTGCCAGAGACGTGGGGAAGTGATGTCTGTGTTTGAAATACTGTAATACACTGTAAGTCCAGTGTCTGTGGTGGTACTGGAACTTAATACAGTACTAGGTGTTTAACAGCTGTCTGCCACTAAAACAGAAATTATTGCATTTAATAGTAAAGTTAGTACCTTTTATTATTGTGGTTTTTTTTTTTTTTTTTTTACAAGTGTATGAAAAATTAAAGCACTGAACTCGCTGTGGTTCTCTGGAATGAATTTTATGCTGATCTTGGAAGTTTGGTGGCTTGGACGTTGCCATTGCTCTGTTGAGAGGAACCCTGTTACATATTGGAGTGTGGGACCACCAAAATTTCAAATTACATTTCATTATTGTACAATTAAAAACTTGAAGTTGAAAATGAGAAGTAATTATTAATTATCAATAAACAAATGCAAAAGTTCAGGCAAATGTGTAGCAAATCAGTGTACTTGCATGTCCTCTCTTGTCCATATGGCTGTTGGTCTGCCCAATATGACACTGAAACTGATGTATTTCACAAATATGTCCCTTTAAAATGCTATGTCTGCTACAAAACCTCCATTTTTCAGTCCTGGTTTTGTGTTCTGATGGGTAGAAGGTTCCTTACATAGATTATTTTTCTCCAAGTCCCATGTTCATTATTGCAAACCTAGTGTATTTTAGTTAAGCACCAACTTTAAAGAAAAAAAATCCTGTATTCTATTTGCAGATGCATGGATCAATTAATGTTTTATATTTGCTGATGTGTGACACCAATATGGGGACTAGGTTTGCCCTCAGTTTTGTTAATTTGTTTCTGGGAGTGAACCTATCCCTATTGCATTGGTGCATAGACAAGATGTTCATTATCTGGAGAGTCAGTTGAGAACTTTCAGAATACATAAAGTTGTCTAGGGGTAGATAGGCCTAATACTAAATAGCAATTAAAGCTTAACAAAGAAGTAGGCTGCACAGACAAGGGTAGGCACGCATCAAGAAGGGGAAGAACACACCACCCGCTACCTGCAGATCCTTCATTTCCACTCTGGCAGCAGGAATAACCATCCAAAACTTGAAAGCTTTGATGGACCACAATGGAGTATTTCACCAAGCTTCCATAAAAATAAATGAAACGTTATTGATCCATTTAAAAAGCCACAATCACTGGGTATTAAATATCAACCTAAACATACATTATTGCAAGGATATAAACAATACATTAGCAGCAGCACAATAATGATAAAGCTTATTATAAATAATATCAAATAAATTGTTGACCTTTTAAATTACAACCAGATACAATCCCATAAAGGAACTATCCATAAGTAAAAATAAATAAATTCATATATGTAGTAAAAATGTATTAATAAATACATAATTGATTAGATAGATAATTAATTAGATGATTAATTAAAAGGAAAGCTCTAAACCAGTGTCAGACTGGGACACAGGGGCCCACCTAAAAACCTTAGACCAGGGGCCCCCCAAAAGACTTTAGATCAGGGGCCCACTCTCAGTACTATTATAATTCCTGTCCTCACACAACCTCTATTCTGATTCTCTTTTCTTTACATGCTATAATCTATTATTCAATGTATTTTGTATCTTTGTTCTCATAGAAATAGCTCATGGCCATGAAATATTCCAAATGTTTTGAAGCAGGAGGGCCCACCGAAATGCTTCTCTCCTCAATAGGGACATTTCTATATCACCTCTCATAAAAGCGGGTACTACCCTATTTATCACTTAAAGGAAAGGCAAAGTCTACCGTCATGTTGTTCAATCAAATTTTTCCTTCCTAGAAACACAATTCATTTGTTCAGATACTGTATGTTTCCCAACAGGTCTTACCAATGTTTTGAAGTCCGCAAATACAGATCACCAAATAAATCTGCCGAATCCTACTACAATTAGCATAAAATCTGATCTTGTAATGAACTAGGCCGTGAGGGCAACACAACTTTCAAAATTGTATATTGTCTTAAAACACTCTAGTAATTTTTAATTATGCTACATAAATTTGGACTATCCTTAAAATACACTATGTAGTGATAACAAGGGGAAAACCTTGATTCACACCTTGCCTCAAATGTCTAATCTTGCCTCTATGTGGTGTCTCCCAGCCGCATTTAGCGGTCAAGAGAGCCACACAAGTTGCCCTAACCGCTCTATCATAGGGAGTTTTTATATCTATAAAGGCATAACCCTGTTGTAAAAATTGATCCCATAATGACATGGCCTGAGAGTTGAAGGATTCATCACATGTGGTGCAGATCCTGCAGAATCACAGGAACTGACCAAATGTGACCCCCCCCCCCGGCAGGATATACTATTGTGGATATATAGGACGTGCACACTCAAACAGTAATTACCATATTCACACAGTGGTATTCTTAAAAAGATTTCTTTATGTAATATAATTGCATATACAAATTTATACAATCAATTAGAATCAAGAGTATTCACATATTAAAGAGAAAAACATTTTTTGAGCATTTTTTAAGCATTTACATATCACCATTCCCAATGCGTATATCGAGCCAAACAAGTGAGCAGACACCCTTGCCAGAAATGAGAATCACCCCGACGTTTTGGCGAAAAGCCTTTATCAAGGGGCATTGGTTTTTGCTTTGGGAGTGGTCTGGGGCTATGCTGCACCTCTCTTAAAAAAACAAAACATTTTTCTAATTGGAGTGCCCTCCACCCATTGTTGTTTATATATGCTTTACCCTCCACAGGACATACCTTGTTTGATGGCTATATTCAATATAGATCAGTGGTAATCCTTCAGTGTCAACAATAAACTTACTATTACTATTACATTTCATGGAGATTATTCTCGGTAGTAAAGGAAGTACCTCAATTTGTGTTGTTGCAATAACAGACTAAATCTCCAACTGAAATATCATCACCTTCCCAAATAAAAATCATCAATATAGTGAAAATAACTGACTACATGTTTACAAAATGGGTTGGTGTCACTATAAATTAAATGCATTCCCATAGCCCCATGAAGAGGTTCACGTATGAGGGAGTTAATCGTGCCCCCATCCCTACCCCCCCCCTTTTATTGAACATAAAATAAAATAGAATTATTCATTGAGATTCCATACCAGTCCAAGAAGTCTATTGCTCTTTTAACAGTGAAGATCTGTCGCTCTAAAATGCCCCAGTAGTCGCCCATATTATTCTCTGTTGATTTGCAGCACATGTTCTGTGCTGCTGTCAGTTACCTTTTAAGTTCAGTATATAAAATATGGCATTTCTGCCCATATTTGTTTTTAGAGTTGTTTATTTTATGGGCATATAAACTCTGTTTGCTCTTCCAAATAATACTCAAAATTTCAGTATAGTCCAACATTTTATGAATGGTTTAAGTATGCTAGGAACTGCACTCTAGCAAAATCAGGGTTTATTATATGTATAAATAACCAGCCAATTCCACAGAGGTTTACAATAGTAAACTGTATTCATCAAACATACAGAGTACAGAGATACAGGAACTAAAGATGACCCTGTTCATGAGAGGAGAAGGAGTTATAAGACACACGACACGTATGTGGTTGAAAAAGATGAGTAGTCAGCAAAGTTTAAGGTGCGGGAATGAGTATTAGACTTAACAAGTGTCAGCGGCTTATAGTGTATCATGTAGGAATGCTACTCCAAATACATTTAAAGAGACAATTTAACCATTTTAGTGCAGTCACTGTGGATACAGCCTGCCGCATGCAACATGTTTTTTTGCCCATAAGACAAAAAAGAGCCCTTCAATGTAGAATCTCTGTAAATAATTATTTTGAAGTACTTTGCCGACGCTTAATTATATAAATAAGTATAGTTTTAGTTGTAATATTGGTGTGTAGGCAGACATCTCAGGGCATTGTGCTTACAGAAAGAGTCAGCACTTCACAATGGAACTGCTTTCAGATAAGGTATTGTTTCTTCTACTTAATGTAACTGAAGGAGTCACAACTTGAGTTAGCTGGCCTTGGATTTTTACTATTGAGTACTATTATCATATCTACCACTATATGGAGCATGGGAGCATTTTTGCAATGCAGGTGTCAGGTTCATGTAATGTCATGTCATGTTAACTTCCTATTGTTGTGTTGATAGGCTGCTGGGAGGGTGAAAGAGAGGGGGTGATATCACTTTAGCTTGCAATGCAGCAGTACAGTGTGACTGTAGTTCATCACAGCAAAGGTCACATGGCTGAGGGCACCTGGGAAGCTAACAACATGTCTAGCTCCATGTAAAATTTCAAAATTAAATATAAAACAAATCTGGTCGCTCTTTTGAAAAACAGATTTCAATGCATGATTCTGCTAGAGGAGCATTATTAGCTCATTCATTTTGAAAATATGTTTTTCTCTTAATAACTACCAAATGAACTAATTTAAACTGTAAGCAATGTTTGTTTATCCCTCTATTTTCTCTGTTCTCACACATGTATATAGTTCTCAAAAACGTGGAGTCAGTTCTCCTCCAAGCAAATCAGCTGGCTTCTGCTCCATTGTTCACGAGTAATCAGAGAATGCAGTACACAAAATTAAAACATGCCAGCCAGATTTCATTTGTTTTAGTAATTACATTTAACATTAAAACAGTTGGCTTTTTAAATTAATGTATATTGAAATGGTGCTTAGAATTGTATTTTTCTTTTCTTCCATCAAGCAAAGCCCTTTTTTCCATTATTGAGGTTTCTTTCATCTAATTTTCATTGTAGACAGTCACTAGAATGGGAAGCTACAAAGTTATAATCAATTTTTAGTCTGCAACTGCCTTGATAAGTCAATAAAGTGCCCTGGTACAAACTTATTATTATTACATACTATTTGGTTCAATCTGATTTTATGCCCAGCTAGATCTGGTGTTTCTGTTTTGTGACATTCATTACATTTTGATATAAGACATATTTGAGTAATATCCTGTACATTTCCAATCCTGAATATTGTTTATAACTGAATATGTTTTTTTCTTGCTCATCATAACTATTTAAAGATATATTTTAGTAAAGCATTGAAATATGGCAGGCATTTTCTGTGGTTTCTGATGTGTTTGAAACTTGTAAAAACAGATGGTTTTCCTTATATAAATCATGCTCTGAACTTAGTAAAAAGAAAAAAAAATATACAAGTTCTGACAAGAAGAATTACAGCCTAATTTTGTCATCAGACTCATCAATGTTAACACCCTGAACTAATACCACAGATGGCTGAGCACCCGCTTCAGTGCTTATCAGGGAGGTTATCATTGTGACCAACCCGAGTTTTTCCATGGACAAAAGATGCATTAGAGATTGTTGTCTTTAATGTAAACTTATCTTCATCTATATCATTATTTACACCCTGCCAGATTCCCAAATATCTTGTTTATCATAGGATAACAAACCAAACCTATTCCTTATATACTAATGGCAATCACTATTAATAAAACCTTCTAATGCTCTATACTAGAGTCCTTCTAAATGGTCATAGTTTAGCAATAACTGCTCGAAAAATGTAGCCTATATGCTCACCCCTTATCCACATTGACCCAGGTGTCTATAGACCCCAGGTCCCACACTTCTGGTTTCACTGACACTTTAAACAGGTATGGTTGAAATTCAAAGGAAATGCACTAACCAAATTGGACGAGTGGCCTGAGTGCATCACCATGAACCCATAGCTAAAGGTGAGCTGCACTTGAAGATGATCGGCAAGCACTCTGTGATCCACTCGTATGTAAAATTGAAAAGTCTTTATTTCAGCAATTTATAAACAGGATTTATGAATGTGGCAGACAGATAGACAAATGAACAGACATATAGATAGATAGATAGATAGATAGATAGATAGATAGATAGATAGATAGATAGATAGATAGATAGATGATAGATGGATGGATAGATAGTTAAATGGCTAAATAGATGGACAGACAGATGTATAGACATATTGACAGGTAGATAGATGATAGACAGGCAGATAGGTGATAAATAAATAGATGATAGATTAGATAGATAGATAGAGAGATCTAAAGTGGGAAGCATTTTTTATCCATATGTGTTAAAAGACAGAATTATTTCCTATGTTTGTACTAACAGTGCTAAACTGAGTCACCGAAACACAGGTGAGACGCTGCATGTTGCATCTAACAGCCATAATTGAAATTCCAGCACTTACAAAATCAACATACGACAGCACCGATTACTAATCAGTTCAGACACATGATATGCAGTGCAACAGTGTAGATATTAGTACAGTCTTGTAGCACTTATCTGATTAGTAATGAGACCCTCATGATCACATCATCAGGGGACATACTGATCACGAAATGTCAGGCTACCCCCTTGGTGCAATGTGCTAATGATAATTGTTCTACAGGATGGATTTCCAGCCTCTAGTGATTGTTCACCCTCAACTCCAACAACAGTTGGATGGTTGTAGGGTCAATGTGCCCATTTTTTCTTATTTGCATGTGAAAACACAGTCTGCACTGGCATCGCAAAAGCTGGTGGAGGATGATGGAAGTTGTCGTTTATCAAGAGCTGAATTATAGACTGTTAGATGGTGTAGTGATATTGACATGAGTTGACTTCAGCAAATCTACCAGATCTTTAATTTACCTGTAATTTATCCCACAGCCTATTTTAAAAGAATATATCTATAATACCTTCATGCAACTAAGTTTGTCATGTTTTTATTTGCCTGGCATTAATATTTATGACCCCCTGACTTTATTAAAACTCTATTTTGACAGATGTTGCACTTGTTGACAGAATATTATTTATACTTGTTAACACCTTCTCCTGCATCAGAGCGGGTACATTCTTGTGACTTGTGTCAGATGATAAAACACTCTCTACTTGTACTATTTTTCTTCATTTGTCTCCTCTTCATTTAACACCTTGTGAATATAAATCATCCCCCAATTCTCCTTTCAGCATATTGGTTCTATCCCTGGAACTAAAGATAATGTGTTAAAGAAAACTGCTAAATGACACCAAAAATGCTGTCATATTGAAAGGCATATTTTGACTTCTAAATTGCAAGTAAATTTATTTTAGTCATATTGAATATTCCAGGATGTTTGCTTCAAGCAGAACTATTCTACGGTACAGGTCGTTTTTGTTAAAGCAGCATGTAAAATTAAACTGTTATGGGTAATGTTTATCTTACATACAGATAGGGGATTTGTTATCCAGAAAGCTTATCTCCCATAGACTTTAATCAGATATTTCTAATTCTCCTAATTCTCTATAATAATAAAACAGTATGTCAGGCTTGGCCACAGGTGAGTGGCTGGTAGTTAGGAGCCTTGGTGCTGTATAACACGAGTACAGCGGGTATTTGAGGTTTTGATAGGCCGGAAACATGTTATGCAGAAGAGTATTTTAATAATGAAAAGTATGGCAAAATAACAGATGAACAAAAGATAAAAAACAATATAAGTTCTTACACCAGGTTGGTGGTCAAGAGCAGGCAACAATAAAGGCAAGTCCAAGAAACAGGCTGAGGTCAGGGGCAGGCTGATGGCAATAACAAGTCCGTATGGCAGGCCGAGGTCGGAGGCAGGCTGATGGCAGAGGATAGTCCAGTAAACAAGCCGAGGTCAATTACCAGGAGATCCAACAGAGTGCAGGTAATGTGAAACTGTACCAGAGAACACAGGCACAGGGAACAAAGCAGGAATCTCAGGAACAAAGCAGGAATCTCAGGAACAAAAGCAGGAATCTCAGGAACAAAAGCAGGAATCTCAGGAACAAAAGCAGGAATCTCAGGAACAGGAGTCACAGGATCAAGGAGTCACAGGATCAAGGAGTATGCAGGATCTAGCTTGGGAGCTTCAATGATCAAGCACAGGAGTATCTTTAGCAACAGGCTTATAAAGGCCCTTAATTAACAAATTACCAACACCTGGTAGAGCAAGAAGGAGGAGGAGGAGGTGAGCAAACGTATAAGGTAGAAAGTCTTTAATCATACCAGTAGAATCAGATTCCAAAGGTCTCCAGTGGCTCAATCAAATAATGCAGGAGCTTGTGAGTGTATAGTTCAGAGTTCGATCCTGACACAGTACCTTGTACTTGATCCTACCTGGACTGCATGAATACATACTGATGGCAAGACAATCCTATTGGTTTTATTTAATGTTTAAATGATTTTTAGCATAATTAATTATTAAGATCTAATTTACAGAAGATTCACTATCTGAAAACACAAGTCCCACAAATTCCAAATAATTCTAATCATATACTGTATGTGTACCTTTATATTTCTGATGTTTGAGTTATACTTTGACATTATTTACCCTTTTGCATGTATACTTAAATCCACGAGGGTGAGGCTTATTCTATGCATCATCTGAAAATTTGCAATTTTTGTAACCATATTGCTTAGGCATTTTGCATTCCCTTTTTTTCCCCTCAAGTCTTCAATCTAGGGTCATACAGTATATTTCTTCTAGTTTTCCTTGTGAACTTTTTACTACACCACTAAACAGTTTCAGAGAAGTCAAGTTTACCTTAACTATGTCACTGACCCACTAAACTGGGCTGCAATTCTGTTCTGGAAAATAACTTGTAAATTACTAGAAAGAATCATAAAGAATGACAACACAGTGAGCTGACAGGGCTATAATCTCCTCTTGTTCTACAGATATTGTTTCCATCAAGTTTTTGGAATGGTTACAACAGTCTGTCATAAATCTGTGATAACCTCTAGAAAAAAAAACTTGTTTTAAGCTATCACAACATATAACATTATAATTTGATTTACTGGCATCAGCATATGATCATCAAAATGCAATGTATCAAATAATCAGTGGATTACGATGACTGCTAAGGGACCAGGAAAATGTATTTTCACGACACTACTATTAAAAGGAAAAGGCAAAGACATTGGTGTTGGAGTTTCATTTCTAAGAGCTCATATATCAATATAATGCACAGTGACACAAAAGTATTTACCATGCATATTTATATTTTTTCTGTATCTTGTGAAACTCATGTAAATGTGCACAGGATTGGGGTACAGAACAGTGCTATAAATCTTTATACACTAAGAGGGGAATGTAATAAACGTTGCAAAGAGAAAAACAATTTGCACCAATAAGAATAAAAATTCACATCTCGCAATGTAATATTCTTCCTTAAACTGTTATTGCATTGAAAATTTTAATTGCGCATTGCGAATTTTAATTGCAATTTTTTAAGAAGTGCTTGAAGGTGTTGTAATCTTTTGGAGCAAACATAACTTTTTCAGTAAGAGGTTTTATTACATTGACTGCACATTGGCGCAAACTATGAAATTTGCAAACTTTCTTCCCCTGTCGGAAGTGGTCGCTAAACAGTTTCCGGGGGCAGGAAGATGACATTGCAAGGTGATGACTTAGCGACTGGCCAATTGCTAAATCAATCTACAGGAATCCTGCCCAGTCTTCCTAATCAGGAATCCAGGCCGGCAGTACTGGGACCCCATGGCCCATATAGGGTTAACAGGGGTCTTGACGGTGCTAGGAGAGCAACTGTCCCCGCCCCCCTTTTGTCTTTGCAGGGCTCCAATTGGTTGGCGGTTCCCGGGTCAGTGAGCAGGGCAGGAGCAGCGGTCATTCTCACCATTCGGCGCCGGGACGTGGAGGAAGCAGGACGCATCATCCCGCACTCCCTTCCTGTTGAATGGATGATTTAGTCGCAGTTGATGAAGGGTACCTTTGCAAGGACCCCCAGGGGAAGTTAAAAGGGGGTATTCATAGTGAGTGGAAGTAGCCTGGTAGGCCTGGGTCCTCATGGGAAGGTAGGCAGCACGGTTTAGGGCTTGGGAGAAATGGAACAGGAACCTAACTTGGCAGTTGGGGTACAGCCGCCCCACCCCCCATTCCCCTCTCCCCCCGGGTGGGGGAATAATATGATGAAGGTTAAAGGTTTGTTATACAAACGGTTGTTAAAAGGTTAAAATGTTATACATGTTAATTATTCTTATTACTGTGTTAAAATAAACAACTGCGGCCATCTCTTTCCAAACCAGTGGTGTGTATGTATTATTTGGGGTAGGAGGTATGTGGTGGGGGCAGAAGGGAGAGATGCAGAATCGACGCTGCACCCGTCAAGACCAGTGCAGTACAGACCCGGGCAACCCTTCTAAAAACTGGGCTATTAAGCCTTCCTTAATTAAAAATGCTAAAAGTGTATTCTATCTTTTACACTGGCACATACTGTAATTGTTTAAAGCAGGATTCCTTGTTTTCACTGCAAGTTGTTAACTGTCAACCATCAGCCCAAAACACTACAAAGTCATTTGTGTGGAGACTGCAACCAACTGCAACAAATTTTAGGTAAAAAAAAAATTATGCATTTTAGAAATGGTTAATGTTGCATAAACACATTAAGAGATATAAAATACTTCAAATCAAGGTTTTGAGTTAATAAAATACGTTATTGCGACTTTGTTCTGTTTTGTTGTGATATTCATACAGACACACTGGGGTTTTTTACAGTTGCAAATTTAGAATGGTGATCTTGTGTTTTGAAGGAAAAACTCAAGAAAAGTTGCAGTGATCTCCTCCCTGAAGGTACTTATGTTTTGTCTCATAATTTTTCAAACAAGCCTGTGAATGTGCATGTATAATTTCATTTACTAACTTAATTTAAGAGTGTAAGCTCCTAGGGACAGTGACCTCATCCCAACTATGTATTGAAATTTCTAAGCTCTTAAGCATTGACTTATATTTTGTTACTGTATAACCTAATATAACTATACTGTGTTTAGACCTTATAAAGCATTGCATACAGTTGTGGCGCTATATAAATAATTATATACATAAAAATACTGTACATACATACATTGTAAGCTTTTTTGGGCAGGTCCTACTTCTATTGGTTTTTGGCTGGCTTTCTTGTATGCAATTTGTATATAGTCAAACCCTGATTTCACAGACTCTCATTTTATGTCTTCCTTGATATTGTTTTTTTAATAGTCCCTTCATGCACTAATGCATTTCACTTTTCCAAGGTTTTATGTATGTTTTTCTGCATTAAAAACAAACTCACATTGCCCCTGAAATGTGACTTTCCCTACATTATATGGGTTTGTTTTTGTTTTTTACACCTTTTTCACAGAAAATCCCTAATTTTACATACCCCATTTTAAGTTTTCCTGGATTTTGTGGAAAAATGCTTTCTTTAATATTTTTTCCTCGGTCCCTTGGAAAACATAAAATCTGGGTTTGGCTGTATTCATTCGGAATATGATGGCACTCTCTGTAATGTTTTCAGTTCACTATAAATTAGCACTATAATAATTGTTTAATGCAGATTTCCCTGTAAGGCAAGTTGTTAGGAGAGACAAAAGTTTAAAGTCAGGGACAAGAACACTTTCTACTCAACGTATTGCATGACTAGGACACAAACAAAATATAGGAAACATAACGTTTTGTAACAGTATGATAGGTTGGCATATACAAACAAATCCAGTTAAGGTGCAAAAACTGATTTCAGAGGGCCCTCATAGTTCCTCCTTTTAACTCCCTGCTTGAGCAGGACCACCGGCAAATGCTGCGACAATTAATTACCCCTTTTTCTAACCCTTTCTTCCTGGAAGCCCTTCCAGTTCCCTGTCTACTTACCATTTGGACACCTCTGCCTCCTAAAAGAAAAAAGGGGAGGAAAGGGTGGGCCTGCTTCAGACCTGTGTGTCTCCCCTGCTGGTAGGAAAAGGAAGTAGCTTTTTTTCCCACACTTTTTTTAATTTAACTTCCAACCCCCTCCTGTGCTGACCTATTACATTTCCTATTGTTTCCATGTCTATTTCCATGCCTTCTTCCACCCATTCATTATATCTTTTCAAATAACCCAGAGCAACTATTGAGGCGTTTGAAATTGGTATTCTACTGGTAGTAGACAGATCTAATTTAATTGCCAAATTTTGGTTTAAATTACTGTGGTCAATTTTTACATTCGGAAAATGTCCCCACTGTTAGTAAATTGATCTCACTGTGCAGAATAATATCTGTCAACATATTTTACTGTGCAATTAAAAGTAAGTGTAATGAATGTAAAATCTATTGGCCAGGTAGGTTGAACACTGTATATAAAATGTATGAGATCATTTTATAAATAAATTGATCTTTTTCTTTTTTTTTTACGAACAGTAATTACCAAAAAAAAAGATTTATCATTTTTTTCTGACAATTTTTAATATGACTAAAATGAGACAGAAATACTTGTCCCAATTCATAAAGTTGCCTTTAAATATGCATTGGGTTGAAATAAACTTGGTGCTCATTCTTTTTCTTGGACTTACCGTATATACTCGAGTATAAGCCGACCCGAGTATAAGCCGAGGTACCTAATTTTACCTACGAAAACTGGGAAAACTTATTGACTCTAGTATAAGCCTAGACACAACTACAGCCCTGTCTCCCAGCAGCGCACATTCAAAGCGACCCCCCCAGCGATCAACCGGACTTCTTTGCAAAGTTGACGGTGACAGAGAATTGCCAAACGGATTACTGTGTGCATTGTCCCACTACCATGTGCAGAGGGTGCTGTTTGATATTGTCATCACTGTTAATCTTTCGTATAACCAACAGAGGGCGCTGTGTGATATTGCAGTCACTGTTATTCTTTCATATAACCAACAGAGGGCGCACTGTTATTCTTTCATATAACCAACAGAGGGTGCTGTGTGATATTGCAGTCACTGTTATTCTTTTATATAACCAACAGAGGGTGCTGTGTGATATTGCAGTCACTTTTATTCTTTCATATAACCAACAGAGGGCGCTGTGTGATATTGCAGTCACTTTTATTCTTTCATATAACCAACAGAGGGCGCACTGTTATTCTTTCATATAACCAACAGATGGCGCTGTGTGATATTGCAGTCACTGTTATTCTTTCATACAACCAACAGATGGCGCTGTGTGATATTGCAGTCACTGTTATTCTTTCATATAACCAACAGATGGCGCTGTGTGATATTGCAGTCACTGTTATTCTTTCATATAACCAACAGAGGGTGCACTGTTATTCTTTCATATAACCAACAGAGGGCATTGTGGGATATTGCAGTCTCTCCCCAAGTGTACTGTTGGTATAGGAATGATTAAAAGGGACTGCAATCTCAGCTACTCGGGTCGGGTACCGCTGACCCGAGGTAGACTTTTTCAGCACATTTTGGATGCTGAAAAACTCGGCTTATACTTGGGTATATACGGTATCTATTAAAATTGGATACACATGAATAAAGATAGGATACAAGTTTGGGATTTTCAACTCTAATCGTTTTAACTTTTGTATGTCGCAAGTTTTACTATTTTCTTTATTTTTATGGTCTGAACACCGGTTTTATTACTAATGTGTTAACACATTTCTCAATGTTATGGATAGGCTGCAATATAAACTATATGCACACTAATGCTTTTAAAATGTGTCAGTGCATTTCTCTTTAAATGGATTTCCCAGATTGCGCTATGCTGTATAGGTCAAAGGGCATATGAGCCTTAAATGTGTGCACGTGTTAATGGTCCTTATTCACTTGATAAAGGGTATTGAACCCGAAACATGTGTTTACCACTACCCAGAATAAAAGGTTGTTTGCAGTAACACTGCTGGAGTTCCTTTTCCTTCTTTTATACTTGGATCGTTTGTAGCAGTTGCAGCACAGAGCAACCATTAAGGAATCGGACACAAATCATTTGGAAAATTGTACTGACCACCATCCCCCTCTCTTATTTGGAGATGTACATATGGCCATTTCTGCAATCTGCAAGAGAGCAAAAGAAAAAAAAAGTAGGAGAAGAAATGAAAAAGAAGCAAAAGCATAGGAATAAAGAAACAGGAGAAGAAAAATAAAATTGAGAGGTGATAGAATTTAGTGTTGCCATGCAAAATGTCTATCCATTGTAGACAATGATCTATGGAACTTGAGTGGATTGGCTTAAGTGGTTTCGAGCTGAAAAGTGTAGTTTAGTTACAAGCATTCTTGCTGTTTTTCAGATTCAGGCCTTTGTTTCAGAAAAAAAAAAACCCTTACATTGCTAATGTCATTGAAAAAGTCCACAACATTATCAAGATCTGGAAAATCTTCACAGATCTCTTCTCAGTGACCTAAAATAATTTCTGTGCCATTACTGCAAAGCTAGTGGGAATTGAAACCGTTAGATATGGTTAGATGTGCTGTATAAGTGTGAAAGCAGTTTGTGTCTATAGCTAAACCGTGAATTAAAAATAAATGTGAACAATACAAGTCATTCTGTAGGTTCATACTTCCGATAAATGCATTTTTAAAATATCTTTTGAAGTTATTTTTTTCTTATTGGAAAAGTGACTGCTTGTATATATATGTTCTAAAGTACTCCCCAGGAAAACTATAAAAGAAAATAGTACAGTTGTTTCCAAAGATCAAGCTACAGACTAAAATGAAGTATTGATTCACCCACCATGAGAGCAAACTCATTCTGTCGTATTTTGATTATGAAATATCATCCGGTGGAGTAGAGTTTTCTTGGGTTGCTGATCATTGGGGAAGGATTCAGGTGGCACAAAGTGAAGTCTCTGTCGCCAACTGTGACAGCAAGATCCTTATCTCTGATAAGAATACAGCAATATTAAACCCCTGTGCTGCCTGATATGGCATACATATATAGATTTTTGTATCTTTTTATTTCCCTAGCTAGGAAGATTGCCAGCAAAGCAATTTGTGTTCTTATCCTTACACTTATTGTTGATGCAAAAAGTATTCAGTAATACAATAGGCTAACAACCTAACAAATGGTGAATGTACCACAGTGAATGTCACGGAGGAATTTATGTGAAGACTGCTATTCTGTAATTTATTATGTGTATTCTTGCCTTACGGAAACTCTGCTGCAGACAAATGAATGGTAAAATGTAATTAAAGTCATAAATAGAATAGTCAGTAAATAGTTTTCAAAATAAAGAACAAATGCAAATTAAAATTTTAACTCAAAAACCACAAATACTAAAAAATTAAAGCCAATTGCAAATTGTCTCTCGACATCATACAAAAAATGAATTTAAAGGTGAACAACCCTTATAAATACCCTGCACACTGGTGCATATTATGAACTCTTTGAGGATTAGGTGTCTTAAAACACATGAAAACACCAAAATACTTTTGAAAATATATTCTGTGGGGAAGAGCTGAAATGAAAACTCCTGGTGCAGATTTTTCAAATTCATGTACTCAATAAAGGAGTGCAGAAACACATCCACCATGCCGCCTAGGATATCCTCCTGAGAAGGTGTGGTCTACCACATGAAACGTGTAGGGGATTTGAGATTCTGGACTTGGACTGAATTTTTGTTTAATGTTGTTTTATTTGTATCTTTTGAGTATTAAAAGCTATACTTATCTAGATGGTGGTCTATCTTTGTTCTATTCAAGGTTTTGAACATTAAATTGTGTTTGGCCTGTAAACCTCCTAAATCTGGTGAGTTAGATATTCTCTCCAAAGATGTTTTTTATTACCTTTATTAGCAGTGTTACCACACTGATGCATGGAGGATCTGTTTATGCCGTTTTTTATTGAGCACTTCATGTTTTTGAGTTTGTTTTTTGCTTCCCCACAAAGCCACATAAGGCTATGGAGGTAATGTTATCAAATTGACAAAGAGAATACATTTGCACACAAATAAGAATAAAAGTTTGTGTGTTGCAATGTAATATTCTTCATTACACTTTTATGGCATTGCATTGCATCACAAACTATAAAATTCGAGTTGAAAACAGGGGTGTGTTAGCGGGAAAAGGCATGGGGCAAGCAGGTCGGGAACATGCAGGTCGGTGTGCAAATGGGTAAGGGATGGAGGTGTGTGCAAGTGGATCAGGGAACTGGCAAGCAGGTTGGGAACAAGCAGGGGTGAGCAGGGTGGGGAGGAGAGTGGCTTAGAAGTGCAGCAATTTTAAATCTGGCCTTGGGTATTTATATCACGAATACAGCACCCATTGGACTTTTCTGCTACCAAAATAATTTTCTTTGTATTGCATCTTTTATATTAATGTAGGGGATCAGACACACCTTCCCTCTGTTCTGCCTGTAACATCATAGAGTGTGGTTACAGACAGGGAAGTGACAGATTGGCTGGAAGCCCCAGAGAATGGCTGGGACATAGAGGAGGATCCATGAAGGGCCTAGGTTTGGAGCGGAATGCAAGGGTTTGCCAGAGAGAGCATATAAAAGCAGCCCTGTTGCAGCATCTAGTCAGATCCAATGTGTGTAAGAATGTCCAGGAGTGCAGAAAGGCTGCTATTTCATGATGTGCTGTTTTTGTTGAGAGTTCAGAATCTCTAGAAGTACAGAGAGAGACCATCCTGTTTCCTGCCAAGCTACTAGAGACGCAGCAGGTGTAATGTGTCACTTTAAAGATTGATCCTGCTGCAGAGCTGTCTGTAATCTCCAGTGTGACTGCCTCTGACTCAGCCTCCTAAGGGAGGATATATTTATGAGAGTGTACCAAAATAGAGATATTTTCATTTCAATTACATTTCCCTGTAAGTTCTTAGTTAACATTTTTTTGCAACTCCAGTGTGAACAACATATACACAGCATATACTGTTTATATATTGATT